>NW_028262290.1:91995357-92295714 GCF_047370975.1 Nipponia nippon | reverse complement strand
TGATCACTTACATAGCAACTGATCTTAAACTTATTATGAAGAGCCCTAAGGCCATGACTGCTGCAAGCTGTGAGGGACCCATAGGACTTCAGGGTGCTGATCCTACCATGGGCCAGGCTGCATTCAGTTTTTCTGAGGTTTTCAGCATGCAGCAAAGAATAGGTTAAACAACCAAGCATGCCTGCTTTTGTGCATTAACAGCCCATCCCACAGACTCTGCAAGCTTCTGCCCCAGACAGGTAGGAAAAGTCTCTGTCTCATACAATGCCACCCAAAAGTCCATGCAATGCCATCCTTACTGTAAACAGAAGGAGCAATTTGACTCCAGTGTGAGGCAAAATCAATGAGTGACATCTGGAAGACCTGCCAGACCAGGTCTCCCAAGAACTTATCCCCTTGATGGGCATAACACAAAAAAGCTAAGCCTTCAAAATACACACTGCCCTGGTTTCAGCTGGGATAGAGTTAACTTTCTTCTTAGTAGCTGGTATAGCGCTGTGTTTTGGATTTAGGATGAGAATAATGTTGTTAACACATGGATATTTTAGTTGTTGCTAAGTAGTGCTTACACCAGTCAAGGACTTTTCAGCTTCCAATGCTCTGCCAGGTGCACCAGAAGCTGGCCCCGCCTGGCGAAAGGGCTATGCCATACCGTATGACGTCATGCTCAGCATATAAACTGGGAGGAGTTGGCCAAGAGGGGGGGACCGCTGCTCAGGGACAGGATGGGCATTGGTCGGCAGGTGGTGAGCAATTGCATCATGCATCACTTGCTTTGTATATTATTATTATTATTACTATTTTACTTTATTTCAATTATTAAACTGTCTTTATCTCAACCCATGAGTTTTCTCACTTTTACTCTTCCAATTCTCTCCCCCATCCCACTAGGGGCAGGGGAGTGAGTGAGAGGCTCTGTGGTGCTTAATTGCTGGGTTAAACCATGACAACACTCACCCTTCAGGAAGAGTCAGGATAGGCAGGAGCTGGTCAGATGCCTGTGGACAGTGAGTGACTCATCATTCTCTAGCAAAGTAGAGGAAAGTCATTCCCTCATACAGAAGGCCCAGGACTTTGGAGACAATCCTGAGGTCCAGAGTGATGGATTCATGTTCTTCTAACCAAAGCTGCTCCACAGGCTGTCTGCAGGGATACCAGCTTTGCCCAAGCCGCTGCTGCCTCTCAGGACACTCGGTTATCATCCACAGCAGCAACTGCAAGGAGCCTGAGAAAGGAGGAGGGAACAACTTAGTCTCCTGAAGGCCTTGCTGCAGCCCTGTCTGACAGCACTTCAGTTGCAAGTCAAAAGGTTTATAAGTTTCCAACTTAAACACTCTTATCACCGTGTGCAGCTCTGAGCGTACCGCCCTGAGGGCTCCTTTCTGCCCATCAATGCGCAGATACGTTATCATCATTTTCTATCATGTAAACTCAACTACTGTTCAAGTTACACTGATATGTGATAACTATATAGTGTTGATTATCCGTATCAGGTTGAAAACATACCTGAGCTCCAAGATGTTTACATGTACAGACTGGTAGAGAAGTTTGACTGGTAGCCCTATTTGCATAAGGCTCTCTCCTTACTTTATTAGTTCAACAGATTGAACATACAGAAGAACTTGATAATATTTAAGTAGAATTTATGCATTTTCATTAAAACAGAATTATAACGAGGACAAAGCCAAAAGCTGGTTTTCTATTAGGAGGAAAAAATCCTATTTAAAATTAGTCATGTCTCAATCGATTTTCATTTGGTTTATTTTTCAGAGACTTGATCAACACTGACAAACATACTGCTGCTTTTCATTTGCTTTATTTCCTCCAGTATGTGATTTATTTAGTACCTTCCCACAAAATAAGGAGAAAAATAATGAAAAACTTAACTTTTATAAGTATCATCTGATAAAAGTAACATCAACAATGGAGCTCATATTCATTTTATCAATACACATGATCTGAACAATACATCAATATTTTATCTACAAATAAAAGTCTCAGTTATTTGACAACTCATCATTTACACTTAATGGCAAAAAAGCCTGAATATCATATTTTTCTGGCTGCACAAATACATATTTGTATTCACTGAAATAACAAGTTTGTCTTGGTTAAAAGCTGTATAATATGACAAGAGAAGAAATGTAGGCTAAATTTGGTCACATTTCAACTATGAACACAGAGCTCATAGCTACAAAGAAGTAAAATCTTAAACCTACAAGTACTGTTTCACTGATGTAAATGGGACCATGAAGAATAAAGATTTTGTATGAAAAAGGATTTGCAGAGTCAGTTTCTTGCTCTGCAATCAGAGAAAGGCCCACACACTACAGAGGAAGAAATCCAGTCTTTTGATGTGGGAAAGCAAGGGAATAAGTCTCCTTTCTGGACAGTAGTGTGCATCTGCACTGAGTGGCACAGGTGACCACGCCGTTCATCACCCCAGGGGCGCATACATTTCACTTGAACCTGGGAGCTCGGACAACATCATCCTGTACAGGATGCTGAAAGACCCAAGCAGGGCAGACAGGTTTGCCAGACTACCACCAGCACACCCTGCCAGGAGGATTACCTCTTCCCTGGCTGCTCTGTCCAAGAGAACTCCAGCACACGTGGTGCAGCTCAAATACCTCTTACTTAAAGCCCAGGTTTACATCCGACCCACAGAGATCTTTCCAACGGACCCATAATTGGTGGAAAATGTCACAAGAAACACCGATCTAGATTGTGAGAATCATTATGCATCTTTTCATAGGAAGCCATGAGATTCCCAAATCCCCTCAGATAAGTCCAATTTAAAAATCCACCTGTCCTATGTCAAAGCAAGGGTCTGGTTAGCCCAAGGTCCTGTCTCCAGCAGACCTATTCTCCATAGCTTAAGGAACATACAACAGCAAGTAAACATATTCCCAAAGTATTTCTTACGCCTGCATGAAGCTTAGGATATTCCTGAGTCAAAACAGGACCCTTGTGCTTAATAGCCCTGAAGAACTTTTCCTTCACAAATTTGTTCTGTCACTTTTTGAGCCCTTGCCAACTTTTTCAGTTCAATTTCACAGTCAGATTTGTGTTGTGTAAAGAAGCATCTCTTGCTATTTTGCTCTGAATGTGCCACCCAATAACAGACCACAGGATTGTGGTGGGTTGACCCCAGCTGGATGCCAGGTGCCTACCAAATGCACTCTATCACTCCGCTCCTCAGCTGGACAGGAGAGAGAAAATATAACAAAAAGCTCATGGGTCAGGATAAGGACAGGGAGATCACTCAGCAATGACCATCATGGGCAGATTCAAGTTGGGGAAATTAGTTTAATTTATTACCAATCAAATCAGAGTAGGATAATGAGAAATAAAACCAAATCTTAAAAACACCTGCCCCCCACCCCTCCCTTCTTCCCAGGCTTAACTTTGCTCCCAAATTCTCTACCTCCTCCCCTCCAGGGGCACAGGGGGATGGGGAATGGGGGTTGTGGTCGGTTCATCACATATTGTCTCTGCCGTTCCTTCCTCCTCAGGGGGAGGACTCCTCACACTCTTCCCCTGCTCCAGCGTGGGCTCCTCTCTACACAGGTCCATAGGTCCTGGCAGGAGCCTGCTCCAGCACAGGCTTCTCACAGGGTCACAGCCTCCTTCAGGCACATCCACCTGCTCCAGTGTGGAGTTCTCCACAGGCTGTAGGTGGATATCTGCTCCACCATGGACCTCCATGGGCTGCAGGGGAATCTCTGCTCCAGCACCTGCAACACCTCCTCCCCCTCCTTCTTCACTGACCTTGGTGCCTGCAGAGTTGTTTCTCTCACATATTCTCACTCCTCTCTTCAGCTGCAATTGCTGCTATGCAGGTGGTTTGGGTATTTTTTCCCCTTCTTAACTATGCTATCCCAGAGGCACTACCACTATCACTGATGGGCTCAGCCTTGGCCAGCAGCAGGTCTGGGTTGGAGCCAGCTGGCATTGGCTCTATTGGACATAGGGGAAGCTTCTAGCAGCTTCTCACAGAAGCCACCCCTGTAGCCCCCCCACTACCAAAACCTTGCCACATCAAACCCACTACGAGGATCAACAGATGTCATCTGGGAGAGATTTGCAACCATTCGCCTAAGCACTTTTCTCTCACAACTTGAGACCTCTGTCATATCCCCTTTTGAGTCATCTCTTGAAGAGTTATAGTAAATTCATTCGTCATCTTGATCATACTTGTGAACCTCTTCTACCTTTACTGTACCTTGTTTTGAGGTAGACCTGGTGGCAAATGTACAGGGGTGGGAGGCCTGTAACCACACATAGGATTTGAGAGCTGAGTATACAATGGACCTATATTATCCAAATACAAATGAATTGCTAGTCATGAACAAATTATCTTTACTTGATGCTATTGTTTTTTCCAACTGCAACTAGCTATGGACCTTTGGTTTTCACTAGAAAAATCAAAGCCTCACTCCTGTGTGGTAAGTGTTGTTTCAGAGCCTACCTACAGCTGTTATTTTTTTTTTTAACCATTTCCATTGCTATATATCAAAAAGCCAGACATAACCCAGCTTTGGCAGGTCGAAGCTGACCTATGTATGTCATCAGTATTAGGTGTGTAGTTCTGTCCCTTTGTCTTTAAGTCAGCAGCATGGGATTTTGTAGATCATGCAACACACTCTGACCTCAGGTGCCCCTGAAGACCATGAAAGCTAGTGGAAGGTGAGGTTAACAATGAGTCACACCTGAAACCCCTACAGGTGATCCCCCACCCCACCATCCATACAGGGATCACTTGTAGTTGAACATACCATTCTTGAAGCCTTGTCTACCACCTATGCAAGCAGAAGCACCGGCCCAGCTGAAGACTAACTCAAATTTTACACAAAAATTTTCTCTTTTGGATCTGTTCTTCTGACCCTGAAGAGAGACCACAGTTGTCTTTGTCGTGGTTTAACCCCAGCCAGCAACTAAGTACCACAGAGCCACTCAGTCAGAACTCCACGGTGGGATGGGGGAGAGAATTGGAAGGGTAAAAGTGAGAAAACTTCTGGGTTGAGATAAAAACAGTTTAATAGGTAAAGCAAAAGCGACACATACAAGCAAAGGAAAACAAGGAATTCATTCACTACTTCCCAGTGGCAGGCAGGTGTTCAGCCATCTCCAGGAAAGCAGGGCTCCGTCACATGTAATGGTTACTTGAAGACAAACGCCATCACTCCAAACATCCCCCCTTCCTTCTTCTTCCCCCAGCTTTATATTGGGGTCAGCTGTCCCAGCAGTGTCCCCTCCCCATTTCTTGTGTGCCCCCAGCCTCCTCACTGGTGGGGTGGGGTGAGAAGCAGAAAAGGCCTTGACTCTGTGTAAGCACTGCTCAACAGTAACTAAAACATCCTTGTATTATCAACACTGTTTTCAGCACAGGTCCAAAACATAGTCCCATACTAGCTACTATGAAGAAAATTAACTCTATCCCAGACCAAACCAGCAGAGTCTTGAATAAATAACTAGAAAATTCTTATTTTTTTGATTCGAGCATGCAGAGAATGATTTCATGGTTTAGCAGGATGGGACAAAAGCAGCAGGAACAAGAGCTATCCTGTCCACCTTATTTATACCAAAGAGTGGCTGAATTCTTTGGGCCCTTTGTATGGGCCTAGATACTTTCTGTAGTCAGAAGACCTCCTCTGTTTTTAATAGGTTTTGGCTAGAGCTTTAGTCTTAGTAGGCAAAACGACCATCTTTAAGAGTGATCTACATTTTATTCAAGAGTATTCTTCATGGCAAACTTGCATGCCAACCATTGCCCAATCTGCTGAGGAGAGCAGCGCTGTGTGGTCCTGATTAACCAGAGAAGCACACAAGGAAGGCTTTGGAAGAGCTTTGTATTTCATATTTGTATTTGTGAACCAGCCAAAAGCTATTAAAGCAAGGAAAAGCACTTTCGGAAGAACAAAACATCCATCACACCTTTTCCCCTTTCCCCCAACAACTTCTTTTGTTTAATATTAGCTTCAGTAACACAAAAGTCATTACAACTTACCCAAGCTACAAGATAGCTTAAATATTACCAAGCATGTAAAGCCACTGGGGGTAAGAGCCCGGAGCTGTAAAATAATAAAGCAAGACTCAGCGAGATTCCATAATTATTTGTTACACAACCCAAGAAATTAGAGCATTTCTAAGATTATACACCTCTTGTATATGATGTCTAACCATGCCAGAAATTACATAAGGCTTTTTATAACATAATCATTAGTCATTAAAAAGGCAGAACAAAGGGCCATTATGATCAGAGGTGACAATCCAAGAATTAGTTTACTTAGGACCTGATCCAAAGCCCATCGTAGTGATTTGCATACATTTCAATGTGCTTTGGACCAGACATTCAGTATTTTCCATGTTGCAGAATTTCCTTTTGGATTTTTGTGGAACTAGAGGACTGGCACTGTGGAGGAAATAAAAGCAGGCATTTGTTCCTGTCAGAGCTGAGAACTCAAAGCTGGCACTGTTTTTGGTGGTAGTAGCATCTGCTTTACATCCTCTCAAGAAAAAGCTTGCCACCAATTCAGATTTCCAAATACGGGTTCAAATGCTTTCTAGGCATTTCAGTTCTGGAAATGTTGACCTATGCAGCCAGCCCTACCAGGAGTTGCAGGCAGTATCTCAAGCAGTTCAGATTCAGATGGATATATCTATACCTATGCATTTTTATGTCAAGAAAAATGCAAAGCACATGACCAGCTATTCTGTTATAACAGGAAGATTACCTCTGCAGCATGGAAACAGTTGTCAGCTGTGAACCTATCCCTATCCATCAGGAAGCCCCTTTGGATAAGAGGGGACACCCTAGTAAGACAATCTATATGTAAGCTTGCAGGTGAGGACTCTACTTTTTTCCTTCCTTCAGGCATGTTAAGGGCTGTGGAGAAAACACAGTTCAGTGGGAAAATACTATGGCCAGAAAAAGTATTATCCTACATATAGTCATACACATTGACCCGGAAAACACAAGACTCCTGCAAAAGCAGTAAACTAAAGACTTAAAATTGACTTGGCAGGCAGAAATCTGCAGGATCTGGTTCAAAAAAAAAAAAAAAAAGAATCTCACAATGGAAGCACTGCTCTGTAGCAGTTAACCATAATATACCCAGGGTCCACATACTTCACAGGCAGAGGGAAAAAGATTACCTCAGAATGCAATAGAAATCTACAGAATCTTGAATATTGTGGTGAAGGTGAATAGGGTCCAGCTGTTAATTGTCTTTTCCTAATAACCTAAGGGCCATTAGATGAAGCTGGTAGGATCCAGGTGCTTTGTTTTGTCCCAGAAAAAAAATAAGTTTTATAGCTCCCAGAGAGATCCCCTTGCAACTGAGCAGGGCAGCCCCCCATGTTTTCTGAACCTTGCTTGGTTTCTGGACCTCTGACTTTGTTGCAACGTCCAGATCTCCACCCCCAGGTCTGACAGTCATGCTACTCAGGACTGATAGAGCACCCTTGGTCTCCCCAGATTCATAATTTCTCATGTAGCCCACAATCCACTCAAGGTACTCTGTAAGCCCTAAGCCTGGCCTCATCCAAAGGCTGCACGGCAGCCAGCACAGTGCTTCTCCAACATACACTCTGTCTTTCCAAGCACAGAACCACTATCTGGCAAATTCATCAGGTCAGCAGTAACAGAGGACACCTTTCAGTAAAGTATTATTTCTTGTTCAACTGCTTTCTAGAAAGAAGGATTCGTAGTAGTGGTGAATAGCCTGTAGTCCAGCCAAAGTATCCAAACTCCATTTGTAACTCCTTTTGCTTCCCACTGTCAGGGAGCAGCAGAGCAAAGATCAGTGGCACAGTGATGTGCTAGTCTACATGCTTTGATTTGTGTCTGCACCAAATCTAGGGACTGGATCTTCCAAGGACCTGCCCAGGAGCTCACCTCCTTAGGGACACTGGAGGTGCCCCATCTTCTGACGCCGACTTCCAAATCTGACCCAGCAAGTGTGATACTCTTGCCCTGAGCCAGGCAAAGGCACACTACCATCAAGGATCAGGAGGAGAATAAAAAACCCCACACCTACCCACACACCAACTAAGAGGGCGTTCTTCTCTTTCCGCTACCCAAGCACCTAGTGTGTCAATTTGCTTTTCCTGGGATACTCAGTCTTCTGTGTTCTTCAGCAACAGTCTCCGGACACACTAATGCTTTTCTACACAGACTGGGAAGCTCAGATGCAACAGTGTCTCCTTTCCATCATTCACCCTTACAAAAGGAGGAGCTGTTCCTACAGAAGTCTGGCCCTCATTCCATTCCTTAGACACTACACATATGCTTTCAAATGAAAGGATAAGAAAGAATTGGATATTACTCCTTCACCCTTCTTGAACACAAAGCTGAACACCTTTTGGATCAAAGGGAATTTTTAGATACTTGTAGGAAAAGGCAATTTCTAAGCCAAGATGTGTTTACCTTCCAATAGAAACATCACCAGCCCTTACACATCTTTCATCTCTTAGATCTACAAGGTAGGAACAAACACACTACTATTAGAACTAACAAAACAACATTATTCTTGCTGCCCCATTAGCTTGAACACTGATCAAGATGTCTAACTAGTCTCCTCTTAGTTTGAACAATCTGCTTAACTGCTGGCTTTCCCTTGACTCATTTCTACAGCTGGTGGCTGGCATACCCTTTAAGAACACAAACTAAGCAGAGTGTTTGTAGAGGTGTGCAGATAATCAAGGCAACACTGCAGCCTGCAGGTGCCTTTGAAGATAACACCAGGACACACCTGGGTACTCCTCTGTCCTCCACTCCCAGAGGAGAGCACACTGGCAGTGACAGATGGGTAAGATCTTTTGAAGTCACTTTAGAGGGCTAACACTGTGAAGTAGACCAGAAATAAATTATTCAGGCTGGATTGGTAAGCAGAAGGAAATGGTGACTTACCCCCCCCTTCTCAATAATTGAATGCCTTTATGAAGGTTATTTGTAGAAGTCTTTCTTTAACCTTGGATGTTTATGTTTTATGTATATAGGAAATGCTAAGAAAACTCAAGATAGAAAACAATAAATGCAGTTGTACACAGAACTGGGAGCATAAGAGGGAAACAGAGAAACACTTAGAACTGAAAATGAGCACAGAAGTGGGGACCGAATCAGCTAACACTCATTACCTTCTTTGATTTAAATGCCAGATATGTGCTCAAAACAGTCCTAGTCTGTTGCGGGCTACTTTTTTCAAATCTATTGTTTAACATATTCCTCTCCTTGGAGGTCAGATGTTCTACCACAACCATTTTCAATCTACCTCAGGTGATCTTCTTCACTTAAATTACCTCAGAATTTCAGATCCTTTGTCAGTTCCTCCAAATAACAGCGAGAAATATAACAGCATCTTCTTTTATTGCTTTCTCCACATTCCTACACAGTTAAATATTCTCAGCACACTCCAAGAATTTGATTAGTTTTGTCCTGTTAGCCCTCCATGGCCTGTCTTTTAAGTCCTTCTAGTAGTTACTCAAAACCAGATTCTGCTCTACCTCCTCAACTCAGTTTTGTGACCTCCAGGAGACTTCTGGATCTTTACTTTTATTACCCAGAAGCATTCAGTAAACTTGCCGCTCATCCCTTCTTCTCCAGAGAAAGTATATGTATTCTTGGCATGCAGTGCAATCCTTCCCTTCTGTTTCCCCATTTCCCTTCCAAGGCAAGTTATTCTGATATAGCAGTCATGCAATCCATCTGCCAGGTCTCTGTGATACCTTTTATATTGTGGCTTTGGCTGTGGTCTAAGGCTTTGAATTTTTCTTGTTTATTGCCATACCCTTGGTATTAGTTTAGAGAGATCAGAAGTGCTCAACTCATTGCCCTATTATTCTCAATCTTGTTTCTCCGATGGCTTTTGTACAGCTCCCCATTCTCCTCTCCACAGGTGCCAGGATACTGCGGACTCTTATCAATTGTCCCTTCAAGCCTAGTTCAGTCTTCTATCTAGAAATGCTTTTCCCCTGCTTAGCTAATTGGACATCACCTTTTATTTCTTCTTTCTCAAAGCGCTAGTTCATGACCAGCAAACACAGAGCAACTCTACCAGGCCCCTTTGCCAGGCTACACATTCCCCTCCGGCACCTACCTGCCACTGCCTGGCTCTCCGCTTAGGGCAGTGGCAGGAGCTGTGACTTCCTCAAGCCCCAAACTTACTCCAGTCTGGGCAGGGTCACACCCAGCTGTGGTACCTCTGAACTGACATAAAAAAAAACAGTCACAGGAACACTGTCACAGCTTGTCTTCCCATGATATCTCCAGTTTTGGCTTAAGCATCTGTACTACTACCCAAGACAGCAGGGGAAGCAGTCTGAGGGCTATTTCTGCGCCCTTCAGAAGGCAGCCACTGACCGCCAACAACCCTTCTTCTCTCAGCCTTTTAGACAGTGCACTCATGGCACTCCCTCTTCCTTTTCTTCTGGAAGAAGTCCTCCACAGGCTCACATACAAAATCACAATTTGATTTACCCACACCCTCTGCCTCAACTACTTTTAATTAACAACATATTGAAAAAGAATCACTCTACTTTAACATCAAAGATACCAAGAACTAACCCACACACTACCAAAGCCAAACAGCAACGAGGTTCAGGCATCCATTAGGCCTTTTCCTGCTAGAGATAACTCCTTTTCTTCTGTCTCTCCCAGATTATCCAGGGGGATAGACACAACTCACACTGCATCAAGCCATGTAGTTGCTCTAAAAAGCACACACGAGGGCTGCAACAACACTTCTGCTTACAAACCACAAAGAGACCTCAAACATAATGATAAACCCAGTCTGTGAGCCATCCTCATTTTTATGGTTGCCCTAATCAGCAGTATATTGAAAAGAGCTGTGCTGCTCAGGCTCAGAGCATTTGCATTGACCCCTCCAGCCTTATATTCCCTCAGGCCAGTCTCTTCATCATGGCAGGTAGGTGGTGGTCCTTCAGGTGGTCTCTCATGTTTATACAAGTGTGTATTTGGGGTTGATGCTAGGTCCTTTGTCCCTAGTGTAGTTCCTAATGTCATAGTATCTCTCCCGCTCCCTTCTGACATAGACACGATTAAAAGAGGTGTGAAGGGGATTAGCTATGGGAATGGCTTCTGCTTTGCTATAATGTCTGCTTCTTCTGCATGTAGGTGGATTCCTTGCAGTACTCGGTGCTCGCTACAGTGACCCTGGATGGTTCCTAGCTGGATGCCAGGCATGCACAGAAGGAGGGAAAGAATATGAAGCCATGACAAAAAGACAGAACAGTGTGAACCTCATAGGTTCAATTTATTATACATTTTCCAATATTCCAGTAAGAGTTCCTTAACTTTCTGTCCCCTTGAGGTGGACTTAGAAGTTTTGAAAATTCCTGTGATTTTTCAGCATCCTCAAAACTAACTCCTGACTTTTCTGCCCCAAAATTTCCCCAAGCACCTACAATCTTTCTTACATATAATGTTTGAGTCACAATCTGTAAGCGAACTTGTAATGTGCAATTTCTAACGTTACCCTTACGGCACAATGGGCAAGAAATCATACTAGGAGTATTATGAGTTCATGCTATGCTGTATTTTCAGGATGGAACAGGAGCCAAAGTTAAGATTGAGTTTGAATATTGAGATTAAGAGGAGCACAAAGCCATGGAAATGTCACTCCCTGCAACTAGGGCTTTTTTATGAGTATTACTACTTTAGAAGTTAAAAATTATTTCTGGAGTAGGTTCGTTCTTGTTTCGAGTACTCAGTCCAAAGCTGTTGACATTAGTGGAAAGTTTCCAGTTTAGAATATGATTCAGGCCAATCTTTCATGCCTGTATTTTTATTGAGAAAACACAGAAGGAAAAAACCCTGTGAAATCGGTGAAGTTATTTCAGTGGAAGTACACTGGGGTAAATAGGAGTAGAGGAGTTCCTAAGTGAGCCCCGAAAGTGCCCTCAGTGACTCAAGTGAGCTCTTGCCAAGGGGCTCGGTTGCAGGTCCAGGAGGAAGAGCACAATGTACCACCTACTCCTGCACTTGATAATAAAACCCCCTTGAACCCAGGAGTAGCAGAAAAGGACAGAGATATTGCGTGGCTTCTGACAGCGTAACAGGGATACCTTAGACAACCATTCAAACGGACAGTGTTAGCTAGCCAGAGACAGGTTCTGTGTAGAAGGACTCACAGTCCAAATAGGTAAGATAAAAGGCAGTGAAAGAAAAGCAATCTTATTATCCCCATTTTATGGGTAGGAAATGGAGCTCTGAAGAAATTAAGTGCCTTACTCAAAGCCATACAGGAAATCAGTGTCAGAGGAAACCAATGCAAACCTGAATGTCATGGTAGTTCCTTCCTCTCGATACCATTTTGGCCATCAGGGCCGCTTTCAATTAAGTCTTTTATTGAGGACATCTCTTTCTAGCTATGCATTTTCTTTTTATTGCATATCCCACATGGTGGACCTGTAGAATTACGAGTGTCTCCAGCCAGCTTCTTTTCTGTGTTTTATGAACCTTAATGAGCCCCCCCAGAAAGCTGACATGCCTACATCGAGGGGGAAGGGAGCAGAGAAGCAGAAATAGCAGCATTGTGTGCAGCTTTCAGTGTGCGGTCCAGGTTCACAGAGCGGTGTGTAAACAATCCGATTTGCCACGTTTAAGGACAGGCACAATTTTAGGAAATCCAAACACCCTGTTAGCCTACTGACCTCTAGATAACCTACTTCAACAACAATGAAACCTACAGTATGCTGGGGAGGTGGAGGGGCAACGCTGGGAAGATGCTTTGCTGCCATAGGAAATGGGCCAAGCAAAACTCTCTCATCATTTTTGATGCTCGTTTGATGAGTCTGTAAAAGGAGAAGAGTATCAGCTTGCTAGAAAAACTGTTTCCTGACAGAGATTTGCGGTGAATTTTGCTGCCCCATAGGAGCCGAGGCATTAGCGCTGAGACATGGTGCTGCCCGCGCTTGCCTCGATCCTCTCGCCCGAGAACTCTGCTTTTCCGCAGCCCCAGGTGAAATGGAATCCGAAGTGAAAGTGGCTCCGCATTGTCCACAGCTTGTCATCCCAAAGGCACAAAGGGAGTGTGCAAGTCGAGCCTTTTTGCCTTAGATACGTGCTCTCAGTGTGGAATATGCAAATTCAGACAAGGGGAGACCCAGAAACAGAAGCACATACAGAATTGAAAACGAAGGGGAAATTAGTGTTAAAAACAGGAATGGGGGCTGTTTGCATAGATGCTTGACAGCATCATACACTCAGTAAGCAGCTGTCTGTATAAATACCTCCAAAGACAAACAGCAGGAACAAACCCATTCACCTTGCCTAGGTTTCTCATTCCGGTGGACAGTGAGGTGTTGGTCACACTGTCACTAAGCCCTTTCTGTACAGGAAGAGCTGTGAGGAGAGGTTACACAGTGAGCACATGCTACCATTTGCATTTTTCATCTAGGCATGCGGTCTGCTTCAGAAAATACTTAAAGCCTATGATTAGAAACTAGTGTATATTGAAGTGCTTTCTTGACTAATGCAGGCATCCCCATCACCTTAGCTAGTCTACTGTCCAGAAATCTATATTGAAATGACTTGCCCAGTGGCAATGCAGAGGACAGAAGGGAAATGAAGGACTCTTCATTTTCTCTAGTCAGGATCACTTCTGGCTGCCGGGAAATGCATTAGCAATCAAAAAGGAAATCACATGTACAACAGTATTTTATCTAGCTCAATATGTTTGTGTTCTCAAAGCCTGGCCTTGCTGTGCACCACACTGTGGGAACGCAGAGGAGAAAGACCATTATAGCTGCATCAGCTTTGTGGTGGTGTATGTAAGAACCTAGAATGGCACTGTCAGATGGGCTAGCCACAACAGAGGGTGACAAGAAGCACAGGCTACAGGGAATAGTTTCATTGCAAGCCTGTCTCTGCCTGTATCTCTTCAATCTTTTGAAAAAATCATTCGATTCTTTCTCCACCCAGTCCTCGGTTGTAACATACTGGGGCTTCGTTACACCTAGCGCTCGGATGAATAAAATCAGCACACATGCACCACGTAGGAATAGCAACAGTCGTGAGTACAGTATCATAAGAGCAAGAAATCTTGCTCTTCATCACCTTGTTACATTGGTCCTGCAAGCCTAGCCATATAAAACGCCTTGTAACAATACTTAATATCCAATATGTCTGCAGCAAAACACATTTTCCATGTAATCTGACTATCAAATCCGTATATGCTGCAGAAAGAATGACTTGGAACAGGAAGAAAGAAGGAACATTGAGCTCTAGGAAAACTCAAAGGAACATTTTATTGTAACATTTATAATAGAAAGTTGGGGGGTTTAGTTTCGCCTCGAGGTGTAGCTTGCTAATAAAAGTTCTGGAAAACCTGCTGTGTATAAGAACCCTGGCCTATGATGTCAGAATTCATTATGCACACAGGGGCTATTTACAGCCTTGTAAAGTTGTAGACAAGGAAATTGTTGCTGAAATATAGTTTCAAAAGTTTAAAGGTAATCATTCTACTGATGTATACACCTCAGCTCTTGAACAGATCTTTTAAACGGTTCTGTGTAAACCGAAAAAATCATATGGCTTGAGTTGTAAACATCCACCCATGTTTCTTCATATGTGTTGGGTATATATGCAATATATAATTATATATATATATAATTATATATATATGTACAGGGGTAACTGTGGGATCTTTAATTTTATTCAAGCGTTATCTGGGTAAACCTATAAATTAAGCATATGCATAAGGTGTTCAGAAGTAAGACAAACTGCAAACAATTTTCACTGCCCTCTTTTCATTTCCCATTTATCCAGCTTAAAAAAAACAAAAAAAAAAAAAAGAAAAGGAAGAAAATCAAGAAAAAAGAGGGAGGGTGAAGAAATATAAATAAACGAATGTATTTTCAGCTTTCTAAATCTAAAGATGTGCTATCAAAAATACTGAAACATTCATTGAAATGTGTCTTTTTCATCAGAACAACAGCTGCGGACACATGAAGCTTCATCTGGGTTCAACCAAAATTTGAGGCAGAAGTGCTGCTTAGTTTGATGTGTCAGGAGAGTCCACAGGAACCCCCTGAGAAAGTAGTTACTCCGGGTCATACAACTGAGACTGGCACTGCTGGATTTAAAATTGGGGGGGGGGGGGGAGGGGGGGGAACTGTTGACTGTAGTGTGCTCTGTTTCACTTGATAGCTGCATGCTGTTTTATTCTTTGACTCTAAGCATTTTAATTGCTGCTATAGTGATTTTTCCATCACTCTGAAAAGGCTTTGTGACCAGATGTTGTTTGTCATTTGTCCCACAGTAGCTGGCAATAATATAATTACAGAAATATAGAAAAATGTGCTCAGCACTGGGGATTACTAGCCAATTCAAGCATTTTCCTACTGAATCACTTTTTCAAATATTCCTTCTCACAGCAGTCCAAATGATTTTCTAGCTCTGGCTGAGCTAACTTCCCAAGCATTCCAGTTATATTTATTTTTTCTAATGCACTTGTCAGCTACTTCAAACTCCACCCCAACTCCTGACAGCAAGGCCAGTCGAACACCCTCTCATTGTGGTTTCATGGGGAACCAGCTCACGGCCGCAGAAATGGACTGCACCCAATGGCACGAGCCCAAAAATAACGGCACCACTTCCACTTTTTTCAATGCGCCTGCATTGTTCCAATAGCACTGAGATATTACTACTGATTAATGCTGCTATATAAATAACATGCAAAATGGGGGAAAGCTTTAAAGGGGTTTTTTTTCCTGCTTTTACTCATGTTCACAGTAAAATTTCCATTGGCTTCAATAAGCTCCGTATACCAGACTTGCACTAACACAATTTCATTAACTTAGCTGGATTACTCCTTGTTTATAGCAGTGGAAGTGAGTGGAAAATCAAGGCCAAGAGGATAAGAAATAATCCTATTATCCTGCCCAGCAAGATTGCTCCGGGTTTAGAGCTGAGGTTTAGCGTTGGCTTCTTTGGTCACGTAAGGTTTACACCTTTCCCTACTCTGAAGAGCCATTTTGGTGAGTTCACTCTTCTCTCAGTCTTTCATCTCTCCTCCCTCCTTCTGCTGCTGGGCTTGCTTCCTCACCAGATTTAGCCAGGGGTAGCAGACAACTCATCAGCAATTCAGGGTGCTCATCATCCACTCAGATGGCAACTGATAACAAATGTCAAGATCGCAAAAGTTCTTCAAATCTGAGAATTTCTCTGTGACATCACGACAAGCGTTAGAAGTCCCAAAAGGCAGCAGGATGCGTGGGGAAAGTGAGCAACCGCACAGATCAGGCAAGTTTCTCTCACATCCCTCCAACCCTGTAAACCAAAAGCATCACCTATTCACCTATGTGGAAAATACTTACTCTGCCACATCCTTTTCACCTATACCAGAGATCACCAACACATCCAGTCTGCCGGTACAAATGCAGTTACATCGGACCTACCTCATGCATAACTACCATTTTCAAAATGGGTGGGCTGAGATTTCACCTCTGTCTGTCACCCTGACACCACTCAGTGGCCCATAGGATGCTGCAAATGCAACTTGACTGCTGCTGAAGGAAAAACAACTTTTATGGACTCTGCTGGAATTGGAGCAAGCTTCAGGTGAGGAAAGCGCCAGGGCAAGAAAAGTAATTGTACGTGGCACTAGTTCCTTTAACACATGGCTAGCCAGTCTCAACTGCACTTAACTGGTGAGTTTATATAAATGTTTTATGTATATGTCATATATGTGGATATATAAAGATACATAGGTAAAGGTTGTATGTATGTGTAAACATATATATCTATACCAATATATATAAAGTCTTTTATGGTTTTCCATTTAGGATCTAAGTAATTGATAATAAGCCTGTCGTTCCTAACTTTCAGCTGGGAATGTGCCACTTTCCAGGGCTAGGTCTAGGCTCTGAGAAGAAATAACTTTAGAATAAAACTGGAAACAGGTTGAAAAGAAAGATAACCATTGAGATGTAATCTGGATGTGCACGAATATTACCGCTATTTATTTTTACACCCTGACGTCCCAGTGAGATGAATGGGCCAAAGTGCTACAAGAGCTCAAACTTTTAAAGGTAACGACATGTCTCCAGCCCCAGAAAGAGGTTCATATTTCTGCGTGAAGTTCGGAGACTGAATGTGCTACCTCCTCTGAGCCAAATTTCCCCTTGGATCCACACTGCAGATTTCAGGAGTTGGAATAAGTTATTCTTTGGAGAATAAATTAGTTACTGGCAGGACAACTTTGGCAGCAGCTTAATCTTCCAATCAGTTGCTCCACTAGCATTCTTCTAGCCTGGGGAAAAGGGCACATCCTCTTGGGACCAGCATTTCTCGGACTGAGTTTGTAATAAGACTGCATTTGGAGGGGAAAAGATGTGATGTTTTCTCTTAAGCAGATACCCTGCTTCTCCATTAAGGCCCACAGGCTTTTTTTTTTTTTTTTCTTTTTTCATGCGGACAGGAGTAGTAGGAGAGGAAAAAGGCTAATTCAAATAACAGCAGGGTTTGAATAACTGCAGGCAGGATGTTGTATCCTCTGCACCATGTGGAGCAGTGGAGCTACACTGCCTTCCCCGTGGGAAGTCTCTGCCTCTCACCCACTCCATGGCTGTTGTTTCATTTCTTTTTCTGCTCTCTCTCAGATGTCTTCAGAGCCTCCAAGTCGGATCTGTTGAGGTTATCAGATGCACAGTTAGCCATAAGAGCTGTAAGCTACCCGTTAGATGGGACTCTGACACTTTAGCTAGTGTCTTACCAGAACGCAGGAAGCGAAGCCTCCGCCCCATGAAGGTGCACACAGAGGTTCCCATGCAGAGCCTCTGGAAAAGGGGAGACAGGAGAGAGGTGTGTTTTCATGTACAGACTGGGTCAGAGACTCCGTGCAATGTCCCCCACTGGTTATTATTTATTGTACTGCAAGAGCATCTGTAGATCCTTGCTGCACACCCTAGCCTCATTGCCCAGTGGCTGGATGTACACCTAGGAAAGGAATCTTTCTACACAGAGATTATAGAGAGTATGTCTTGGTCCTTAGACACAGCTTGGGAAGTGCTGGGATAAGATCCACAGGGTTGTAAGCTCCCAGAGCATGAATTTGCCATCTCAGCATCTTTCATGCATGATACTGGATTTCAGAGCCAGGTCTGGGGTGACAGCTGGAGGTGGAGCCAGGTTCCGGCCACAAGTGCAATCTCCCACCCTGGGGTCTCCTGGCCAGACCTCCTGCCCACACCTCTGGCCACCTCCCCACGTCACTCAGCCTGACATGTTCCTTCAGCCAGCATGCCTAAGGGTGCCCACCTTGCTGCCCTTGTCTGACTCCACAGCAGCTCCCATCCGATGCAGATCCTGCTTTGCTTCTGGGAGGGTCTGTCTTCATCCCCTGCAGTCTCCATCAGCAACCCTCAACAAGTAATAAATGGAGACAACTGCAGAGATGAGCCCACATCTAGCCCAGCTCCACACACTGGGAACTCACCTGCGCACACACACAGCATCGCTCCCCACCCCAGGACCTGTGCCCTGCCTGTGCAGGGCTCCACTCCTCCTTCACGGACCCCTTTCTTGCCTAGCAACCTAAAAACCCAGCACACAGGCAGTGCCACCGCAGTGCCCACTTACCCAATCCACTCCTCCTTCTACCAGCTTTGCTGCAAGTGAGGGGCAGGGACAGGTCCCAGAAAGAGAGCGTTCTGCTAATAATGAGCTAATGCATCAGTTAAGTATACTGCTATTGCATGTAGTGGCTCAAGGAGAGGCAAGCATCTATACATGCAGCAGCAAAGAAAGGACGGTGTTCTCCGAGTGGGAAGAAGATGGTAATCTTTTCGTACGGAGAAGGACAAGGGAAAAGAAAAGGGAAAGGAAATGGAAAAGTTCTTCCTCAAATCCATTTTCTTCTGTTTGATTTTTATTTGCATTTTTTTTTTCTGGAGAATGAAGAACAAGGAAGCGAAAGGGAATTATCTATATCTAGCACTCAAAGAGATCCGTTGCTTTGCATGTAACACACAGCTTTAAAGGCCGTTTGGTTTTGCAGAAGAGGAGGAGTAAAACGCCTTCGTGACTGCATCGATTTGGACATTTCTCTGCCTCTTCCCTGGTGCCGTTCAAACAGCTTTTCGCACCCAAGCAGCCGCAAGAATTTTTTCCCTTCCAGCCAGACCTGGTGCCACGCTGCACCGGGGAGACCTCGGGGGAGAAGCGACCTGCGCCCCGGGATGAGCCCCGCCACGCCGGGGGGTCTGGCACCCTGGTTCCCCCTTTGGCGGTGGCAGAAGGAGCCCCTGGCTCACAGAGACCCTATTCACCACCCAGCCCCGGAGCAAGGGGTTTATTTATGGCCGTGTGACCTGAACCCCCCAACAAATCTCACCCTTCCTCTCCCCCCGGTCCAAACAATAAAAACCTCTCCTCGAAGTTTTAATAAAGACGAACACATAACGTAAGTGTGATGTCGGCCTCGTGTTTAAAAGGCATCGCAGGTCTTTGTAAGCAGAGGATATTACCCTGCCCTGGGACAAGCCGGAGGCAAGAGTTTTCGCTTCTGGAGTGAGGGGGGGATGGTTGAACTCAGCCCGGCGGCGGGGGGGCCGGCTCGGCCCGGCTTTCCCAGGGCCCCCGCGCCGCAGCCCGCCGCCCCTGTCCGCCTGTCAGCATGGGAATTTATTTTCGTGGCAAGAAGCAGGCATGGCTGGTGTTATCGGCAGGGATGACACCAGAGCCAAACAAGGGGGCTTTGAAATCGTCGGGGTTGGAGGGGTCCCCCCTCTTCCTCTCCATGCAATGGTATAATTCATCTGAGTAGAGGGCGAAAAACCCCCATGTAGATGTATTTTTTTAAAACTGACCGGCTCCGGAACTACTGGAGAAAGGTGCAGACCGGGGAGGCCGGCGGGGGTCCCGGGCCGCCCCGCCCCGGCAGGTGAGGCGCTGCCCGGCCCCATTTCCCGGAGCCCGGCGCCACCCAGCGGAAAGGCCCGGCCGGCGCCGCGGCCAGAGCCACCCCCCAGCCCCGGGGGGAGCAGCCTGCAAGGGGCATCGCTTTGATACCTCGCTTTTTTTTCTGTTTTTTCTTTTTTTTTTTGCTGTCTGTTGCGGTGGAAGAGGTGGCTCTGCCATGCCGCAATGCCCTAATGAATCCGGGAAAGCAAGCAATAATGGCCTATATACTGTGGCAGTAAAAGTTTAAAAAAAAAAAAAAAAGGAAAAGTAAATCATGTGGAGGGTTTTTTGGCCCGGATTCCATATTTCCGAAAGGTCAGTGGTATCATTTTGACGTTGATTATGTAGCTGTTCTGGTCTCAAGTATGCTCCCCTCCCCTCCTAGCGTGGTGTGCGAGGATTGTATTTGAAAGGGAGGAAGCAGATACTGCAAGTGATGGCTGATGAATTGTCTAAACCCTTCAGGGACATTTCGTGCGGGGGCTCGGAGGCAGCTCATCAATAAAAGCCTCCCGGATGGAGGAGGGAAAGAGAGAAAGGGTGATGGGAGTCGGGGAACGGACCCCGGAGGCACCATCGCCCCCCGGCCACCCCGTCCCCTTTGATCCGGTGGGGGATCGTAGCAGACCCGGGGCTTTGGAGGTACCGGTGTAGAAAGGTGTGTATGGAGGGGGGGAAGGCGGGGAGATACAGCCCGTAAAAACACCCCCCCCGCACACACACACACACAAAAATATGTAAAATCGGCTTTACGGTTTCCTGGCCCCGCCACCTCGCACCGGCCCTGATGAGTGTCGCCGAGGCGGGAGGTGGCGGGGCCGCGGCCGCAGCCGCCGTGCCCGGCCTTGGCAGGCTCGCTCCTGAGGTGCGAGCTTGGATTATTACTTTTTTCCAAACTATGTTCGTAAATCATGTAATAATCCGGCACTCAGTAACTCGGCCCTACCTTTGAGTGGGTCGTTATGTTTTATGGGCTTTACTTAAAAATTAATGAAAACCTCTCACGAAAGGAGAGGGGGGTGCCGGGGGGGCGGGAGGGGGGGGAGAAGGCAGGGGGAGGAAAGGAGAGCGCGGGGAAACCTGCTCCTGATTAGCGCCTTCCCCGGCAGCGGGGCCGGGGCTGCGGGCGAGCCCCGCTCCGCGACCCGCGGGCACCGCCGCGACGCGGGTGAGGGGCGCTCGGGGCCGCCCGGCGGGGCCGGGCTGGTGGCTTCGCGCACCGCCCCGGGCCCTTCTTCCCCCGAAATTAAACCAAACCCACACCCCCCCTCCGATGCTACCGATACGCCTGTCACCCCAGCCAGCCCCCCGCCACGGCTCCCCCCTCGCTGCCCACCCGGCGAGACCCGCTGGCTGGCGGCCCGCGGAGCTTTTCACGCGGGTTTTCTGCGGGAAGGGGATGCCGCCCGCCGGGGGCGTTTGGGGCTGGGGGCGGCGGCGGCGGGAGGGCGCTGGGGGGGGGGGTGGTCCCGGGGTGCGGCGGGGATCAGGGAGAGAAGCGCAGTCCTCCGCCAGAGCCGGGGCACCGCTGGCTCCCTCGCCCCGTTGAAACTATTTGTCTGCTGCAAATGGTATGGAAAGTAATTAAGGCTGGAGCATGTATGAAAATTATTGACAATGTGTAAAGTCAGAAATCTCATTTGATCGGAATGCAAACTTGGGCGGGGGAGAAGCCCGTCAAAAAGGTACCGCGTGTTCAGATCTCGGGCCAAACGGTGTTTGCCCTTACTCGCGGCTGTCAGTGGGGTATGCGGAGCAGGGTGGGGGGGTGGCTTTTCCTACAGCCTTGCAGCGACACGAGGAATCCCACCACAAGGGCTGCCGCTAATATTTTTCCACTGCGGCTGCTGGCGCTTTGCGCCACCTTTACCACCGAGCCCCCACCGGGATCTGCGAGGGGGGATCGGATCCGACCCCCGTCTCTTTCGCAGCGTCCCCCGGGAGCTCTGCCCCGGCCCGCAGCCCGCCCCCTCGCCGGGAGGGCGGCAGAGCCCCCGCCGGTCCGCAGCCGCCCGCTCCGCTGCCGCCGCCCGCCTGCCCGCACCGCTCCGAGACCTCGCCTCTGCTCTCGTCTCGAAACATCCCGCTTCTTCTTTTACCCCGCGCCTGTCACGTTTTATTTACACCGACAGAGGATGCTCGGAGACAAAAGAGTATTTCTTTTTTTTTTTACGTCAAAGATGTTTTATATTTTTGGAAGGGTTGTGTTTCCTTTTAGAGAGGTGACCTATATCCTGACCGCTGTAGGGGGTTTATTTTGATGCTCCGGGAAGTTCAGTTGGAGCTGTGCAGAGCCGGGAGGGGATAAAATCTTTAACATTGTCATCTGGCATAGGAAAAGCAAAATCTACCCGCACAAACACTTGGCGGAAGTACTCGGGGGCTGACACTTGCAAAACCGACGCTATTATTACACGCGGAGCGTGTCTTTGGGCAGGTTTAGTCGCCGCGATGGCCGCGCAGCTCCGCCGGGCCGTCCCTGCAACACCCGCGGTACCTGCAGGGCGGCCAGGTCTCCTCCGTCAGGCGGAGCCCCGGCTTTACCCCACATCTGGGGACCCCCTCCCTCCCGCGCCGGGTGCCGGCAGACCGCCCTCGGCACCCCCAGGAGAGCCCGGCGGCTGGGTGGAAGCCGGCTTTGCTAAACCCTGGGCTCGGCGAGCTCGGACGGAGAGTGGGCACCTCGGGCTCGCGCGGTGGCTTTCTGCCACGGCTCCCGCGCAGTGACGAGGACGGGACGGGATGGAGGGGATGGAGGCAGTCTTGGGGGGCCTGGGAGGGATGGGGGGTCAACACAGCAACAACATCTTAGGCTGTAGGTGCCCTCCCGGAAAGTCTTTTAGCTTTTAAGCTACGAAATCCTTTTCAGCCCGTCGAAGAGACCAAAAGCCTGGGAAAGCAGAACCTGTCCAGAGGGCCGGGAGGGGGGGGATATCATCGCTCCCCCCGTGTTCAGTGCTCGCACTTTCCCCTCCGCGGAGTCCTCCGGCCCTTGGGGCCCGCGGAGTCCCGGCTCCCCGCGGGACGCTCCCGGGAGCCAGGGTCCTGCGTGTCCAGCGTGGGAGGCTTGGGGTGGCGCCTCCTCTCCCACCTGCTGAGGCTGATTTCCTCCTGAAAAACGCTTCCCCAAAGGCGAAGAGATCCTGCTCCTCGGCTGGCTTCTCGCCCAAACTTTGTTTCTCGCCTGGTCTTTCTCTCCGTCCCCGGGCGCTGGACAAAGCCGCCTCGGCCGGGAGCGCTGTGTAGCGGGGAGGAAAGGGAAAGGTGCGGCCCTGCTAATTCACCACCACTACCTTCGTGGGGGTGCCCTGACCCAGGCTTAGCTCCCCGCACATCTAGCCACCGCTGAAAAATTTCCCAAGGTATCTTGAAGGGAAGCCAGCCAAACCCATGCGGCGGTACCCCAGGTAACCCACTGCAAAATGCCGTGAGAGAGGAGCCCGTTCTGCGCAGGGAGCATGTCTGGTGATGCTTTTGGAGTCGGGCTGGTTTTTTTTCTCCACAAGGAGAGGTAGGCCCCTGCGTTTGCCCTGAATGTCCTTGTCTGCCCTTGAGATGGGAGGTGTCTCAGCCCCTCGGATGCCGGTCTCCCCTTTGCCTCCTTCAACAGGAGCTGGGAAGAAGGGTCCCGACGGCAGCCTTCAGGGAGATGTCTATAAAAAGAGTCACGCCTGTTACCCATTGCATAAGCAAAGAAAAAAAGAGGGGGGGGGCGCGAAAACAAAGCGGAAAAACCTCTCCAAACAAACATCGGGATCGCACGGCTACTGCCAGAGGTCCCGAGGAGTCAAGAGGTCCCGGGAGCAGCACAAAGGACGGGGCAGGCCGGCTGCGAGTCCCTTCCCACCCCGGCCTTTCTGCTCCCTCCGCCCCCCCCAGGCGCTCGCCCCGGGCCGCCGGGGCCGCCGGGGCCACTGGGGCCACCGGGACCGGCTGCCGGGCTCTGCGCTGCGGCTGCTCGGCTCCTCCAGCTCGTTAAAATGCCCGCATGCCCCTCATGCGGAAAGGGATCTCTGTCAGCCGCTGTAGATCGAGATCTAAATCCAGGCTCCCTGAAACTGACAGTTGGAGGAAAATCCTCCAGGGCTTAAGGAAACGCACTTTTACAATACTGGAGGGATTTGTTTAAGTTTCAGTCTGGGCTTTAATTGAAAAAACGCTTCTCATCTGCAGGACCTCAGAGGAGAGGAAAGAGCCTGAAGCACGCAGTTAAAAAAAGGGAGGAAAAGAACAGAAAAAGAACAAAAAAAGGGGGGGGGAAGGGGGGGAAAGACTCCAAGATAACCGTAAACATTTATCTTTCATATTTGTCTCCCTTTTTCTTAACTGGTTTAGTCTAACTTATTTCATTTAGCCCACGAAGCAGAGGGGACTGTGTTATGAACATGAAACTGAAACCGCAATAATGAAGAGATTTCCTAGAATAAAAACGATGATTATAGAACAACATCTGAGTAACCAAATCTGCCAAAAAGTTTAATTTCCGTATACTCTGGTAAAACAAACCAGTTGTGCTCCAAAGCTGGGATCAGCTCAGAAATGGATACACCAACCAAAATAAACATCTCCACCAAACAGCAAATGCACTTCTGTTTAATCATAGGCGCTTCAAACCATCTTTTAAAGTCTCGGTACCATGCCTTGGAGACTTCTTAACGCTACGTTTCGAACAAGCGTCTGCTGCGACGAGGACGTTGCTAACAGGTAGAAGGCTGCTGACTGAACGCGTTACCCCCGATTCTCCTGTCGGGGCTGCGTCAAGTCGCGATTGAAGCAGCATGCGGCTCCCTGCCACCGGGCTGCCCTGCCCGGCTTGGCTGCTTCGTTGTCCGTCCTGTCTCGCACCGCGCAGAAAGCAACGACACCTTCGTATATCGTGACATCTGTGTTGGGAGTAAATGCCTCTTCCCGCTCGACTAATATTAATGATCAAAACGAGTTATCCGAAACGGGGGTGGGTTAGAGGGATTTTCAGACGACGCCTTCCCCCCACCCCCCCTTGCATTTAACAGGTTTCGCCTCCTGACGATCGCCGAAATGACTTGGGCATGGCCCCCGAGGGGGACATTTAGGCAGATGTCCCGTCGCGGAAGGCGAAAAAGGACGCTCGCTCGCCGATCTCGAGCAGGGAAGGATGTTTATATATAAAACCACGGATATTTAAAAAATATATATTCCGAAGAGGTGGTTACAACGAGATCAGGAATCGCACGTCGGCCTCCCTGCCCCTCCGGGGAGGGGGAGAGAGAGAGAGAGAGAGAAAGAGAGAGAGAGAGAGAAAGAGAGAGAGAGAGATAGGTAGGTAGGTAGAGGTAGAGATAGATATAGATTTATTATTATTATTATTATTATTGTTGTTGTTATTATTATTATTATTATTATTATTATTATTATTATTATTACGATGGGAACAATTTAAACCAACGCCTCAGGAAAGGTAAACTGGGTCTATCGACTGGGCGATCACTTTTTCTACTAAAAATGTGTAGTAAACATTGCCGGGCTTGGTAGTGTTTTTCTTAGCTGATCCTCAGGTACAATCAAGCCATTTTCGGACACATTCCCATGTATGTAACAGTGGTGATCTGGAGGAAGCTGTCGACGCCTGTTCAGTTAATTTAGGTTTTCTTTGTCTAATTACTGTGGAGCTTAGGGAAAAGGAGCCGGGCTCAGGGCAGTAAACTGACACTTGGGCTCTGTGTGTGGTATCCAGGCAGAGTTTGATGGAAAAAGCCTGCTACCACTCAACTGCAGGTCACTGTCTGGGACCAGCCCCACCCCCTCCCTGCCCGTACCCACCAGCGAGCTCGCAGCACGGAGCTGCGCTGGAGACAGACGGACACACAGACACACACGCAGACAAACACACACACAGCGCTGCAGGCACGCTGACACGGCGTCCCGCTCTGCCCGCGCCTCCTTCCCACCCCCGTGCCTTTGGTCCAGCATCCCTGCCTGTTCTGCCTCTCCTCCTGCCGCCGCCCTCCGTCCGTCTCCAGTTTGATCCTGGAGCCTCCTCCATCATCTGGGAGCAGGCCTGTGCCTCCGCCGGCCCCTCTCCTCCCTGCCCCCTCCGGCGCCCCGTTTCCTCCGGCGAACGGCGTTTGCCAGCACGCGTGACCCGCCCGCTGCACCGAGGGGACGTCCCGGGGGGCGGAGGGAGGGCGCATCCCCGGGCCTCGGACTCGACCCCTGTTGCCCTATAAAGTGAACGGCATTTTATAGGGGGGTGGGGGTGGCAAGGGATACTGAGAGGGCTTAAAACCCGGGGGTCTGGCAGGCGTGAAGAGCAGCGGACACTGCTGCCCGCGGCTCCGCGGGCCACGCCACCCCTCGCCCGCACCCGGCGGCATCAGCGCCCGTGTGCCCCGGGGCTCGGCGGCGGAGCTTGGGGCTGGCAGCCGCCCCCCTCGCCCCGGGGCCGTGCCGGGGAGCAGCGGGATGACCGGTGCCTGCGGGGCCGGGGGAGCCCCGGGGAGGCGGTAAACGCTGTCGCCGGGCGCTACGCGGCCGGCAGCGGGCCGGAGCCGGGGATGGTGCCGCAGCAGCGGCGGCGGCGGCAGCAGCAGCGCCTCCTGCCCAGATGACGGGTGGACAGAGGCCAGTTGGAAAGGGGGTGGTCTCTCTCTCCCCCCCCGCCCGCTCCCCCTCTCCCTCTCTCTATCTCTGCTGATTTTCTCGGCCGGATTCAGCGGGGTGTGCGGGGAAAGGAAAAAAAAAGAGCAAGATTGAAGGAACCGATAGGCGGTCGCGCTGTGCTTTTTGCGGACGAAAAAAGTATATATGAAAGAGTAACAGTGCGGAAGAGATTGGAGGGGGGCTCTCGCGCTTCCTCCCCGTGCCGGATCAGGCAGCGGGATGGTCCCCAGGTGGGGGGCAGAGGAGGAAGCGGAGCGGCGCTGAGCGGAGCCTCGGCGGGCGGCGCGGCGCGGGGAGGGCGGGGGCCGGGCCGGGGCCGGGGCCGGGGCCGGGGCCGGGGCCGGGCCGGTCCATCCCGCCCAGCGCCTGGCTCCGGCGGGAAGCAGAGGAGCCATTGCGCAAGGGACGGCGGGGAGGGATGCGCAGGGCGCTGCCGCCGCCCCGCCGCCGCCCGCCGCGCTGAGGAGGTGCCCGGAGGACAGCAGCTCCCACCGCCCCCCCGCTCTCCCCCTGCGGGGCACCCCCCGCCCCGGTACCCACCCCGCCCGGCTCCCCCCCTTCCCTCCCAGCCTCACCCCACCCTGCCCCATTCCCCTCCCTCCGCCAGATGACCACCGAGAGCGGCCAGCAGCGGCTGGAGCCCCCCGTCCCTCTCCGCTCCTGCAGCCCGGCTCCCGGAGCTCTCCAGATGAGCCGGCCGCCCTCCTCCGCCCTGGAGACCTCCACCTCCTCTTCCTCCACCTCCACCTCCTCCTCCTCCTCGGCGGCGGCGGCGTCCTCCAAGAGCAAGAAGGCCAGCTCGGGGCTGCGGCGGCCCGAGAAGCCCCCCTACTCCTACATCGCCCTCATCGTCATGGCCATCCAGAGCTCGCCCTCCAAGCGCCTGACCCTCAGCGAGATCTACCAGTTCCTGCAGGCCCGCTTCCCCTTCTTCCGCGGCTCCTACCAGGGCTGGAAGAACTCCGTGCGCCACAACCTCTCCCTCAACGAGTGCTTCATCAAGCTGCCCAAGGGGCTGGGCCGCCCGGGCAAGGGCCACTACTGGACCATCGACCCGGCCAGCGAGTTCATGTTCGAGGAGGGCTCCTTCCGACGGCGGCCCCGCGGCTTCAGGAGGAAATGCCAGGCGCTGAAGCCCATGTACCGCATGATGAACGGGCTGGGCTTCGGCGCCTCCATCCTCCCGCAGGGCTTCGACTTCCAGGCGCCCCCCGCCTCCCTCGCCTGCCACTCCAACGGCTACAACCTCGACATGATGCCCAACGCCATGGCCAGCGGCTACGAGGGACTCAGCGGCGGCCACCACGTCCCGCACATGTCGCCCAACCCCGGCTCGACCTACATGGCCAGCTGCCCGGTGACTGCCAACGGGGACTACGGCCCCGACAGCAGCAGCAGCCCCGTGCCCTCCTCGCCGGCCATGGCGAGCGCCATCGAGTGCCACTCGCCCTACACGAGCCCTTCGGCTCACTGGACAGCCTCGGGGGCCTCGCCCTACATAAAGCAGCAGGGCCTCCCCGCCGCCAACGCCGCCTCCTCCGGCATCCACTCCAGCGTGCCCTCCTACTCCCTGGAGCAGGGCTACCTGCACCAGAGCCCCCGCGACGACCTCTCAGGTAGGGACCCCGGGGGGCGGCGGGGAGCGCGGCGCCGGCGGGGCTTTCTCCCGGGGAAACTGCCGCCGCCACGGCGGAGGAAGAAGAGGGCATTGTCTGCCAGAGGGAGGAAAACACGCGTGGGCTGGGGCTGTTCTCTTTCGGGCCAGGGGGACTGCGGGGGGTACGGCTGCGAGCATCCCTCCTTCTTGCCCAGCGCCAAGAAGGAGCGCTCCGAGGAAAGCCCGGCTCCGTCCCGGCTCGCACGTCCCCCCCTCCCGGTGCCGGCGAGGTGTGCGGGGCGGCGGGAGCGGGGCGAGCCCCGCCGCCCCGGGCTGCGGCTTCGCTCAGCGGGGAGCGCCGCCAGCATCGCCGCTGCCTCGGTAAACCGCGGTCCGCGGGAGTAATCAAAAAAAAGGCGTTAAATATTATCTCCCAAGCCGGGAGGGAGGGCGGGGGGGGAGGCAACAAAACCCAACCGCTTATCGTGAAAAATGCGCGAGAGATTAAAGCGGATCCAGGGTATTTCTGCAAGCGGAGGGAAAGAGTTTTCTGGTCTCTGTCTCCCACCCCCCCACCCCCCCGGCCAGTGATTACAGACAATGTCTGCTCAGAAAAATCCGAGCACAAAAATGGGTAAAAGATGTTGGGCTCTTACGGGGAAATTTTCCAAATAGCCCTTTTTAAACGCGGGTCCCGGAGGTTAAGCAAACAAAGACAGTCTGGGCTGGACCACACCGAAGAGGATTTTAGCCTGACTTAACCCCTGTGAGAGCGGGGTCTTGTTCAATTTTATGGGAATTTCAACAAGTAACAAATACAGGCGACCCTCAGCCCTGGGTCCCCTCCCGCCCCCCTCCTTGGGCGCCTGTCAATCACTCTCCTGTCCTTCTGCGAGCCCCGCAGCCTGCCCCGGCCTCGCCACAGCCTGCTGCCGCCGAGGGGAGGGCGGGCTGGGAGCCCAGCCGCCGGGGAAGCCGCTTTGCCATCACCGCAGGAGGGACTAGGGGTGTCAGGGGAGAGCAAGCGGTTGCAAATTTTCCTCCCTTAAAACAAAACAAAACAAAGCAAAAAGCCCCGGTGTGGCTCCTGGGGAGAGCGGCGGCGGAGCGGGTGGGCGTCTTACCGGGGTTTCGGCGCAGCGAGGGCTGCGGGGAGGCGGTGCGACCCCAGCCGGGCTCCTCCGTGCCCACGGGGCTCTGCTGCCGGGGCTGCAGCCCGCTTTTCGGAGATTCAGGTGGTCCTCCCACGTGGTTTGGGGGCCGGGGCCAGAGGCCGGCGGGTTCACGAGGGCATCCCGCGCCGAAATACGGACCTTTCCCGTTAGGAATTTCTGCTTTGCTTTGTTGCTGTTGTTACTTGGAATTTTTGTTTTTTTCTTTTCTTTCCTTTCCTTTCCTTCTCCTTTCTTTTGGATGTTTTTTTTCTCTGTTTGTTTTACTCCTTGCGGCCCCGCGGGCCGCCGCGCAGGGCCCACGGGGCCACGCGTGGCGCGGGAGTGGGGCTGGCCCGGGGAGCGGGGCTGGGAGGCGGCTGCCCCCTCCTCCTGACAGACACCCGGGGTGGGAAAGGCGATTCCTGGAAGAGAAATTTGCTTTTCGAAGCAGGCCGAGAGCAGCTCTTGAAAACAGAAAGCAGAAGGAGAGAGAGGAAGGGAACTGGTCTCCCGAAGCCTCCACTACGGTTTCCGAGGCTGGGGCGTTTAAATCCGAATTGTTTCTGTTCGAGGACGGGTCTACACGCAGACGGACCGATGGGCGCTTTCTTAAAGCCGACGACGAGCGTCCGTTTCCAGCAGCCCAGATTTAATGCCGCCACTCTGCAAAACGGCGTTTCTCCGCTTATTTTCTACAGCTTCGGGATCTGGGCCCGGGACTTCAGCGGAAGCCATCCCCATTCCTTGATTAGCTAAAAAAAACCAAAAACCAAAACCCAAAAACAAAACCCAAAAAACCAAACCAAAACAACAACCAAAAAACGCAACCCTTTATTTTTTTTTGCGTGGATTCAGTCCTCATTCGTGTGTGTTACATAAAATCTCTGCAGCGCAAACGCTTTAGCAGAGTGAAAGGAGATAGGGAAAAAAGCTCCGAGCTCCTTCATTCGTAATTATTACCAGCAATAATCCTTCTCCTCTCCCCACCAAAGCAGCAGCAAGTGAATTTCGCCTTTCCCTTTCTCTTAGTTAAATGCAAAGCAAATTCGGTGGCAACCGCTGCTGATCGGTCAGTAATCCTCTACTCATGATAGCGACAGGGCAGACTTAAAACCTTGAATTTGCATCAGACCCAAGAATAAGAGAGGAAAAAATTGGAAACAGGAGGCTCGGCGCTGCTAAAAGGATTTTGAAACTGGGGGGCGGGGGGGAGCCGGATTTTTTTCGCACACTATTAAATCCTGCTAAATGATTGAATCAGGATTGTAATAAAGTGCCCCGGTTTATGGTGAGCATACCATCAGGGTTATTAGAAAGCCGAGGAAATCCAGCGAAATAATCACTTTTATAAAGTGAGCTCTGCGGGGTGAAGGAGGGGACAGCGCCGGAGGAGCCGGGCTGTGCGCGCCGCCGTCCGCCCCAGCCAAAAGGGTCGGCTCCGCCACCCGGGGGAAAACCAGGGACGTGTCCCCCCCCTCCTTCTCTTTCTTTTGCTGCTTTTTTTTCTTTTTTTTTTCTTCCCCCCCTCCCCTTTTCTTTTTCTCTCTCTTTTTTTTTTTTTTTCCCCCTTGACCCTCGGTCAGATTTGACAGGATCCCGCTAGCCGAGTTTGACATCCACACGCCAAATCAAATCCCCTCTCTGGCTCTACCCTGCAGGCCTTGCTCAGGCAACGCTCCCCTTCCCCGCCGGATCCAGTAGGAACCCTGCCAGGGCTGAAGATCCCAGCACGGCCCTGCGGCGCGGGCTGGGGGGGGGATCTCCCACGCGGCCCTTGGACTTTGTCCCCCCGAAAGGCTGCCTTAGGCTGTGGGAAATGAAAATGGGAATTTGCAAGGTCATTTACATGTCGGTGCCGCGGATGTACTTTGCTTGTTGTTGTTGATGAACCGTGGGGTGTCCTCGGTCTGTATCTGACGTTTATGAAAGCACACACGCGCATAGGCGTGCACGCTCGTATACGCGCACACACAGACCTAAATACGCCATCAACGCAGGAACGGGTCGTGGTTGGAGGTCAACCTGCAGCCGTTCAAGTCAAAAGCAAAAACCTCCCAGGGACGGGATGGGGAGGGGGAAGAGGGAGCAAAGATGGGAATCAGATTCCAATAGCTGCGGCGCATCCAGAGAAACACGCAAGTCGCATCCTCTCCTCGCACACGGGCACTCCCTCGCCTACACCACACGCGGAGGCTGACCCAGCCCCACAGGCTGAGAAATGCTCTAGGCGGGGGGGCAGAGAGCGGTGCCTGTGCGCCCACGCGGGAGGGGTGCCCGGAGACTTGCGTGGGCACCCACCTCCCTCGGCCCGTGTGCCACCCGGCTGGGCGGTGCACGGCCTCCCCGCGGAGCGGCCACGGGGGCTCCTACGAGGACGGGTGCAGCCCCGAGCCCACCCGGGGGCGACGGGGGACTCTGGGGATCCACGTCCCCTCCTCGCTCGGGGCGATGGGACCCGCCGCTCTTTCTGCCCTGCAGGCGGGACGGGCTTTGCCCCGGGGGGAGCGCCCAGTCCGCTGCCAGGAAAGCCAGAGAGGGGCTCCCAGACCTTGCAGGAGGGAGCCGAGGGCAGGGGGAACGAAGCAGCGTGCCGGCCCTGCTGTCTGGAGCCTCTCCTCCCTGCGGGTGAGGGAGAGAGAAAGGGCTGCTCCGCCCGAGCAGAGCTACCCGGCTTCTGAGCAGCTCTTGTTGTTTCCTTCTCTTGCAGTGGGATTGCCTCGCTACCAGCATCACCCCTCCCCGGTGTGTGACAGGAAAGATTTTGTCCTCAATTTTAATGGCATTTCTTCGTTTCACCCTTCCGCTAGTGGATCTTACTACCACCATCACCACCATCAAAGCGTCTGTCAAGACATCAAGCCCTGCGTGATGTGAAGGCAGCGCCCCAACAGAGACAATCAGGTGGCACTGAACAGAGCCGAGGTATAGACGGACCCACGCAGATTAAATATAATGTGCACTCTGATAGCATTGATAGTACACGAGTCACTTAGCAAAATTACCTAAGGAAGGAGTGTTTTCGGTCCCCCTCCATCCCTTGAAGGACGCGGACAGCCGATAGAACGCTCCAAAGCTCTTCCTAAAAGAGAAATGCCTTGAGTGATGTGTTGGGTTAGGTGGGACTTCAGTGTCCTTATGCCAAGTCTGACCAGCTTAATCGTAAACCGCCTTTCTGTGATCTCCTAAAGAATCGAGCTTTGGGAAAGGGAAGGATCCGATATATTTTTATACGAGAAAGTGTCTTTGAATAGGAAGAATAAACCTCCCAGCTCAGCACCTGCGAGGACTCCCTCTTCCGTTGCTGCGTTAGCGGGAAATTTGCTTCTTTTTTTTCTCTCCCCGAGCCCCACCAAGGACACTTTGTATGGACTTCAGCACCAACCCATCGATATTATGAAAACAGTATTGTTTAGCCCTTTCGTGTATAGATTTTAAGAAAAGTTCAATTTTTTTTTTCAGTATTGCAGCAATACAACGTTTTGTTTTTTATTTTTACAAAAGTTGTTTTCTACCACAATATTTTAAAAAAAATATTTTAAATAAATCTCGTGTATACTCACACACTATTGCTTTAAAAGGAGAATATATTTGCACTTACGTATACTTTTTACAGTTTGCCAAAATATTTTGATGTACAAATTTTTTTTTTCCAATAAAATGTATATAAACGACTATGCAGTGGACAGACGCTTATTTTCCCTCGGCTCCTTCTGAGAAAACTCTTCCACCCCAGCATCCGAGATCGTTAAAGCTGCCACCCCAAATCCTCCAGCCGCTGGAGGCGGAGGAGGGGAGCGAGCGGCTGACCCGAGGGGGCCAGTGCCGTGGTCCCTGGGCTGCACCTCCCGCCCTCGCTCCCTTCCCACCCCGCTCGCCCCGGCTGCGGGACAGACTTTGGGAGAACCGGGGCAGTGGACACAGAGGCAGCAGGATCCAGACTGCCTGCTCCTCTCTTCGAGGGGTCCCCCGGGCCTGAAACGCCCTCCCCGCTGTTTAGGGCCGTGTCCAGGTGTCCCCGTGTCCCCGTCCCGCCTGTCCACGCAGCTCCCGTCGGTGTCCCTCTGTGCCCCGACGGGGCAGGAGCCCCTGTGCAAGGCCGGCTTGCACCCGGGAGGGCGTGTCACGGGTGGGCGGCGAGAGGGGTCCGCGGTAAGGCCGTGGCTTGATAAGGACTGGGGGGAGGCACCGAGAACGGCGTGGGAGGGAGGGGAGAAAAAAGAAAAAAAAGAAAGAAAAGAAAACAAAAAAGGGCCCCCGAGGTGCCCCAAGCAAAACAAGCCCTGTCCCCAAGGTGCCGCCGTGCCCTGCGGATGGTGAGCGGCCGCGGGTCGGAGCCGGGCGCCGGGCGCTGCCTGCCCGCGCATCCCGCAGACGCCCCCCGGCGCCCCGACCCCACGGCCCCCGCCGCCGCCCCGGCCGGGGGATGCCCGCCGAACCCGCCCGCCACGGCCCGGCCCGCCTTGGCCCGGGGGGGTGGCCACGGCCCCGGCCCCGGCCCCGGCCCCGGCCCCGGCCCGGGGGCAGCCTTGCGGAGGGGCCGCCGCCCCCGCGCAGCGCGTCCCGTCCCACGGAGGGGACAGAGGCGGCCCCGCACCCCAATGCGCCCCTCAAAGCGGGGCAGCCCCGCCACGCAGCCGCGACTTTCTCCGGCCCTGCGCCCAAACGCGAGAATTTCAGCTAAATGGTATGTGTGTGTGTGTACCTATATATATATATATATATATATATATATATAAACGCATACATACGCATATACATATAAAATTATATCTATGCAATGATACATAGAGATGAAACTCTTCATCTTTTTTTAAATATATATTTATGCTCAAACATGTCCTTTTCTTCCCTGAGCTTCTCAGGGCCTGTGATAAATTATAAAGTCAGTTTCAGAGTTTGCTCCGACCACAGTGCTGTGTTTACATTCTTTCCGAGGCAAGCCTGCATGGTCGTAATTTATATCCTTAAACACTTGAACGTAACTTGTTTACACAGGAATGACAGGACCTCAAAGAGAAAAAAACTGCTTCTCGCCTGCCCGGCAGCCGGGCGCGGGGCGCCAGTGCCCTCCAGCGGCCCCGGGCCGGCAGCGCCCGCCGCAACCCGCCCGCTCCCCCCCGCAACCCTCCCGCTCCCCGCCGCAACCCGCCCGCTCCCCGCCGCAACCCGCCCGCTCCCTCCCGCAACCCGCCCGCTCCCCCCCCGCAACCCTCCCGCTCTCCGCCGCAACCCTCCCGCTCCCCCCCCGCAACCCGCCCGCTCCCCCGCCGCAACCCGCCCGCTCCCCCCCCGCAACCCGCCCGCTCCCCGCCGCCCCGCCGCGGGCAGTGGCCCTGCCGTGTGGCGCGGCCGCTTCTAATTTTCATTCCCCGCTTCCGAACGCCGTTATCGCCCCGTAAGGCTCACGCTGGCTGTTCTCCTCAGAAAGGGGAAGGATTTGCTAGGGCATCCTTCAGTTTTGGGCTTCTGTCTTCTCCCGGAACGATGTAAGACTATTCGCCTTTAACAGACCGAGGTTCCCTTTCCCCCCCCCCGTTAAAGCTTCCCAAACAAAGGACGTTTCACAAGCAGTACTCTTTAGACATCGGTATGTTTCTGGGTGCTGTCAGCAAAATGAACCCGGCCTCTTTCTTCCGAATTGAAGGGTGACCAGCAAACGGCGGGGAGGAAAAAAGTGGCCAGATTTTTAAGTTAATTTAACCTGATTTTGTTTTGATATTTGATTTTATTACGGTACCTTCTACCCTAGGAGTTCAGCTCTTGTTTAGTCTAAAGAACTCGGGTGGCCGCAGAGCCAGTGGGAGTCAAGACCAAGAGCTATGCCACTGCGAGGGCAAGGTGTTTATGTTTTAGCCATACGGTTAAAAATTCTTTGCATCTTTTTACGTTTGTTAACAGCCATTGAACATGCCCAAACACTTCATATTTTGGAAAAAGAAATTATTTGTTAGAAATCCAGTACATTGAGACTTCTAGTCATAGCAGTAGTGATGCAGTATCCATCTCCGAGACTCCTGGAGACCTACAGCATCAGAGAAAGCTGAAATTTCTGGTGTTACAACAAAAGGAGAAATCTAGATGTGTGTATTTAGTCTGAGCGTTGTGAAAGAGCTCAGGAGGGCAGAGCCGAAGCTGAGCATGTATTTGCTAGTCACCAGGGAGGGAAACCTGTAGCTGCTATGCTAGAATGAGCATCAGCTGGTGTAAATCACGGGAAGGTCTGTGTCTCTGCAGCTTTCTTAGTTATTGCTCTTTTCTGTGACAATAGGCTAGTCTCTTTATCATTTGTTATCTTTTCATTCCTTGCCTGCTAACATGTCCCTGACCGCTTTGTCCTCTATGTGTGGATTGCAGGATGCCTAAGTGATACCTTTTTTTCCTTTAGCAGTGCTATAGTCCAAGCAGCACCCAACAACAGCCACACACCTCCACTGAGTCTGAAAATATGGTCATCGCTGATTTCCAGCCTAGGGCTTCAACCGCTCTTGTCCTTACAGGTGAGCACAAAGGAGGATGAGAGCAGATAGCTTCTAAGTACACTTCTGGTCTATCCTCATGAAGAAGCTCATGTATCCAAAAAGCTGCATGAGCTTTCCCAACGAGATCAGTTGGTCTAATGCATTAGTAATGCATCTCCCGCAAACCTCGCCTCACTAATGACCTCAGACCACCGCAGCTACAAGAAAGCTACAACTAAATTACAAATAGTTAGTCATCTAGACTGATAGCGTAGCTCGCATTTGGTGAGGCGCTGAGGCAAATGGATTGAACGTAGACTAATCCAAACATTTCCATTATTAGAGCACACTAGGCAGAGTTTCCGCAGGACGGGAATGAAATCACGCTGGAGCGCCTCAAACAGTTTGCGTGTGATCCGCTACAATCTTATATATATATTTTCTCCATTCTCTGGTTTTGTCACAGTCTTACTGCCTCAGTGGAGGGATTTTGCTTGTGAGAGTGTTTATGTTACACCGAAAAAAACCCACTCAACCACTCCAAAGTTGGGATCGTTTGAACAATAAATTTAACACTGGCAAAATTAGCCACATGCAGAGATATCTTATGTGGGATGTTGAATTTCTAGCTGGTAGTTGACCAAAGCATTCTTTAAAACAGTCAGTTTATTAATCTCATTAAATCCCCTTGCCCATTATTCCATTAAGAACAACATCAGATTAATATCTTGCTGTGTTTTGGCTCAGCTGGCAAAGTACTTTTAGCCAACACAATATTTTCAGTTTAGTGTGAGTTTTAGCCTGCTTTGGAGGCAAAGAAAAGTAAAGGTTGTTTTTTTTTTACTCAGTAACAATAAGCCCGATTTTATTGAACTAGAAAGATTTGCTCATAACATATGCATGAGGTAATATTTAAATAAGCCTGTTCAATAAAATGCTAGGTATGTCACTTAAGCCCTGAGAAAGCAAGGTGCTGTTTTCAATTATAATTTTAATACACCTGAGCATGTGAGTACTTCCATTAAAGTCAATGGGTTTACGCAGACGCTTAGGGTTAAAAGTGCTTTGCTGAAGAAGCATGATGGGACCAGAATTAAACACTACAGGTTCCCCCTATATGCTGCAGCTGAGCCCTGTGTAAAAACTGGAGTAGAATATACCTGATTCATATGCAGGAAGAAAATTAATTCAAAACATACCCTAGCTTTGAATAGAGATGTATTTTACAAAATCTGCTGGCATTAATCTGCATGAAATACTGCCTTAGCTAATAAGAACACCCGGGCTTTATTTATATATTGAGCCATTTGATAGATACAAATGAAGAAAGAGGTAAATAGAAGCCAACATATTTTTGAATAAAAGCCCAGAGGTTCTCTCAGAGTTCAATGATCTTTGTGTCTAGATTATAAAGAATTCAGAGCAGCTTCGTGTGACTTGCCAACTACTGAATAGAGCTCCAAAACATCTGTAATATTAAACAACTTCAAGCCTCTTTTCCATCCAACAGTGATTTATAGAAATCTATTGGCTTCTCCATTGGTCATTTCTAAAAAGAAATATGCCAGGAGGAGGAGGTTTTAAAATTTGTTGGGACACCACTACTAAACTGCAGCTGGAATTAGAGGTATTTTAACAGTGGATTTAGATTTACTTAGGAGATTATGGAGAAACACTAACTGCATTACGTCGATTATTTTAACCATTGCAAAATGAATTTGCGCCGTTGTGCGAAGAACCATTGGGCTCACAGGTAATTTGGTGGTTTTGGGGCAATTCAAAGAGACTGAGCTGCTTTTGAGGAACTGATAAAGGACAGATTTCCTGGACTAGATCCCCACTGGTAACATTTTCCTTGCAGTACAGTTGCAGCCCATTAATTCTCACTGTCCAAATATAGGTAGCATTAGTTTAAATTAGAAGTTTTATAACTGATTTAGCTGAGCTACTGAAATCCTTTATGTACACAATCTTATCTCATTTTCAGAGATCCTCTTTGGATTGGTTTATATCTGTCCTGATTAACATATACCAAACACATTTTACTTGATGAAAAATCTTTCAGTTTTATTTTTGTATCAGTTCAAACTAGTTTAAAATTACGCTCTGAGATGGGGTCTCATGCACAACAGTTTTCTGATATGACGAAAGGTGTGATTTAGTTCAAACTACATAACCGGTGTTTATGGACACTCCATCACTGTAATCCCTCGTTTATACATGTACGGCTGCAAGCTTCGCCAATATGACTAACTCTAAAGGGGTATCAGCTCCCCAAAGCTGATTGAAACTAAACAGGGCAGTGTCTGTGATGAGGCAATCCTTATGTTAAAGGGCTGCAGCTTTTCCCTGTGAGATAGCTGCATGTTAGAAACTGGATCTAAATCATGTTCATTCTGGGAGCTCCTGGACAATTTTACTTGTGGAATCAAGGCTTTAAAATCAGGCCTTGGGCCTTCTTGCATTCATGGTTTTTTTTTTCATCTGGAGGTTTCCCTGCCAGACATTTGTTGACTGCTGGTGGCTTGCAGAGCATTTGCTGGTGGCTTAGAGACAGCTATTTGGTTACGGGACAGTGCCTCTCATCCTTTGTGGTGGAGAGAATATGAACAAACGGGAGGGGGAAGATGCAGCGAAGATTAGAGTCAGCAGCATGATTCACTCTTTTAAAAAAGGAATAAAATGCTTTCAACATTAAAATTGCTGAAACACAGAAATGTTTCCAGCCTCTGCCACGTCTCCTTTGGCACATGGTCTCTTAGCGTTGGTAAGGCTAGATGGTTGCTTGGCCATTGATGAAGGGAGAGCAAAGTTGTTCACTAGAGAGCACAAGGACCTTGTCAGTGCTGAAGAGCACTGGAGGAAGTGCACTTTGATCCCCGGTGCCTTAAAAGGCAGAGCCATAATAGAGAGGGTGCAGATACTGGGGAGCGATGTGCATGTTATCAAGTCAGGGTAATCATTGATAAAAGCGGTGCCAGAACAGGGGTATCTTCTGCAGCCGTCATGGGAAGCTTCACTGCGTAACTATGAAAGGCAGAATTAGGTCCCTTAAAAACAGACATCAAGTTCCACGCCTCATGCACTAAATCCTGCTTTCACACATGAAAAGTTCCCCTCGTTGCAGTGCACCCCTTGTATCCCTTCTGGGGCAGAAACACAGCTGCGCTGCAATGATTCACAAATACTCCCTTGCTGATCTGGGAACTGGGACACTTGAATACATCAATGTATTGGTTTCGTTTAGTGTGAGGCAGCAAGGAGAAGCACACAGGAAAAAAGCAATAGCTCAAGATAAGCAACCTCCAGTAAACAAACAGAGGCTTGTCCCCGGACAGCAGAGGAGCAGGGGGTAGGAGGAATCTGGCTTGACTCCCTGTTGAAAGTGTCCAAAGTAGTCTGAACAAGCAGAGCCAGGGCCCAGGACTCGGCCAAGTTACTCAGCAGGCTCAGAGGGTCTGTCAAGAAAGCAGTAGGAGCTGTTTAGGGAAACCTATCTGAGGCATACGCGTGTCTGAAGCAGCCCAGCCTTGTTCAAGCTCCCAGCAGCAGGCAGTATAGAGAGATGTGCAGAGCTAGTGGTTTTTCAAATATCTTTTCTTTCTAAAAGCATTATTTCTTCTATGAAAATCAACCAACAGCCTGGATTTCAGGAGACTACTTTGTCCCTGGCCACTCCCAATTGCGGGCTCCTCCAAGGATGGCAAATGCCCAGCCGCGCAGACACCGCGGGAAGTGCAGCTGGCACGCTGCACGTCACTGCAGCCTCCAGCCAGCGAAGCCTAATCTTTCACCCAAGAGAGGAAAGGACCACAGCTTTGTGCTTGCCCTCAGCAAGAGCACAAAGTGGACAAAGGTAGAGCTCAGCTGCAGCAGTGATGCCTGATGTCAGTGGCTGTGACGGTAACAGCAGTGAATATCCAGGAAGGTGATGACAGCAGCAAGAGCCTAATCTGGCCAACAGAGTGCAGAGTGGTATTCCCTCAGCATGCTTTAGCCTTTGACCTCTGATATTTTCAACCTTCTTTGGCTGTCCTCTCTCACCTTTCCATGCCTGTTGATTACCCCAGAAGATTTCTCCCTCTGCCAAGAGAGTTTTCTTTCAATCCCAGGACACAAGCCTTGCTCCTGTTCTACTTCAATGGCCTTTGTTACCAAAATCATGAGGGCAAGGAATGGCTGTGAATGATTCATACATCGCTGTTTCTGTTCTAATATTATAACACCAGATATGCAGATCTCTGCAAGCACTGGACATTTCCTTTACGCTTTCCCACTGATTTCCTCCTTATTGTTACAGATGAATTGCTTGCACTGCAGCCCTACTATAGGACCAGGGTTTAAAGGCATCCCTCAGTAAAAGACATCCACATGTGCTCTTTTCCCAAATCCAAAGAGAAGAACTAGGATTCCTGAAACTTTCTCTTTTACTCTAGCAGGTTGATTCTCTCCTCCTAAGTTCCCACTCCCTGAAAGAAATACCAGGAACTTTCCAACTCAGTTGCTGATGGAAGAGGTCAAAGGAGAAGACAGAGAACAGATGAGGGCAGACTCATAGCAACTCAGCAGATCAGGCCCACAGGAGACATAGGGAAGAGGAAAAAAAGAACAAACCTGGTATTTAGCCCAGCAGAGATGGCCAAGTTCTGCCAGCCAATACTGTATTTGATTAGCTTCTTCTTGGCCCCATCCTTCAGCCTCAGAGGGAAATGTGACCAAAAGGCCATGCTCTCATTGAGTGGAAAAGCATCTGCAGTAAGCAGCTGACATTTGTCTGTCCCAGGAGTGCCCTGTCTTCCTTTTCAGCCACCACTGCCCATCACCTGGGGGCTGGCTGCCTTCCCAGAGACAGCTCTAAGAGCAGTACAGAAGGGTGTAAGACATCTGAGCAGTTTCCACCTGCCCATAGTTGGTTCTGGATCTAAGTGCCCCCAGGGTTCCCAGGCAGGAACCACACTGCAAGGGTGAAAAACAGAAAACAGATGCTCATATGAAACAGGCCATCCCATCCAGGGGCATCTCAGGACATATTTATTAGTCAGGAGCAGGCACCACAGCAAATCATGGCTCTCCTTCTGTATGGGAAAGCTTTTGATGGTTGGCTACTAATGGCTAAAAATGAGGCAAATCCGTAGTCCAGACAACCTTTAGATTAGCCAAAAAGATCCATGTGCTGGCAAAGACACTGTTCAGCTTGTTCATTTCCTGGATGCTGTTTGAAACAGCCAGAGCCCTTTCTCACTATTTAGTCCTTTGAATGCAGAGTAAAGTAAAAACAGAAGAAGAAACATGCAGCTAACAAAGTCCCATGCTCAGCATTTCAGGAGGAACTTGAGCACAGGGAGAGCAGACAGAGGACCCCGTACAACTGGGAAAGCCCCCACTTATAGCATATGTTCTGCATAGGCTGCTCTGTGGAGATGATAATACATTCATCTCTTGCATACCAAATTCAGCATGAATTTCTTTTCCAAGCCCGTGGGTGAATGCTGCACCCATTTAAGGTATTATTTCAACCTGTTCATCCCATTTCACCAGCACCAGATGCTTCAGAAGATGCAAGAGATTTTGCGGCAGGCAAGTATGAGATAATCTGCATCCTCACGGACTATTCTGAGGGTGAAGATTGCCCTCCGTTTTGAGCTTAACTCTTGGCCTCTCTGGCATCCTGTGCTGGGGGATACCAGAGGCTGTTTAGGTGGTATTTAAAAGACTGGCTTCTTTCTGTCCATTTTGTCTGTGTGTCTTCTAACTTTAATGCCAAGACAGAAGCTCCTGATTCATCTTAACCAGGTTTTTATTAATTTTTAAGTGGTTTTACCACGTCTGCTCTTGTCTCTTTCCTGAGGCAGCTAACCACCATCTTCAGACATTCTGGCCCCTACCATCTTATTGTGATTCTTCTAATCCCCCACCTCACCAGAAGTAAAATCTGCTTAGGCAGTAGACTGCAGTTTTCTATAGCATAGACATCAAAGCTGGTTGTTAAAACTCCTTCTACAGAAAAAGTAGTCAAAATAGGCATCAGAGGAAGAGTGATCTGGCCTCTTGGAGACCTCTGCTTTAGGAGAACATGGATCTTAACCTCAGCATGCACATTTCTCTCCATTGGCTGTAAAAGAGTTCAAGTGACGGGCCCAGGTGAAGATGACTGCTCTGTAGCTAGATGAGGTGAATTGTGGCCAAAATGCCAGGTCCTGAACAACAATAGACAAGACTGCACTGCGGGCTTCTAGCGTGATGTTGTATAGTCCCCATCGCTCTCCATGTGCAGCTCAGAGCTGCACAGGGAGCAGAAGTTTCTATTAAGCTGCCTTCACTATGCCCCAAGTCTTTTTCCAGACCTAGTTTCAAATGCTTCCAGTCACAAGAACACTTTGTTTTCCCCTCCAGTACATTCGATTTTGCATGTGCCACCAATTTAACCCTATCTGCCATCATATTCGTCCTTTGCCTGCTTTGGCTATGTCCGACGGACATGCCTCCTCCACTGAAGTACCAGGCTTTGACTAATATAAATAACTTCACCGGTATTTAGACATTTCACCTCCTTACTCCCATTCCTCTTTCCAGGCTGCCATTAGCTGTCTTAAGCAATACCAGGCCTTGGCACTTCTCTGCCAACCTTTTTTCAGGGACAAAAAAATGCCATTTATTCTTGTAGCCAGCTTTTGACTCATATCTTGTCATGTGACAGCCTTATTTTCTTTAACAAACACTTAACCAAGGCCTTTTCAGAGGCCTTTAATAGAAAGATGGTGGATGCTGGAGTTCAGGTAATTATTTCCTTTTTTACGGAAATCAGGTTGGAAATATTTAGATGCAATTGGAAGATTAGTGCCCAGAGTGTATGCAATGCATTTCAAGCCCATGAATAAACTTCTCATCTTCATTATACTGGTGCAAACAAGCAAAAGCTTTATTAGTTTTGGTTGATTACTTGGGGAGAGTTAGCATAACTAAAAGAAAAACTTACTACAGAAGTTTTGAGAAGTTCACAGTCTGATCAGATACTGTATAATAAAGATGATAAGCTGTTGTTATCAATAACAATTTTGTTTGTAAAATCACCTTGTCCAATGCACTGGGAACACTATATACTTGCAAATATCAGTATTTTGTTACTAAATACACCTGTTAATAATAGGTGCTAACAGTGATATGGAGACCCCAGTACGAAGAGATGAGAATGAGAAAGGAAACCAGCAAATATGAAGACCCCATAGAAAATACAAAAAATATTTGGTATGAGACCTGTTGCTGCGCCTTTCCTTGCTGTTATTCTCTATACAGAGCAAAACAAAGGAGGCGGGTAGGAGGAAGCGTGCAGGAAATGAAATAAGGGTGGTTGTAAGATGCCCCCAGAAATGGTGAGCAACGCCCAGGGGACCGGGAAGCAGCTGGTCCTCCTGGCGCTGGCCTGTTTGGTGAGCGAGCTGGTGTGTCACCAGCCCTATCCGGACCCGGAGCTGACAGACCCTCCCGTCTAACACCATTTCCGACAGAAGGACAGAAAGCGGTGTCCTGCCTCTCCCAGCCCAAGCGCCGAGGTGCCAGGGCTATGTGGAACATGCCCAAAATTTGTGAAGGAAGAACAAGGTTTAAGTCATATTCACGCGTGCGGGCCTTCTTTTGTTATTGTAACCCAGTTATCGCAGCAATGTGTTCCTGTTGATTCTTAAACCCTACTTTGTTTTGAAAAGGCCAAACTGCATTGCTGGATGCATTGTCTGGTTACAGAGCTCCAGAGAGGGGGGACTTCCAGCTGAGATCCAAGTCAAACCAGCCCGGTAAAATGAGTCATGGGAGACATGGGGGTTTGAAGCCAGGAATCTAGTCTGAAAGAGGGGGGTCCCAGTCTGAAAGGATGGAGAGTGCAGGGCAGGGGCACCCGTGGAGAGGCTGCAGAGGCTTGCAGAGGGCAGCAGACACATTGGCCATGGAGGCGTCATGCTGACATGGGCGAATGGATACAGGCTCTTCTCATAGTTCGGTGCTGTGGCATGCCAATGTGACCAAGCCCATCACAGCTGACAGGGCTTTCCCTTTTTCACTTGTGGTTCTACAGCCTACAGACTCAAAATTGCCTGGGGACCTGTAAAGCATGACATCCACTTGCTCCTGTGAGGTGACACCTAGGGGATGTGTCACCGATAATGTGTCTGGAAAGCAGGAAAGCCCAAAGAGGTGACTAGAGGAGGAGGCTGGCTTTACAAAAAGCGAGCCTACAAAGAAAGGCTTTTGACCTATAGGATGGGGAAACACATATGGGGTCAGGGCTGGGAAACAAGTATGAATTCAGCTGTATAAAAAGGAGATAAAAAAAGAACAAAAGAGAGGCATTTGGGGTCACTCTGATGAGAAAAGAGGGTGGGAAATCCAAAGAAAGGAAAGTGTTAGGAGAAGGGCAGGCTAGGGCAGAGGGAAGCCAAGGAGGCTGAAAGGGGTGAATAAAACGATGGTGCTGGGAAGGCCTTTCTGAACGAAAGAGGGAAGCTAAGCTGGCTGACCTGTGGGATGGGAAGACCTTCCTATTTGGTACGCTATAGGAGGGGAGAAGTCATCACCTTTCCCTGGAAGCTCAATTCAGAAAAGGAAATGCAGAAATGCACGAAATGGAAAGGCAGTAAGGGATGAGGAAAAAAGAGAAATCTACATGGGGATGAAAATGATCCTTCATTTATCCTGGACAGGTGATTTGCTGTTTATCCCCTCAAGTCTTTTACTTTCCTCTCTCTAAGATATTTCTAGGTAGCTAAAATGGTTACTACAAGCATATCAGATCCTTACTGAAGTTCACATGGTTCCTCTGCACAGGTCCCATAGGGATCTCAATATATGGTATCTCCCATCAAAAGCATTTTTAGCTACCAGATGAAAATGCATTTAGCTCACACATGGGTAATATTTGCAGATTCCTTCAAAGATGAGCTTTAGCTGTCCTAACTACCTCAATATTCCTGTTTCCCTTATACCTGTAATCTGCCTGCAGAGATAAAGTCACTGAGAAAGAATATAGATTTGCTCCCTCAGAAAAGCCTTGTTTTTGTCTTATCAGTGAAATAAGTACATCCTGTGCACAGAAACTAAAAAAAATAAAAAAAATCAAAGTTCCCTGGGACGTCACCATTGGACTAGACTGCCAGAGAATTATAAAATGGCTTAAGTAAATAAATAACATTGCATTGTCCAAAAACTCCTTTCTTGGAAAGCTTTGTATCCAGGCTCTTTATGCAGTAAAGGTAACATTAACATCTTCCTGGTCCTTTAAAATGTAGTCTATTACATTGCCATAAAAAAGTGGGGAAAAGATACTCCAAAATTATTCCAAATAAGGAAAATATGAAGCATAATTTATTACAGCCATAAATTCTCATGTAAATGTCAGCAGCCAGTAGATCGTGGACTTCAGTGGTGGCAACTCTCCTCATAGGAAAGACACGGTGTTTAGTTTGAGGCTGTAAAAATGCTCATCTGTAGCCTTTGGACAGCCAGTACTCAGAAACTGCCTCCCAGCCATAGAAAGACTCAGATGCGAAAGATCCCCATTAGGATTTAGAGCCACAGCAACAACCATCAACAGCACGAGCAGCAGCACAGTGGGGTGGTCGGAGCGGGACACTGCTTGTCGTCTCTCAAGGCGAACCTCAGCTTTCACCTGGGAAACCCAAGACGCCTTTGCAATGGGAACCGTGTGCCACTTCAGCAAGATAAACTATCTCTTGGGTTAGAAGCCTGTTGCCTAAAATTGAAGGTTGTTTGTCACCCATCACTCCCAGGGCCTTTGGGATCCAGAATATCTCGAGTCACCCAGTTTGGAGAAGAGGGCTGGTTTGAACTCAACTCGGCTGCTCGGAGTGGAGGTGCAGGAGGAACAGCAGGGCAAAGGCAAGCAGGTTTTTGAAGTGAGGAGCCAGTTTCTGCCCTTGCACCGACTCCTGTGTTTTTTATTTGGTCAGGCCAACGTTTTCCACCTGTACTCCCTCCAGCCCAGGGGGGGCAGAGTCTTTGTGCCCACAGCCACTTGCATGCCTTTTTGCTTAACTCTGCTCTGCCCCTACCTCAGCCTATTCCCTGACATGCCTGAAGCAGCCTTCGCCTCTGCAGCAAGGTAATTCAGATGCAAGGCAGGAGGTGATTCATGACATAAAGCAATACCGAAGCTGGTCCTCAGAGCTTGTACTGCTTTCAGTTGTAATACAAAACTGCCAAAAAGCCTGCTTTGGCTGACTCATATACACATGTCTATCAAGGAAGGCCATGATATCATAACATTTAGAGCTGTTCATGGTTTTGCTAAGGCAAATACATACAGGCATGTCATAGGTATAGATGCTTTTTATGTTTAAAAATAAAAATAGTTTATTTACAGGATGACCACATTCTCAAGGTGAAAAAACAGAGCACATATCCGGTGGGAGGAGAGCTGCCAAACATGGCTGCAGCGAGGAACAAGGATGCTATTCTTGTCCTCCTTTTCTCATTTCTCATCTCCTTTGCTTCAGGCTTTTTCTCTTTCTCTCTCCACCTCACTCTCAGCCAAATCTGAGTCCCTTCCCTCACGCCTGCCCTCTGTTCCCTCTCTCTGCAAGCCCTATACCCAGTCCCTACATTACAGCTTCCCAGCAGTGGTGAGAAGGGGCAAACAGTGAGGTTGGCCTACACGTGCAGCCCACAGACCTTTCCCAGGGGTGACGCCGGTGGTGGCTCTGCCACCTCAGCTGGCCCAGCTCGCAGGTTGTGGCTAACCTGTTTTATAGGTGAGACGGCATCGTTGGAGTGATTGTCCTGGAGATGCTTTCCAGACACTTTGCATCAGCAAGGCACAATCTCTCCGGGGCTACTGAGCCAGCATTGGAGAACGCAGCGTGACCACACAGTATCATGCCATTGACTTTGAAGCCAAATTCCTTGCTGATTACTCTTTTTTTTCCCCAAAGCTAAATGTTTACAGGCAGTAAGTCTGCAACGCTCAGTCACTGTTGCAGTTCCTTCCCCACACACTGAAAATTATTGGGAATTTTTCAGCAGGTGCTCCTTCAGGTTAGTAGATGCACAAGACCATCAGGGAGAATGGGGCAGGCTGTATTTTTATTTGGTGTAAAGATGCCCGAAACTAAAGCAAAGATCCAGGGAGGGTTAGGGACAAGAGGAGACACTGTGAAGGTAGGTGATGTAGGGAACACCCTTTGGAAGGTTCTTTTCAGGCTTGGATGGGGCTCAGATGACGTTTGGCACTCACTGAAAAAGGTCTTGTCTGAATCAGCCTATTACTCATGTCAACAGCTTGCTCATCACGTCAGCCTCAGGCCCTGCTGGGCCCCCAGGGTCATACAGGCAGAAGAGCTGCGCCCCAGATCTTCCTATTGGAAAGCAAATGCAGAGGTGCAGCTTCAGGGAAGAACTGGTCCCTAAACTCTAGAGGAATGATCAGGTACTTACAAACAGGTCTTGCCACTGTCTTTGCAGGATCAGCCTTCCCATACATTTAAAAGCTATACACTTAGGTGTGATACCTTAGAAAAGAAAGACGTTTTGTTTTAATGATTATTCCAATAATATTCCAGCCATCATATTTTAAACCCACTCTCCTCAGAAACTGAGGGCAGCCTGAGTTAAGGTATTAAGCTTTTTCTCCTTTCTTCTCCACTTCCTCTTTCTGCTCCTGTCTAGGGTAGCTCTGCCTGCTTCAGCCTTTCTTTTGATTTTTAAAAACACAGATGTAAGCAGATAATGAGGCCACAGGAGGAGAATCCTTCAGGATGTCTTGTTTAGTTTGGAAATATTTAAACGTCTGCTGCATTTCCTTTGAGCACAAGGCAGGAGTCTGCAAAAGGGCACTGCTCCTTCTGCTACCCACAGTACTGCTAGGGGTGGGAGAGTGTGCGTGCATGTAAGCATATATGTGCATGTGTGCATGGGATGGTTTCTAATCTTTTCAGCATGGCTCTTTTTTCCTGGGATAATGCGAAACATTTCTCTAGGTCACATTTCCCTGGAGGAAAAGATTTGAGCTCTAGTAATTCAGGTGAAGCTTGTTCTTTCTAAATAGCCTGCCAGTTTCACATGATTGGAGCAAATTCATGACTTACTAAATAACAATGGTTTGAAGAGTGATTTTTTTTGTGGTTTGGATAGGTTTAATTGTTAGTGGCCATTATGGATGATGGTTGGTTGTTTTAGATTCAGGTATCACAACCAAGATGAAATTTTTATTATTGTGTCATATATAAAGCAGTGAATGAGAGAGAGGTGGTAAATGGAGTCAAATCCAGTTGGCGGCCGGTCACGAGTGGTGTTCCCCAGGGCTCAGTACTGGGGCCAGTCCTGTTCAACATCTTCATTGATGATCTGGATGAGGGGAGCCTCAGTAAGTTTGCAGATGACACCAAGTCGGGTAGAAGTGTCGATCTGCTGGAGGGTAGGAAGGCCCTGCAGAGGGACCTGGACAGGCTGGATTGATGGGCTGGGGCCAACTGCATGAGGTTCAACAAGGCTCAGTGCCGGGTCCTGCACTTCGGTCACAACAACCCCATGCAACGCTACAGGCTGGGGGAGGAGTGGCTGGAGAGCTGCCTGGCGGAAAAGGACTGGGGGGTGTTGGTTGACAGCCGCCTGAACATGAGCCAGCAGTGTGCTCAGGTGGCCAAGAGGGCCAATGGCATCCTGGCTTGTATCAGGAATAGTGTGGCCAGCAGGACCAGGGAGGTGATACTGCCCCTGTACTCGGCACTGGTGAGGCTGCACCTAGAGTACTGTGTTCAGTTTTGGGCCCCTCACTACAAGAAGGACATGGAGGTGCTGGAGCGTGTCCAAAGAAGGGCAATGAAGTTGGTGAAGGGTCTGGAGCACAAGTCTTATGAGGAGCGGCTGAGGGAACTGGGGTTGTTTAGCCTGGAGAAGAGGAGGCTGAGGGGAGACCTTATTGCTCTCTACAACTACCTGAAAGGAGGTTGTAGCGAGGTGGGTGTCGGTCTCTTCTCCCTAGTAACAAGTGATAGGACGAGAGGAAACGGCCTCAAGCTGCGCCAGGGGAGGTTTAAGTTAGACATTAGGAAAAACTTCTTCACCGAAAGGGTGGTCAAGCATTGGAACAGGCTGCCCAGGGAAGTGGTTGAGTCTCCATCCCTGGAGGTATTTAAAGAACGGATAGATGTGGTGCTCAAGGACATGGTATAGATGGACTTGGCAGTGTTAGGTTAACGGTTGGACTCGGTGGTCTTAAGGGTCTTTTCCAACCTTGACGATTCTGTGATTCTATGATTCTATGATTCTATGAATGGCTGTTGGATGAATTACATGATGAATCTGAGGATCTGAGTCCATCGGCTCTACTGCAAGGGGGGTATAAAGCAGTTGCCTAAGAGACCCTAACACAAAAAGAGAAACCTTCCTCATTTCCTCCATGAGGTTAAAACTGCGTGTTGCAGGCTGCTCTCAGCTTTCCGCTGGCAAACACCCTGTGGCCTGGCTACCATGGATGGGGCCTGGGAGGAGGTGGAATATAGCTCTGATTAAAAGGCAAGGATCAGAAAAGGACACGTCATGGCAAGCAAACATACACAGAAGAACAATGGCTTATACCACAGATGAATAAATAATACCTGGGGGCTTTTCATAAGATATGAAAAGTTGGTCACATACTAGCCATGCTTTTCCTGGCTTACTCTAGAGATAGCTGAGGTCTACAGAAAATATTAAAAATAAAAAGAGCTGCATACACAAATATTCAAATGAAGTGGCAGTGTCCATGCTAGAAAGAGCTGTGTCATTGCAAAACATGCAAGATCACTTGTTGGCATCACTAATCACATTTGGACCTTACAGTTCAAATTTGGAATATACCTGTCAATACAAAGAGTGATAGATTAAATTTGCAATAAATAAATAAGAGGAAATTCCAGTCTGATCCAAGAAATCTAATGAACATGAAAATACCCTGACCATGACAAATGAGTGTGAAATTTTGAAGTGAGTTGTTTGGATTTTCAGAAACAAGATTTTTTCAAAGAAACATAAATTACAAATACTGTTGCACACTGGCATTGCTCCACATACACTATCCCAACATGTGCATTTAAGTCTCATCTTAACTAAGATTTTTTCATGTGCACTTGAAAATAATTGTCTTTTATTGCCTATACCTTTATATGTCATTTTAATCATTGCATACTGACATATCAATGGTTTTTGTACCTGTTGTAAAAAATTCTCAGCTTCCTTTTTTAGCTCTCATAACAACAAGCTTTTCAAAACAAACTAGTGGAAGGATTGAAACCTTTAAATGTTTTAATTTAATTTCTAAGGAGATAATAAATGTGAGGAAATGTTTTTAATGTAACTTATTGTATCAGTGGAGACTGTAGTGTAAAGTGCATTTTTTTCTATTTCAGTTCACTGTGCTGTTGATGTTGAGTGATGCAGCTACCCTGCCGTTAAAAATAGTAGTACTAATATAAGTTTAAAGCAGGATACCATGAAATGCACTCTACAACCACAAATGCATTCCAGAATATTGTTTCTAGTAAATATGTGTCCTGGGCTTGTCTTGTGGGCACGTCAAAGAGTGGGATAAATCCATCTACCAAGGATGGACATTAGATGTGAGCACAGTGAACACATACACACATGAAAGCGTACGCACACACACACACACACATAAAAGTAAATATTTATTAAATGGATGTCTCAGTGTCAGCCCTGCTCTGTATGTTGACATGATCCAAGTCTAGAAGCCACAGCTCAAAACAAAACAACCTATGAATACTTGACCTGGAAACAGTGAGAAATTTTTCTGCGGTTCACTGATCTTCTAACGTTTAACCCTTACCAGTTCCACTTCTGGGTGAATGTCTGAGACAGAGCTTGAGTGGCATAAAGTGAGATAGGATATAATTATGTATCTCCAATAGATTAGCTACCTTAGAGGAGCAGGGCCAGATGAAGTAGGATGTGTTCTGAGCAAGTGGAGAAAAAACTCACAAAGCACATGCTGCTCCCAGAAGGGAAAAAAAGAAAGAAAACCTTTGAAATGGCAAAGATTCTTACATTCAAATTACTCCTTTCCAAGTCTGTAATTTCTCAGCTAGGTCAAAACAGAAAATGAGTGATTACTGTTACAACTGGCATACACTCTGCACTTTGGCTGCATTTAAGATACACAACATTTTCCAGAGAATCATGTCGGATAATTTGTCTTGTGTATTTTAAACCTTTTTCACATGTCCTGAAAGACATAAGCAATAAAATACCTTAAGGAGTGCAGTGGCTGAAGAGGGGAGGCAGCATGGGCCCAGTGTCAGGGCACACGGGTGCTTTCCTGGCTGTGCTGCCCATCTATCATACAACTCCAGATGAGTTGCTTACACCAATACTCCCCAACTTGGCTGCCTAAAGTTCAAAATCTCTTTGGCAAGAGTAATTTCCAGTGTCAATAGTACTGTTTATCTTCACACAGAAAAAAATGTAACTGCAGCTAGACACGTAAGTCCAGATTGACAGGCAGAAATAAGCACTGTGATTTGCAAAACTAAGCTCCCACGGGGTCAGTGTATGGCACTGTACCTGTTTGCATATTTGTGATGCATAACTTGCATGGTTTTAGAGGGCCAGTGTAAGGAGAGAGGGTCCTCGAAGAGTTTCACAGCAGGAGCTGCACTTAGGTTCTTTGAGAACCCCATGTTCCCAGCGCCCCAGGCATCCAGGCTGGTCATCTGCTGTAAGGGGCTCTCATTCCTCCTTGCCCAGGCTACTTTCTTATGGAAAACAGATCACAAGAAGGAAGTATTGAGGATTAAGGGGGGCTCTCACCTTATGTTGAATCTGGGTGATCACACACACATACAGGAAACGGGATGGTACTACTGAGTTCTCCAGAGCAGACACAAACTTGGCTTCTCCAAGGGGGATCCTGTCTCTCCCCACTGTCTCCATACACAGTCTAGGGACACTGGGCTTCCATCTTCGGCACCTACGCAACCTAGGCAATGCAAATATCTACTGTCTCCATGTACCTTACCTACATTCTAAAGGGCACATCAAATGGACCAATATTTTCCTTACCCCAAAGTACGAGGTGTATTCTACAAATTTCTTTGAACTGCATTCCCCCTGACTTCTTCTGTTATATCAAACCCAACAAAATTATTTTAGATAACTCCTAATTTAATTTGTGTGATTACACTGATAGAAGCAAGTGAAAATATTACACCATTTGGCCTTCTTATAAGAGCATTTTTATGCACTTGCTAAGCTTCAAACATACAGTCTGGTCTTATTCAGTTCAACATCCTTCCACTCTGTTATAAATCAATTACTTTTCTCAAGATAATTTCTCTTTAAATTGAGGGTCACAGGTATTTAGTTCCTTGGCTCAAAGCTAGTTACTGCTATTAACACAGAAGAGGAAAGAAAATTTTAATTCTGCTTTGTGAAGCAGAATTGCTAAAGTGTGGTTCTAGCCAGAAGAATGAAGTAAAAGTAAATTGCTGAGTTTCACTGTCATTGTTCTCCCCGTGAACTCTGATCCACTTACCATTGGATATCTTTTTACCTATTGCTAATATGGCAAATTCAGACCAGCACTGAAAATCAGAGTTTCCCTGTTTAGGGAGTTATGAATCTTTAAGGTCAGAAAGGACGTCCTGACACAGGTGGTCAAGGGGCCAATGAGAGGAGATGCTGTGTTGGACCGGTTACTTACAAACAAGAAAGAATGGGTCATGGATGTGAAAGTCAGGGGCAGCTTTGGCTGCAGTGACAATGAGACGATGGAGTTCAGGATCGTGAAAGAAGGGAACAAGGCAAAAAACAGCATCACAACCTTGGACTTCAGGAGAGCAGACTTTGGCATATTCAGGGATCTGTTTGGAAGAAGCCCACAGGTGACAGTCCTGGAGAGAGAAGGAGTCCAGAAGAGCTGCTTGATTTTCAAGGATCACTTCCTCCAAACTCAAGAATGGTCCATCCCAACAAGTCAGGAATCAAGGAAAAGCAGCAGGAGGCCTGCATGGATGAACAAGGAGCTCCTGACTAAACACAAACATAAAAAGTAAGTGTAAAAGAGGTGGATGAGGGGGCAGGTAACCCAGGAAGAACACAGAGGCACAGTTCTAGTGTGCAGGGGTGGGCTTAGGAAAGCCAAAGCCCATCTGGAGTTGAATCTGGTGAGGGACATGAAGGGCAACAGCAAGGGCTTCTGCAAGTATAAGAGCAGCAGAAGACAGACTAGGGAAAATGTCGGCCCACTGCTGAGCAGGCCAGGGAACCTGATGACAAAAGACACGGAAAAGGCCAAGGTGCTGAGTGCCTTCTTTGCCTCAGCCTTTACCTGTATGACTGGCCTTCAGCAATCCCAGGTCCCCAAGACTGAGGGGAAAATTTGGAGTAAGGAAAATTTACCCTTGGTGGAGGAGGATCCAGTTAGGCAATATTTAAGCAAATTGGATCTACACAAGTCTACAGGCCCTGATGGGATGCACCCATGGGTGCTGAGGGATCTGGAAGATATCATTGTGAGGCCACTCTTGATAATCTTGAAAGGTCATGGCAACTGGGGGAGGTTCCTCAGGACTGGAAAAAAGTGAATGTTACTGCTAGCTTCAAGAGGGGCAATAAGGATGATCTGGGGAACTACCGGCTAGTCAGCCTCACCTCGATCCCTGGGAACATGATGAAGCAAATTATCCTGGAGATCATTTCCAAACACATTAAAGACAAGAAGGTGATTGAGAGTGTTCAGTGTGGATTTATGAAGGGGAAACCATGCCTGACTGACCTGATGGCCTTCTACAACAAAGTGACTAGCTCGATGGATGAGGGGAGAACAGTGGATTTTGTTTATCTTGACTTTAGCAAGGCTTTTGGCACTGTCTCCTGTAACATCCTCATTGACAAACTGATAAAGTACGGGCTAGATAAGTGGACAGTGAGATGGAGTGAAAACTTGCTGAACTGTCAGGCTCAAAGGGTTGTAATCAGTAGCACAAAGTCCATCTGGAGTCCAGTGACTAGTGGTGTGCACCAGGGGTAAATACTGGGTCCAATACTGCTAAATGTCTTCATTAATAACCTTGAGGATGGGAGACAGAATGCACCCTCAGCAAGTCTGCAGATGATACAAAGCTGGGAGTGGTGGCCGATACATCAGGTGGGTGTGGTGCCATTCAGAGGGACCTTGACAGGCTGGATAAATGGGCCAACAGGACCCTCATGAAGTTCAATGAAGGGAAGTGCAAAGTCCTGCACGTGGAGAGGAATAACCCCATGCACCAGTACAGGCTGGGGGCTGACCAGCTGGAAATCAGCTTTGCAGAACAGGATCCAGGGAGTCCTGGTGGACCCCCAATTGCCCATGACCCAGCAATGAACCCATGTGGCAAAGAAGGTCAATAGCATCCTGGGTTGCACTAGGAAAAGTGTTACCAGCAGGTCAAGGCATATGATCCTTCCCCTCTGTTCAGCACTGGTGGGACACATAGGGAGTGCTGGGTCCAAATCTGGGCTCCCCAGTACCAGAGACACATGGACATACTGGAACAGGTTCATCAGGGGGCCACAAAGATGGTGAAGGGACTGGAGCATCTCTCATATGAGGAGAAGCTGAGAGAGCTGGGACTGTACGTCCGAGAGCAAAGAAGGCTCAGGGAAATCTCATCAATCTATACAAATACCTGAAGGGAGGGAGTAAGGAAGATGGAGGCAGACCCTTCTCATTGGTGCCCAGTGACAGGACAAGAGGAAATGGGCACAAACCGAAATACAGGAAATTCCATTTAAACATAAGAAAAAAACATTTATTTAGTATGAGGGTGGTCAGACACTGGCACAGGCTGCCCAGAGAGGTAGTGGAGTCTCCATCCTCAGAGATACTCAGCCTAACAGGACGCGGCTCTGAGAAATTTGCTGTAGCTGACCCTGCTTTGAACACAGAGGGTTGGACTAGATGGTCTCCAGAGCTGCCTTCCAACTTCAGCTGTTCTGTGATCCTGTGACCCCTGTGATCATTTTCTCTAATCTCTTGCACTACACAGGCCACAGAATTTCATTCATGGCTTCCTCATACATACGAGTCAGAAATGCTAACTGAACAAAGCACTTCTAGACAGGTGCCTGGACTGGGGTGTAAGATTTCAACTGATGGTAAATCCGCTATACCCTTGATGAAGTTATCTCTCCAGTAATTACCTTTGCTATTAAGAAACCACACTTCCCCTTATCTAATCATCATCTTCCACCATTAATAATTAACAGTTAATAATTGAAAATTTCCATGAATGAAATTAAGACCTCATTTCTGCTTGTGCAAAAATACTGCATTCACTGAGTTCAGACCAAGTACAGCTGACTTACTTAAACTTTCCAGGCACTTCTGAGGGGGACACATGGCCAAGAACTGGGGCCAGCTTGCTCTTTCAGCCTGGGGCAAGTTAAGAAGGGGACAACAGACTGTCTGACATGAAAGCCTGCAGAAAGAAGTGGATCAGTTGAGTAAGAAGGTACTATTTTTAAGATGCTTTTCAAAGTAAAATTACCCTCTCACTAATAAAATGACTACCCAGAGGTTGGCAAAGGTTGCCTGTTTGAGATGCACCCCAAGGGTGGCTGGCTGAAACCCCTGCCTCCCAGTTTCCCCTGCAAATCCTTCCTCCTTCTCCTTTAATGCCACCGAAAATTTCCTCCACTCAGTTATTGCAGACCTGGAGCCTCTTGCAGAGACTGAAATGCCGGCTAGACCTTGTGCTCTGATGATGTACTTAAAGATTAGAAAATAACCGTATAGATTGTGTAATCCACAGCCATTTTACCTGCCTTGAGATCTATATAGAGTTTCCCACTCATCAGAAAGGAGGGTACCTCTGCTATTTGGCAATATGATGTTTCAACATATTTTTGTGACACAAAGGCACACCCTAATCTACTGTTGAAATTATTGCAATAGCAGCTCACATTTCCACTTTTAGTGGTGCACTTTAAAACCACGACTTCATATGTCTAGCACTCTGCCATCCTGGTTTGGCTGGTCTCTAATCCCTACCACAATACTAATTTTAGCTAATCATCATCATAATTTTTCCTTAAATAAGCCCACGCTGACCAAAGTGGTGAGGGAATGAAGTACGTAATTTCTTTTGTAGCCCAATATCTCCATCTTATGGTCATAGCATGTATAAGCGCTAAGCTTTTCAGTATTCGTTTTACCATGACTTTTAATGGAGACTTCTGTGTAGGAGGCAAAACACAGTTCAGTATTTTATCTGAAACAGGTGGGATTTTTTTTCAAAACTTTTAGGATTTTGAACAGGGTGCTACTGATGAATCTTTTTCTGAGGGAAGGGGTAGTGTAAATTACTGGTGACTGATACAATCCCAGCCTATGCTCTTCAACACCAGTGCTGCACCTCATAAGAAGACAGAAGCTATAGGGACAATACCTATCCATCTATGTGCCAGCAAACCACGGATTTTCACCACTGTGCTTTTTTTTTCTCCACAGAATTCCCAAGGGAAAATTAACTCATGCAATATTAACAGTATATTTTCATTAATGCTTAGAATCAAGGTCATAGGGGACCAGGCAAAGTCTGAAACAGATACCTTGCTAAACTCTGTATAGTGAATGGTCTATATGCTTTACAGCTGTCCCAGATTGGCTGCTCATGATCTGCACAGCCTAGAAAGACCCAACCGAGCAGACAACAGTGGAAACCTGGAGGCAACGAGCTTGGCAGGAAACAGCTGCTGGTAGAGAGACATGATAGACAACAGCACTGATTGCTCTCTCAGAAATGCACTCCAGATGGTGATATGGCATGCTGTGGTTCACTGAGAGCAACTTTGTTTGTATGGGGCTAGAATATCAACTCCTGCCTCCACTGCAAAAAAGGGTATGAATATGCTGAGGCCTCAAGATCAGATGGGAGTAATGAAATCAGACTAGCGTACTAGCCAGACTGTGTCCTGGGAGATATGCACTACACATCAAGCACACCTCTATTAATGATGCAATTAATAGTAAACCTCTTCTGTCACATGATATCCCTGTTCGGGCACTGAATGGTAGCACCATTTGATTTCCCGCAGAGGAGAAAACTGCCCCCGTGACATTGAGCCTACCTAGCCTCAAGACATCAACTGTTTTATTTACCCATCTACGCCAGTCTTGACACAGAGCGGGTCAGAGAATGTGCAAGTAAATTATTCTTTCAGGAATGTCAAAGAAAATCAATTCCTGCCTCAAAGCTTTCCTCTAACCAGAGAACCAGGCAAGCAGCAAACTCTCCTTTGCTTACATTGTCCACTTTGGCTTGCTGCCTCTTCACATAATTCTGAGCAGCAAAACCTGCTAACCACACAGCATCTCTTCCTAAGACCAAACATTTTCTCACACACTAGAGAAATTAACTCAAAAGTCTATATTTGTCAATACCACCTGGCAAAATCTGCCAAACCAGCACATTTTGGGGTGGGAAAACTAAAAATTTTGACAGATGTGTTAAGCATTTTTTGACAGTCTTAATGCAGCTTAATGATAATGGCAAATAAACAGTAGCCCATCCAGCCTGTCTACCCACTGCAGCTCTTCTGTTTGGTCAAGTGAGAGTCTGTCACCACGTATATTACCAGTACTGCCTCTAATAATTTAGGATGGATGTGATGCTCCCATAATACTCAGCTGTTGTGTTTTGAAAGAAGGTCTAAATTTTTTCCAAGGTGTTCTGGTTAAGTTTAATCCAAGCACCACTGCAAAAGGAGCACTGAGGGAAATCGCATCATCAGGAAGCACACAGATTCCTGCTCTCATACAGTGACTGTACGGGCTCAGGAACAGCAAAGGCTCTGTAAGCGGGATGTAAGACATGTGCTTGTTTATTTAAAATAACGCCTGACTACTGAAAATCTGCACAATATGAATCACATTGAATTGAAACCTGCACAATCTCACGTAAGCAGGAGAGACTCCAGAATGATCAGGTCCCATGATGCATACCAAGGACTGCAGTCTTTTCTTTAAAATGAGACATCGCTACCTGGACTATACAAACAGAGTGATGGCAAAGTGAAGGAATGGGAAGCCATTACTTCATACTTTGCTTTGTCCTGTATTTTTCAAGGAAAATTAAATCCTAGCAGTCTTATTTAGTCCAATATTTATAAAAAAAACTGCTTTGGATTTGTCGGCTAGAGCAAACTCATGGTGGGTGCCAGAATTTGCTGCTTTCCCAGCTCTCTTCAGAGCAGCTTGGGTTCCCACTGCTCTGAACCCTGGTGCAGGACCATGCAGCCAGGGCAGCATGGCAGCTCAGGTGGGACCTTCTCACTTGGACACTCTTCATCACGTACCTGGGGTTAACAAATAATTTAAATGCTCTGTGAGTTATTTCTGGTCATGGGACCCAGAGTGGTTCACACTGTGTCTAAAACTGCACTTGACAAGAGTCAGGAGTAGAGCTGAACCATTGCAAGGCTTCTTCTTAAATGAAAACAAAGCAAGAGACTCAAATAACATCAAGTGGAATAGAAATAAAGAAAAGTGGATCTAAAAAATATATGAGAGGCGTGAGAGAAGGACAGTTGCCATTACTGGTATTCCTCAATTGCAACACTGGTAAGTCATAACATTGTGCTAAGTTCCCAAATCAGCTCACCTCCTTGTATAATCCACACATGCACCACAATCACAAAATAAATCATAGCTGCTACACCTACACAATTACGCAAAAAGCTTCTGCTTATTTTCCAGTATATCAGTTACTGAAAGAAGGCAGTGGCCACTTGAACCACCTTTCTTGAACTGCATCAGTAAAAACAGGTAGTTGAACTTTCTAATAGATGGTGATGATCATCATCCCTTTCCCAAATTAAATCTGATTTTCTTAATTCATTATCCAAAAGTCTCATCTGGATCCCATAACACACAGTCCTGCATTCTCCCTGCAAGGTCAGGAAAGATTTTGCAGAGTTTGTAAATGGTGGATAATACAGGCATACTGCACTGCAAGACAAAGCCCAGGAGAGTGAGTTTTAAGCTTGCAGCAGGGTAATGCCTGCATTTAATCACTGCACTTTTCCTTCTGAGCCCAGGAAAGTTGTTCATAGAGCTTCTGACCTGAATTGAAGGGCCCTTAAATAAAAGTCTCTTCCAGTTTCTTGTGGTTCTTTATTCTTGGTCTACCTATAGCATTCCCACAAAAACACTCATGAGTGCTGCCTTCACAAATTAAAGGGGGTTAAGAATGCTGCTTCCCAGGTATAATGGACTATAAAATATCACTGCGGAGATAACAGAACTGTGGAACTGCTGTATCTACTAGTACTTGCAGTGTCATAGTTAAGTCCTTTCCCAGCTCCTCAACAGATAAAGTTGCAGCTTGTAAGTCTTTAATACATTTTGCATATCTGTTCACACTGCCAGAACGATACTGCCATGGAAGATATATCCTCCACAGTGAAAATGGGTTTGTGATCAACTATTTATCCATAGGATATTCCAGTGAAGTTACCTCAGGAATGAAGAAAAAAAAAAAAAAAGAGATATTTTTATACAGAATAAACATCCCTGCACCTGCTATGGTGTCAGTGGCCTCAGGATTCTGACAGATGCCGCTTTGCTCAGAAGAGTCAAAATGTGTTTGCGTGCTGCTTGTGAGTTCAAAGACTTTTAACTTCACATAACATTGAACTTTCTGGGCTTTTCACTGGTGATACTGAATTTTGTCTTGCAATGCTAAAAAAGGTAAATATATAATATAGAAAAAGTCCATTTTAAAGTAGGTGCGTACCAAGATTCCAAACATTCACAAACTCTTCCTATTCTAGAGAAGATACAACTTCTGTTCTGCTGAATAAATAAGGGATCTAGGGAAAGTGCAGTAGAATTGTTGAGACAGCTTTCTTCGAAGAGGTCTTACAGACCCAGTAAAACATATTTGTGGAATGAGATTAAAACTGCTCCTTCAGTTCTCAGTACATTTTAGAGAATACTATGTGTGCATCATACTTAAAGAAAATGTGAAGGATGCAAAACACAAGCAACTCTAAAAAATGTTCCCATGTTCAAGGAGCAATCTCCATCATACCCGTGAATAAGAAAAGGCATTGCTTTAACAACTGCTGAAGCAGCATTTACATAAAAGCCTTTCCCGAGGGAAAAGCAATGTCACCAGGTAGCTCTCAAGGGCAGGGGCCATGGCCACACACTGAATCACCAGGGAATGCAGTTCAGCATTCACAGATTTCTCAGCACTTTCATTTACAATGATGAGGGCTAAGGGAGACTTGCTTTCCAAACGGAGGTTTTGCTGAGCACTGGTATATATCTGGGGCTGAATCTGCTCAGCTTTTCACATGACAATTGCTTCTGAAGTCTCAGCACTGCACTAGTTCCCAGGCAGAGGGGACCCGTTGGTTGCTCTGAACATTGCCAAGGCCAGCATCCCAGCAGCACAACTGGGCTGCCCATGCAGTCTCAGCTCTTACACAAGCCATGGGGCACTGGGTCCAGTGAGGAGCTGCCTTTCTGAAGAGCCATCAGGAGCAACAGGAAGAAGACCCTGAAGAACTGGGATCCATAAGTCCTTGTCTTGGCTTTGCCCACAGCAGGGAAATGGGCTGCTTTGTCCTGCCACTTGTGTAAATCCCCTTGCGTCCCCTTGGCCGACTCAGCTAGCAGTGAGCTGTTGGCAAAGCACAGGCTCTTCTTTTTGCTCCTGCTGTCTCCATCCCCACATTCACTTTCCCAAGGGTAACGCTGACTCGAAGGCTAGAGAGTGGGCAAAAAAGCTCAGTGCTTGACATTGGGAAACTTACAGCAAGCAAGCAGTAAAAAACACAAATAGCTCAGGAGGTATACAAAGGATTTTTCAGAAATATAGTTAAATGTAGATTTTGAGGTTCTTTAATGGGACCTAAAGCAACTGGCATTCCATTTCCACGCACCTCGTGTGTGTTTTGCATTAAGCATTAATCATGATCCTTGAATATTTAGGCACAAAGAATTCATGTGTTTTCTGACACACGTGTTGATGTTGGATTTATAGTTAAGATATTCTAAAGATTAAGTGCTCCCCTTAGTGTTAGCAATTTAGAAGGCACATAGCTATTTCCTCTCTTCTAAATATGTGATGATGCAACAGCCAAAATAAATACCCCCAAACACAGTCAAGTTGAAGTGCCCATAACGTCAATGAGACACAGCTCTAATATAAGTAAAACACTGCTTATAAGGGTTTGGCTGGATTTAGAGAGAAGAAAAAAATGTAAGAGTAGATCCAATATACACTCATAATCCATTGCATAGGAAAAGGGATAATTGCAATTTAATTTGAGGAATTCTGCAAAGAGATGTTTTAAAATTAAAATTATTAAATACAAGCAACATAATTGCACTCATAAAAATAAAGTAATTCAAAAAAGCATTATTATTACAGAGTTATTAGAGCTAATCATATTTATAAAACACTGAAACTTTGCCTGCTGCCCTTAGAGAAACACAATACTAAGCAAAAATCAAAAGTCATGCCTTGGCCCAAAAACCCATTCCCCAGCTTGGACCATCTGGAGCTTCCTTCACGTGAGGGAAACGCCTGCTTGATGCAGGGCCTCTGTGGCAGGAAGAATTCACACCCTTTAAACTTTTCTGCCATGGAGTGCGACTGGCATGTCTGGAAGAGAAGTAAGGAGGATGGGAAGAGATTATCGCATCTGGGGTGATGGTCTGTGTGGTGCAAAACCTCAAGTGACCCAGCTGCAGCCACTCTTCCCCATAGAAGCCCAGAAAATTAGGGAAGCGCAGAAGCCATCAAGCCGTTTTTCCTCCCATGCTTCTCAATGTCTTAAGGCATGTCTATGGCACAGGTGAAAATCAGCGCCACAGAGCTTGCTATTGCAGCAAAAGGAGTAACGGTGGCTATACCAAGTGTGAAAGCAATGGTTGTACTGGTTTTGTACTGGCATCACGCCATCAAACAAGGTGGAATTGCTTCTCGCCAGCCCCAAAGAGCAACTTTCAAATGGTTGCATTTTATAGAATAGGTGGGCTTTCAAGAAGTGATTTGGAGAAGGAAATGGAGGGCACTGACACACATTAATCAGAAGGCAGCATGGAAAGGGGCCCCGAGGCAGGAGTGGGGAAAGCAGACAAAAGGAACAGTCATGGCAGATCACCAAGGACAGGAAAGAACGCAGCAGAAATAAAAGTACTATTTCAGGTAAGGTATGAAATGCAAAGGGCTTAAAGGGTTCAAACACCTCTGGAGGGAAAAAAAGAGATGAAGACAGTGCAGAGACACAGAGCCAAGGAGACAGGGAATGAATGGTACGAGGCGGCAAGCTTGCTGAAGGGATTTGAAAGACTGAGGGACTGGAAGCAAAATGGGCTGAGCCCAGAGACTGGGATGTGATAACTGGAGCAAGGAATGACCAGAGAAAGGCTTCAAGTGTTGGCAGAGGGGACAGTAGGAGACTATTCCTGTTGGAGCACTAGGGAGAGAAGGCAAACACAATTTAGAGCAGTGCAGGAGGAAGTGGAAAGAGAAAGCTCCCACTGAATAATGTCACTTAGCCATTTAGAAATGTTCCTACTCCCTTTAAAGGGAAGGAAAAATAAGGAAGCAGGAATGTCAGGGTAAAAAGAGACAAGGAAATCATTCAAGATTAGAAGAGCCTAAATCAAGTGCAGAAAGGAGCTAAGGGAATCATAGAATCATAGGATGTCCTGAGTTGGAAGGGACCCACAAGGATCATCGAGTCCAACTCCTGTCCCTGCACAGGACAACCCCAGCATTCACACCATATGTCTGAGGGCGTTGTCCAAATGCTTCTTAAATGTTGTCAGGCTTGGTGCTGTGATTACCTCCCGGAGGAGCCTGTTCCAGTGCTCCACCACACTCTGGGTAAAGAACCTTTTCCTAACATCCAACCTAACCCTCCCCTGGCATACCTTCCTGCCGTTCCCTCGGGTTCTATCATTGGTCACCCGGGAGAAGAGATCAGCGCCTGCCCCTCCTCCTTCCCTTGTGAGGAAGCTGTAGACCGCAATGAGGTCTCCCCTCAGTCTCCTCTTCTCTAGGCTGAACAGACCAAGTTCTTCAAGGGAAGATACATACATACATACATGGAAAAAGACTTAGAAAAGAGAAAAACCTTTTGAATGGCAGGAATAGAGTTACTGGAGAAGGCTTATGGGACATGTAAGGTTCTTGCCTCCTCTCTGCCACTAGATGCAGCCAATGCTCTTAGCTGCATGGGCATGGGGCAGTTGAACGGTTGCACACACACATGCAATCCCTTCCCACTCCCCTTTCTGTACGTGGTGTCTGCGCCCAGCTCCACTTAGGACCTGAGCTGTGGCAGAGGCTGTGTGTCGTAAATGCCCACCAATGTTATCCAAGCATGCTGCTAAGCACTGGAAAAACAAAAAACAACAAAAAGAGCAAATCAAAATGGATTCCAACACAGCCCCTCAGTTGGCTGGTCAGGTCTTCAGCTCATATAAGCTGACATAGCTCCACAGACATCGCTGGAGATGCTTTGACTTACAGCAGTGCTGAGGAGCTGCCCCTGTGCTCCCATCATTTGCAGGAGAGTGTGTATTTCTTTTCTGTGAACAGACTCTGAGCCCAGACCCTCACCAAGAAGGAAACTGGGCACTGTATTAACAAAAGAAACCTCCCACCAGCAATTTAATAATATAAAATTCCATATATTTTCTTTTTAAGTCTTTAAAATAATTACTGGATGCAAGACTCTCTTCAAATCCTGATGTATCTCCCTCCATCCCCACTTTGCATTTTTCCCTCCCAGGCAGGGATGAGGTCTTAATAGTCACAGTGCTTCATTTTTCATTTTCTGTTTTCTGATTTCAAGCATATGTTTTTAGAAGTAACCTTTTTGGCATCCTCCTAAAGTCAAGTTTAATGGCCTGTTTACATTTTCATTTAACATGTTTCTCTATCTTAAATGAGCAAGACAAATAGCTCTGTTATACAATGGCTTTCATTTTACAGTGGTTGTATGTCACTTTATATCAGTGGAAATGCAGGCATCCTCTTTCTTCAGGAGTTTGAAACTAAATAGCTGGTGCACATCTGTTTAAATTTAATTTGAACATGTAGGTTCCAAACTGAAAGTAAAATGGAAAAAATAAACAATTTTTGGTGTTTTTTAAAGCAAGTAGAATAGCAAAATTCTCTTGTATTTCTTACTCCCTTGTGTAACTATTAAATCCCCCAGACTTTCATGAAAGTCTTTCTGGAATCAGTTACTTTTATTCCAGTATTTCCATTTCTTTTATCTTTCTCTCTATGGCTCCTTAGAGCTCTGTTATGCCATATATTCTTCTCCTAGTGTGTATTATGTTAATCCCCCTGTCCAATGAACACCTGTAAAATGTAATCCTTCCTTCTCAAAAAAAAAGTTGAATTTTAAAAGTCAAAATCCAGCCTAGTAAACAGCAAAGCTCATTTTCCAAATTGGTGACTTAGAAGCAGCCCACTAATATTACAGCTAGTTCCTGCAGTCCCAGCTATGACTGGGAGCTCTACCGGGTTTGGAAGCAATGGGAAGACAAGATACCCTCTCAAGCCCTTGCAAAAGCCACCTGCGTGACCAGAAGCAACACAGCTGCAGACGCAGGCTTCAGGGAGCCCCAGGAAAGCAGGAGGGAGAGGTGCATAAGTGAAGCCTGAACTCCTTTCCCTCACCAGCTCTGCTGAGAAAAAGACGAGGCACGCAGCAAGGTATTTTCTTCCCCTGGAGCAGCAGTGGGTCAAAAGCTGCGGTGCCTGCAGCAGACATTTCCTCCTTCTCCCTCGCTCAGTTAGGATAAATGAGCAACCTGAAACGTGATTAGGAACGCTAATCAGCAACCAAAAGTACCCCTTGATTCAGCAGTTGGCTTAGGAGCCAAAGCAACCCCAGGCTTCTAGCATGGCATCTTCCAGCTGAGTTTTGGAGGCACTGGTTTCCCAGATTGAGACTGTTCAGCTTTGAGTGAATAAGAACAACCAAGTCTCAGACAGCCTAAATATCGTCCTAAAGAAACGAACACCCTACAGGGACAGGCTGAACAAAGCTTTCATGACCCCTTTCTAATAAAACCAGCCTCTGACTCAGTTTTTGGCAGAAGAGGGAGAAAGGAGGGATCCTTCTGAGACATGCTCAGTGGGAGGGCTTCGGCGAGGGAACATCAGAAGGACCCACCAGATGGACACTTGGACTACATCTAAAGCTTTCTCACATTTCTTTTCCTTCCTCCCCACCCTCCTTCCCCCCCCTCCGCGCACTCGGTTTACCTCTTCCCTACTCATCTACAAAGTGCCTGTTCAAAGCGCCGGGGGCGGTGATGGATGCCCACACGTGCACGCAGGAGCACAGCGGCTGACACTCTGCACGTGCCGGCTGCTGCAGGAAAGGGCCTTTGAGTGCATAGCCCGGCTGCAAGGCACGCTGGTGGGCGCAGCACACAGCGGGGAAGTCTTTCTCCTCCAGCCCAGGTCCACGCTGTTCATTAAGAGCAGCCCTTTGGACCAGGCTCACCTGAGTCCCTTAGAGCCAAGCCTCCTCCAAAGCCTCTTCAGGTGTCACCCAAGTGGAAGGGGACCCTGCACGAATGTGCTCCTACCAACAGACAAGACATCACAGGGGCAAGACATGGAGCGTGCTGCTCGTACAGACCTCCCAACACCAGTGCAGTGAAGGTGGTGGAGGGGAAAGAGAAAGGAGGAGTGGAAGAAAGGCTCTGTACTGATTGCAGTGGGATTTGGAGTTGTTTTAATGACGAAAATTATTCCCGGCTCTTAAATTGCTACGGTTTCCTCTTTGATTGAATGTTGGTATTCCTTTACGCTTTCAAAGGAAAAAATGTAATTACAATATGCATTTGGTAGTGAGTATTTCTGGTTCTTTTCCATGTAATTTACCTCATTATTCTCTCTCAAATCAAATAATGATTTGACTCCTCCTCATATTGAGGACATTAGCTTGCTAACAGGCCAAAAAGCATCAGTTTGCCTTTTTGAGCAGATCTATTTTCTTCAAGTTCTTGGCAAGAAGAAAACTCTTGCTTTAAAAGACAGCAAAGTGTCCTGTCTTGTCTTGTTATTCCATTGGGAACAAATTATTCTTTTATGTATGCTTTGATGTTGAAATAAAAGGGTTTTTAAATACTATTTCACTGTACTGGTTATAAAAATGCTGTAATTTCCTTGTTATTTGTCTTATTGGAAGTAAGTCAGCGACAAAAGCACAAATATCATATACACAGAAACTTCCTAAATACCTCTTTAATCCACAGTGCTCTGTTTTACTGAAGGGCTCCAAGCCTATTGTCTGTGAATGAAACTCCATCGTTATTGTCTACATGTTGCTATTCTCACTCCAAGTCTGAGCACAGATCTACACATTAACCTGGTCACTATGCAATAAATCACATCCTCACTCAGGCACGGATTTAACAGGAGAGGCTGAATGTGGTGTGGAGCACATGTTTCCAGTCATATGTTGCACAAGTGGCTGTACAAGGCTTCTGTATTTGGCCTTGCCAACACTAATAGTCTTAGATAGCACCTTTATTCAGGGATACTAATGTCCTCTTTGTGACTCCAGCGGCAGTTATGCAGCAGAGGTCAGTGGATACACGTGTGAACATTTACAAGTTTTGCATTAAATCCCACCTGGATGAAGCCTGCGCATAGCATAAATTCAGCCCACCATGTATGTCTGGAGTCATGAATGTAGTTCATGCCAAGAAAACTGCAGGCTATTAAAAAAACCTTTCATGTAGAATTCAAAACGCCAAGTCTTATGATTCACTTGCACTCATATAACTGCATTGACTCCAACAAAGTTTCTCCCCACTTATTTTAGCAGAAGAGAAGGATCAGGCCTTTGCTTTTAATCTTCATTACACAGTTGTACAGAGATGTGTTCAGACCTGACTTTAAAAAAAACCAGTGCAACAGAAAGCATGTTGTTCAATTACCTCTACGACACAATTCCCAGAACATGTTAGCACTTCCACAGCCAAAAGTGAGCATGCCCCCGCTGAGCCATAAAGTGCATGACATTGCACGAGGAAAGGCAATCAAACTGCTGATTCTTAAATAGATCTTAATGAAAGGCAACAAAAAATCAGTGTCAAGAAGAACAATAGGTACCAAAGGAAGAGGAAGATACAATTTTATTAACTTTCGCTCACAACCACAAAGAGCTCCCCTGCTATAGCTTGCTGTTATTCATAGCAAATGGGTTAACTCCTCAGACATTCATTAAACACGATGATACATTTGTACTGTTGACAGTACAAGTCAGTAAATGTTCGACAAGATGCACAGTGAAATGTCTTATAAATTATGGTTAAGAATGTATATTGATCATGGGCATAAAACAGTCATTGAAAAATGACTACCTTAAAACATGGAAACAGGCCTGCACATGCCACTGCAAGACGAAACTGTGAGAAATTCAAACAATTCTTTTGCTTTGTTTTGTGGTCAAGCTTCTTTCAGAATCATCTTGGAATTAACTGAAATAATCCATTAAGATTATCTCACGTTCAGCTCCACAGAAGGGCCAGAAAGGTATGGCTGTAAGAATCCATGGGGGAGTAGTAGAGGAGGTAGCGTGACAGATTAGAAATATCTCTGAATGCTTTGTTTTGTTTTACTCTTGGAAATCACACCCTGAAAAGAAAATGTATAGGCAATTATGTAGTACAGGCTATAGGGGGCTGTCAAGAAACACACAGTATCAGCTAGGGTGGAGAGTTTTACTCTAATCTGCATTTGTGATCAGTAGACACAAGATCAGCATATCAAGGAGGAAAGACAATTTATTCTTGGGTTTTCAAATACTTCTGGATGAAAGACCAAATAATAAAATCTTAGTTACATAACAAGTAACTGTATTTTACAGGTCTTTAAAAAACACTTCATAATGTTTAACTAGTAACCTAAGCCCAGTTTGGGTATTTTGAGTACAAGGCAGAAAACCTTTCCACAGCCAATTCTAAACACAAGAACCTGAAATAGAAAAGAACTCCAACAAATTTCAAATTGAGAACAATGTGGCATTGTCGGGGACTAGATTTAATAGGTGTCTTTAGTATTCAGTATCCCAATATCTACATGTCTCTTGGCTTCCTGAGAGGTTGGGCTGCATGCGAGGCATGTAGAGACTTCCAAGTTTGCAGTAAAGCAGAAAAAATTCTAGATTTCCAAGTTCTTTAGCACACTGAACAATACTGCCTCTTCTAGCTCACACAGCTCTTCTCCCCCTTTGGAGGGATCTTCAAATCTGAGAGCAGAAACAATTTGCCTAGTTTCTGGACTTTGCCTCAGCTTTGCCCTCTGCTTCTTCATTTCCCACCTACAAAAGACAGCACCATACTCCTACAGGCAGCTATCACTCAAAAGGTACAAATTTGTACTTGGTAACGTGTAGTGTCTGCTAAGTTGCAATATGGGATGGGGCTGGGACAGCTCATCTTCAGTATGGTCCTTTCTCTTTTGATTATTTTTATCTCAGTTCACTGACTTTTATATATCATAAATGCCTTAGACCTATCTTATACATAGCATTAATGCAGAAATAAATGTTCCCTTGGAGTGCTTGAGATGTCTTCTGATACCTCTGCAGGCACTGCTAACTTCTTCCAGAACTTGTACAGGCTTCCAGGTTAGGAAAAGCAGGACAGGATCTGCAGGAGGCATGAACTGATGTAGCTTCCAGTAAAGTGAGGATCAGGCCCAGGAAAGCAGTGTATTTCCTCTGGAAAGGAAAGCTCCCCACCTCTTTCGCTATAAATATACCAGACTTATGTGCTTTGTTTTGAGTCCAGTTTCCTAAGGAAACAAGGTCTATGCAGTCACACTGTGTCTGTCTGTCTGTTCCTGTTCCCCACTCCTAATTCTCATCAGTTGTCTTGACCAGATTTGACGGTGGGGGTCGCGGTCTCCAGTACATTAAGCTTTTTTTGCACCTCGGTGACCAAGAGGAGAAAAGCGTTTGTTGTTCTTTATGTCTCCCCTAAGAGAAAAGCTTTATCATATGCTTTTCCCATCTGAGACAGAGAATCCAGAGGGGAAGAGACCTTGTGAGACAGGTTAGCAGGACACCAGGTCGTGTTAGTTCCTCTGCTCTGGGAACTACTTGTTTAGTTTAATCTCCGCAGGAAGTATCCAGCATGACAGATACCATGCAGACGGTGTCCCATCATACCTTTTTGAAGTTGGACATTTCAGTTTTCAAAAGTTACAGACCTTTTTAGAGATCTGAGAGGGTACTGTGTTAGTCCTTGAAGGCTGAAGAAATTCTGATGCTTCGCTGTCACTCATCTCCCTGTTTTTATCTTCTTGGGGCAAGAAGACTTTAGGGTGCACTGGGGGAGCCCCCTTCCCAGGTCCCTACCTGCCAGCACGAACCAGGCTCAACTCCCACAGCTTTGCAGATCATGCAGTCATTTGCACTTCTGCAGATGCAGCAGATGGCAGGGGACCAGTCATGGTAGTGATCTGTATTCACCTGCTCAAGCACATTCAGCACAAATTAGAGGAAAATCAAACCTTAAGGATCCAATAAGAGAACATTTTATAGCCACTCTGCATAGCAGTGAAAAATGCACATAGCATGAGGCAGAAAGTCTACTCTCCAGAGAGTCTTATTTGTGTTACAACCCTCTATTAATCATAGCAATAGTATTCTCCTGTGATGTATACACATAAAATCATCACTTTTTTCTTTTTGGCATAATGATGTTGCTTTACCTACTGCCTCTGCAGCTACACATAACAAGCACAAAATCTGTGCTTAAAGAATGAAACATATTAACAAGAAAAAAAATTACTGTAATTCAGAATTGCATTACAGGTTCCATACAGGAACTTATTTCCTCTTCTTTATTTAACAAACATATCATGTAGACACATCTGTCTTAAGGCAGACATGATTATTCATTGCAAAAACGATAGCTATTTTTATGTAAAGCAGAAACTAATGAAATAAGAAAATGTATTGAGAGATTTTTGGCTACACATTTTGGGATTCTGAGTGTGGTGTTCACATGGCATCTGCTTTGCTGGATACTGCCTCACTGATGGCTTGTGGCATTGATTTATTGACATGCCCAAACTAGAAATTAAGGTAGCCTCAAGGGAGCATATCAACTGACCTGTAAATTGGAACATGTGTTTTGGGTTTTTCTGTTGTGCTTTTTTTTTTTTTTAACAAGACTTCTGCCACTGACTTCAACATTTTCCATTTAACACAAAAAAATTCTTCCACATCTCAGATGTATTCAGACCATAACAATAAATTAGGACAATGGACTCATGCTGGCTTCTGCCAGTGGAAGATCTAGCTCCTGTGGTTAAATTATTTTTTCCTATACAGCATTAGAAAGAAGAGCTACTTTTTTTTTTTCACCAACTTTTTCCAAAGTCAAAATTAATCTTAAGTAACGAACTATGAGGTCAGTGAATACTGAATTCTAGACAGGGTATTAGCAAGTTGGTGAAAGAGCATTCTCACGAAGCTGTCTGCCACATCTGCTGATGTTCAACAACAAAAGAGACTCCCCAAAGTCCCTGTCTTGAATTACCCCTACACAGATTTCTACCAGTCAGTCAAATTTTATCTGAGTCATTTACACGCCCACTCCGACAGGAGCGTGGGAGCAGTGAACGAAGGGCAGGCATCCACCGGGAGCCTGGCCAGAGTGAAGACTGACAGGCCATGCTGGGCCCAGATGATTAGATACTACGTTTTCGTAACCAAATTGTGAGGCAAGGATGCTGCCTGTCTCTACGCTGGCAGAGTTCCTCCCATGACGGAGCCTGATACTGCAGGGAAAGAAAATGATGATGATGATAATTCTGTCATCTGGGCTACTTATGAAGCATCTGCTAGGCATTTTTGAGGCAGAAACAGTGTTTCTGGAGCAGCAGAAGCCCTAAGCCAGGAGAAAGTTCAGGGGAATGGTTCACATTCAGGAGCATAGTTTCATAGAATCATAGAAAGCTTTGGGATGGAAGGGACCTTTAAAGGCCATCTAGTCCATCCCCCCTGCAATGGGCAGAGACATCTTCAAAGAGATCAAGTTGCTCAGACCCCCATCTCGCCTGTCCTTGAATGTTTCCAAGGATGGGGCATCTACCACCTCTCTGGGCAACCCATTCCAATGTTTCACCGCCCTCATTGTGAAAAATTTTTTCCTTATATCTAGTCTAAATCTACCCTCTTTTAGTTTAAAACCATTAGCCCTTGTCCTGTCACAGCAGGCCTTGCTAAGAAGACTATCGCCATCTTTCTTGTAGGCCCCCTTTAAGTACTGAAAGGCTGCAATAAAGTCTCCCCGCAGCCTTCTCTTCTCCAGGCTGAACAACCCCAGCTCTTTCAGCTTTCTTCATAGCAGAGGTGTTCCGTCCTTCTCATCATTTTTGTGGCCCTCCTCTGGACCTGTTCCAACAGGTCCGTGTCCTTCCTGTGCTGAGGACCCCAGAGCTGGACACAGTACTCTAGGTGGGGTCTCACCAGACCAGAGGGGCAGAATCACCTCCCTTGACCTGCTGGCCACGCTTCTTTTAATGCAGCCCAGGATACAGTTGGCTTTCTGGGCTGCAAGAGCACATTGACAGGTCATGTCCAGCTTTTTGTCTATCAGTACCCCCAAGTCCTTCTCCTCGGGGCTGCTCTCAATCCCTTCATCCCTCAGCCTGTACTGATACCGGGGATTACCCCGACTCAGGTGCAGGGCCTTGCACTTGTCCTTGTTGAACCTCATGAGGTTCACGCAGGCCCACTTCTCAAGTTTCCCATGGATGTCAGCGCCTGGCCACTAAAATCCAGCCAATCTTCAGCCAGTGCCCACGGAAGGTAGCATTGGTGTTTCACTGTGTGACTGTCTGGACTCCAGAACTGGCTGTCAGGCCCTCTCCAGCTCCTTCCCACGGCTGACGCGGTGCCCTTGCACCAGGAACCATTGCACCCGTGCCTGCACCATGGCTTTTGGCTCGCCTGGGGTGCTGGCAGCTCATCAGCAACATGGTGACTGGCACAAGGTGCCTGGGGTCTAGCCGAGAAGGAAGCATATTTGGTGGGAAAACACAGTGTTGCAGCAGTCATCATGCCAGGAAAGTGCTTCGCAGTACCTGCACTCTGGTTTTCATCCTTGCCATCTTGCCACCTGGCCTCATCAGCTGGGTCATTTCCTGTACACTTATACCCACAGGAGAATACAGGAGAAAATCACCTTTTAGTTTCGTTTTTCCTTTCTAATGGAAAGGCAAACCAAATCCTAACAACCATATTTTCCTTACAATTTTTTTACTAAACCATTTGCACACACTGCTACGCTGCCTGACTACTCTCCATTACCTTAATCTGATTTTCAATCTCTGTAACACATGACTATATTAGCAAGCGTTATCTTACAGAAAGGCTGAGTTCCGGTGTCAGTTTACCATTTCAGTGCTGGCAGACGTGCTACCTTTTCCTTATTCCTCCCCAGTCCTTCAAGATCTGAAGGAAAGTGCTCTCTCTTTTGAGATCCACCGCCTTTGCACCAGCCGCAGCGCAACACAGGGGGAACGCGAATTGCTCCGAGCAACTGCTTTGACATGTTGTGCAGCCTAGGTTCATGATTAATACCTTACTGGCCTTGAGTTTCTCTTCCCACTGTAGATTTACTCTGTATACCTAACAAGGAAATTGCAATGGCTTTCAGATAATGTGCAAAACCACATTCTGTGAATTAAAGGGTTTCTTCTTTTTTCTTCAGTTTTATGGATGTCTACAACTGTACCCATACCGGATATTTTTTACTTCCACTGGTGTGAATTGTTCTGAAAAGCATCTATTTGAACAAGCACTGGAAACTAAAGCTTTTTGTTTACTCAGTAAGCTCTGGATGCATTTGCACTGAAACTAGAGTGAAAGGAAAATAACGGCCTTGATCTCTCCCTCAACTACCAAGACCAGAAGGTGGAGGAAATCCATGACCTGTCCCTAGATCTCCACCTCCAACATCAGAGAGAAGAAAACAATTGCCTTCCTTGGAGACCTTGCAAAGAATAAAGCTGTAACTAAATAAAATTCTCATGCCAGCAACTTTGGGAATTACTCTGTTGTTATTGTTACAGCAAAATCTCCATTGACTCCGAAGGACTTTCATGTGAACGGAAAAGGGTCTGGAAAAGAAGCTGAGATGACAGCAGGACACAATTCCTATGTCGCTTCTGCTGCCGCAGATCCAGGGCCTGGTAGTTCAACCAATGCTTCCTCCAGCCTGATGACACTAGACTTTCCTCGTTGTTTGCTCTTGATTTTCACTGCTCGGAGCCTACGAGGATGGGCACGGCACAAACACTGGTAAAACAGTAGCCATGACTGAGTGGATGAAGGACGTCAGGGTCTGAAGAAAAGCTTGTGGTGAGCATCACATGTCAGCAGTTATTCAGTCATTATACATCACTAAAAAGCAAAGAAAAAGCAAATTTTGCAACTATTCGGACCTTGTTATTTTAATAGCAGCGACATTTTTACTCAAATAATGGTTGTGATTTTTAAAAAATTTAAAAAAAAAAAAATTGTATGTATTGTATGAAATACATTGCTTTACAAAAGCCACATCTCTAAATTTGGCCTCCAAACACAGGGTTTCTAAATATCCAGGTGAAGTCTGGATGTCTACACTTTCCAGTTCACAAAACCAGTCGTCAGGGCCCCTTGCAAAGATCTGTAAGCTCTCCAGCTCTGCTTCAAGCCAGATAGGTTTTGCCAGCTCCAACCCAAGCTACTCTGAGCTTGCATGGATATTGCCTGCCTGTCCTAAATGGCATGTGGATAGATCCAGACTCCCTCGTGGGGAGAGCACGAGAGAGGCTAGTGTAACTTTATCCTTGCAGAAAAGAGACTGCAGAGATTTATTATAAGGTGATGTAAGAGAGAGGACTGGTGTCACAGTGATGGCCACACTGCTGAGGCAGAAGGCAAAAGGTGCTGAAGGGAGGCAAGGGGGAACATTCTAATTAAAATACTTATAATTTGTAGGTCAACAATAAAAGCATTTTACTAGTTTAGCGTGTCAGTAGGAGTCAAGAGACCGAAGCTCTACCCATGATTTGCTATGTAACCTAGAAACTTTTAACTTCTCCAACACTCAGCTTGCATACTTGAAAAGAAAAAAGAAAGAATTAAGAGAGGAGAAACAATACACTAATGCTTGTAAAGTTCCTTCAGATATTGGCTCTACAGTAAATTAAAATATAAATTTTAATGATCTCTTGCTTATGGTGAGTGAGATAGATGGAAGCAAGGCCTCTGGGCAACCTTAAGGTATTGCTTTCATTGCATACTAACAACTTATTAAAGTTCTTTCATTTTCATTTCCCAAATCCATCGTAATTAATTCTTAAACTTTTCTGAGTATATGCAATCTTTTATTCAAAGAAAGGTGTCCTCTCCCCAGCAGGCCCAGAAACGTTGGCCAGTGATTAGAGGGGTAGGTATTTAACAATTTATAAACCATTTTTCTACAATTTTAAAGAGATTTCTCAGTCACCTTTACTTAGAAATTTCTCCCCACTTCAGCAGCGGAAGGTTCCTGGCTGTACCTCCCGGCACAAGCCTGGCAGGCATGCGTTTATGTGCTTAGCCTTCGACGCTGAGCAGAGACTGCCAATTGTACTGCACTGTACTTCATTAAGTAGTAGTTTTACGAGGTGGACTGCAGCACACAGGGGACAGGCACGAGACCACCAGATTTATGGCATTTCAGTGTCTAGCTAACAGCGCGGCAGTATTTGCACAACAAAAACCATATTACAAGAATGTTACCGTCACAAGAGAGCCCCACAAATAAAAAACCAAAAACCAAAAAACAACCAGGTAGGAAATTCAGAGGTAGGCATTAAAACTGCAGTACCCAGCATGGCAACATTAAGATGGTGTGTCCCCCTCTGCCTGATTGCTGGGGTCTTTAATCCTCGGCTGTGGGTTAAAAAGCCTGGCTTTTAGGGCAGCAGAGGTGTCGGGCTCCACCACCCGCGTGCGGGAGGCAGGTACCCATCCTGCTGGCACCGGCTCCTTCCCCTCACCTCTGGGCCAGCCGGACTGACTTCTTGGAGCAACAGCCCAGAGAGGTTATGATGCATTTGGTAGCCAGATGGACATCTATCAAACAGGAAGGGAAATATGGAACATCTTTAAACCTGTTTTTCAAAAATGCTTGTCTCTCTTGCCTGTATCTCCTGCCAATGAATGGGCTCTTGTTTGTCTCAGTGGGAACTACCATTTCAGAGGTATTTTCCAGAAAAAAAACAGAATGATTAAGAAAAGGAGGAATGAAATGGCTACGGTAGAAGTGAACAGATAACTCAGGTTTTTGTGTAGTCAAACTTTAAAAGGTCTGCATCACAGGGAAACTCAGCCACTCCCCCAGTAGCTTTTTAGACCCGTTACAGGGAGTGTTCTCTTACTTTGGCCCAACATGAGATTAATCCTGCAATTACAGGCTAGTGGTGTCAGCTCCATGTATCCATAACTGATTCTCAGTCCCACAGAGGATAGCAGAGCAGGAACTGATATCTCAAGGGCATTTCTCTACAGGGTTTTGCTCAGGAGGAATTGCTCAGGAGTCCCCTTTGAGAGTGGATTAGGCTAACCAGAACAAGGAACCTTCTCCCAAAATTCAAGTGCCCCCATGTACAGTTAATAGATGTTGCACTTTAGCCCAACATCTTTACATTAATCTGTAATGTAGATGAACTCAAAATCCTGATGGACATCAAGGGCTGGATTGCTCAGTCCAGCCTCTGTGCATCCTCACAATTCAGAGGTATGTACATATAATTTTATCCTGGCTGCCAGCCAGTCTTCTGACATAAAACAGAGCTGCCTGTTGCTCAGACCATACTACCAGGGAGGGTTTCATGGGGCCAAGGGGCACCTGGCCCCTGGCTTCCTGAGGCATCCTTTACTATAAGCCCTTTCGCACAGCAAGGTCCTCTGCAACATGGCAGAAAGAGGCAGCAAGAAACCCCCAAAGCAAGAACCTCTGCAGGGCAAAGAGTCTTCTGGCTTCTTTGACATGGACTAAAGTTGCTCTATGCTACCAAAGGGGCCTCAGCCACCAAAAGGGGCCTTAGCTCCAGCCCCAAATTGTAACAATGCTGTGACTTGACAGCAGGTAGCTTTGCTTCAGCAGCCTGAGTTTGATTTTCTCATCCAAGAACTGCGTAAGGCTATTGTAATTTGACAAGGAAACACTTTGCACTGATACTGTGACTTGATCTTGTTTGCTATAATCAGGCTTAATGCTGTCCCAGGGCAATCTGGAAAAACTCAGATTTACGCACCAGCACTTGCTTTCAGCAAACCAAATCCAGGACTCTGACTGTAAGTATTTCCATTCTAGCACCTCCTGCTAGACAAAATTAGCCCCACTGTCAGTCACTTTATACCTGTTTCTTGGCTGTCCTCTCCTGACCTGGGAGCTCTAGAAGGAATGGCGAGGAGCTCACGCCTGTCACAGATGCCTACAGCATACCTGGCTCCCTCACCAGCCATGCGCTCACAGCCATACCTGACATTTCATCCCTGTGAGGTGCCACGCAAAGAGCTCACCCAGAGCACCCCAGAAGGCCAATAAGCTCCAGCAAAGCACAGTGCTAAGACGACTTGCCCTCCTAATTCTGGCTCTTGGGTCTCTGTGCACTCAACTGTCTAAACCTACTCAAAGCCAACTCAGGTACCTCCAACAAGTCACTCCATCCAGGTGCAGCTCCAGGGCTCATCCAAACGGGCAGCTGTTTCACGCTGAGACCATCAGGCTGCCGTCAGTGCCAGAACAGTCCCATGGCAAGCAGCAGTTATGATGCTGCTGCCCACCACGTCTGTGTCGAAACGCAGCACATCTGGCAGGGGGAAGAAGGTCAGGGTGGTGCCAGAAAGTACTGTGAAGGAGCAAGGGCTGTTGGCGTAAGTTGGAGTCACTGTGGATGACGTCCATGTACACACCATACAACCCCCACTGCTCCCACCATTCACTCAAAGCAGAGCTTGAAGCTGTGCTCCAGCTCACAAAAAGGCTTATAAGACAAGAACCATCTAGTGAAAACTCACTGCAATAATGATAATAGAGATGAGTGTTACAAATAAACAGTTCATTGGCAGATCTGGCCAAAGCACAAACTGGGCAACTTGTCTTCTGTGAGACAAACGAACAGAAGAGGACTTTAGTGAGCTTTACAGCTGAAATCCAGCATTTGACCATCCAAAATACTTTTCCCCAAATACCAAAAGTGGGTTTGACAAAAAAGTTTGCTTTCTGGAAAAAACAGGACAGTAACTTTGGTGTTCTCCTTAAAAAATGGAGGATAAAAACTTCTTGAAAGAATTGGAAGGCCAGTGCCCTGCCCTCAATATATTTTGGCATATGTTTTGCAGCTGACTCTCAGTGCAGATCTTGAACCTCTCAGCATCTGGGCTTTTTATATTTGGGGTGTGAATCAGTCCCATCTACAGTGAAATGAAGTCCGCCCATGAAGTCTGCATGTAGATCTGCAGTCATGGGTGGATCAGGTTAATCCAGCGGTATGATGAGCTTTTAGAGTTAGATTTTGGGTTGGGCCATTTGTTCCACATCACAGGACTGAGAATTTACAGATCAAGCCCCTCCAAAGTGTTGTAGGTGTCTAACTGCTACCAGTGACTCTTTCCATACTTTTCTTTCATGAAAAAGCTGAGGTTAATTATGTTCAGCCCGGAGAAGAGCAGGCTCAGGGGGGGATCTCATCATTAAATATAAATACCTGATAGGAGGGTGCAAAGAGGATGGAGCCAGGCTCTTCTCAGTGGTGCCAAGTGACAGGACCAGGGCAATGGGCCTGAACTGAAACACAGGAGATCCCTTCTGAACATCAAGAAACACTTTCTTACTGTGGGGGTGATGGAGCACTGGAACAGCAAGGTTGTGGGGTCTCCATCCTTGGAGATATTAAAAAGGCATCTGGCACGGTCCTGGGCAGCTGGCTCTAGGTGCTCCTGCTTGAGCAGGGGGGTTGGACCAGATGACCTCCAGAGGTCCCTTCCAACCTCAACCACTCTGATTCTGTGAAGAGTTATAGCCTGGAAAATAACGTTCACCTGAGGAATGGGGTAGAGCTAGTCACACAATGCAAGTGTGCAAAACAAAACCAAATATAACTGCATAGACACAGGCACACGCAAAGTACACATCTGCACACCTCAGGCTGCAAAACGACAGAGAGAAAAAACAGCAGCACCACGAATACGAATGAAAACTGAGGATTATTGGCATTCGGGGATTCCTCCCCGCCATTGCCTCTGCTGCCCCAAAGTGTGCAGGTACAGCTCAAAAGTCCTTTTCTCCCTTACAGGCAACCTCTGGGCGAAGCCCCGCAGCACCGAGCACGACGGCTGCAGGCGGGGAGCAAAGCACTAGAGGGCACCAGCAGGATACGGCCGGTCCCCCGGCTGCTGGAGCTAAGGTGCCTAACCAGGGATTAACCACTTCTCTTTTCTTTTTTCGTTTTTTTTTTTCTTTTTAAAGAAGGAGATTTAACTCACTCCCAGAAAGCAACACACGCCTCTGTCCTGCACAGTCACGAGGATCCTTCTGTTAAAGAGAAAAGTTGGGTGCTAAACCCATAACAGTGATTTTGCAAGTCCTCGCTGCTGTGCAGAGCAGCACAAGATTCCCCAAGCACAGAGCATGAGGGGTACTTCAAACAGTCTGGGCAGCACAGCTTCCCTCCAAAGAAGGAAAAGTGCTTATTTAGCAAAATTTGAAGTTTGTAATATTCAGAACTTGATGACAGGAAGGCAACCAAGGAAACAAAAGAAGATACAAGATGAAGCTCTGTTAGCCAGTCTCCCTGTTTTCCCCCCTCTGATCCTGGAGGGTGCTCCAGCATCTGCAGCAGGTGCTGCTCTGACACCTTTGGGACCCAGGGCCGCTCCTCTGCTTTGGGGCAGCGACAGCACTGGACATCCCACCGAACCCGCACACAGGCAGCAGGACTGACCACCCCAGAAAGTCCCATGCCTACACCCCTCAGCTCTCTGCAGCGACCTTCGGAGCTGCTGTTGCCTGCCTGAGGTGGCTGCTCACCACTCGGGGTTCGCCCCAGGGGGTCACCCCAGCCAGCACGAAGCAACCCCCATTTGTCATTGCCAGCCGGCATACATCCCCAGCCAAGCCACCTTCGTCAGGCTGCTACCGTTCCTCTGCAGGCATGACCTGCGCTGCCAAGTCTCATCTTTTCTTTCTTTAAATATTTGCGCTCCTGGGACGTATCAGCACTGGGAACGCCAAGCTCCCCCGTCCTCACAGGAAGGCAGGAGGGCTGCGCTGGCAGCCGGAGCAGTCCCCCACCTCCCCGACACCTCCAGCCTCCACCTTCAGGGACCGGGAGCGGGTTTATATGCTCACTGCTAGGCCTGGGCTGAGCAGAGACTGCCAATTGTACTGCACTGTACTTAATTATGTAGTAGTTTTATGAGGTGGACTGCAGCACACAGGGGACCAACGTGAGACCACCAGATTTATTGCACTTTAACTTTGAGCTGACAGTATAACAGGCTCTAAGAGGTAAGTACTCAGTGCTTTATTCACTGATCTTTTGCCCTCTCCCTACATTTTCATACAAGGCTTTGGAGCCTGTCTGGGACGATGGGAAGGATCTGGAACAGTGAATAAGAGCATGGAAAGGAGAGAAAGGCAGGCAAAGAGACAGAGAAAGAGACCCAAAGAGTAGGAGAGGGATGAGAAAGGAGGAGAAGCAGCTTCTTGTACAAATCCACAACCAGGTGCTCCAAACACCATGGTCCTGGTTTTTCATGTCACTTTTATTTGTCATGAAATAACAAACTGGAGCCTTGTCAGCAGAAGTAATTCCTCTGGAGATGCTAATAGCTGCATCCCCGTGGGACCCCTAGCTCAGCACCCATTTCATAACAGCAGCGTTCATGTTTTAACAAAATAACAAGAGTAACATCTTGGGGGTTTTCACTTGGCAACAACCAGCTGTCATCCCCATCCCAATGAAAAGTGATTGAAGGAGTTACTTCAACAGGAGGTCTTCACCCACGTCCTTTGACGACATGGACTGGACTTAGCCACATGCGCTCAGGGTTTGGGGGAAAGAAATACTGCCTGGTTTTGGAACGTGGTTGGCTATATGCACCAGGAGGATGGAAAAACCATCACACACTTTTTTTTTTTTTATCTGCACTTGTGCGGTATTTAAAATAGTGCTTTGAATCTATACAGATTTTCAGTTATTGGACCTCTTGGATTTTTAAACCTCACTGACTCTCAGCCAGACTGCCTCCGTCTGCATTGAAAGGAGCCATTCTTCTTCTTCTTTTTTTTTTTTTTTTCCCCCTTCAGTGAAACTGGAGCTTTTCCCTTCCCGTAACTTTCAGCTGGCTGAGCCATTCCTAGATCTCTGCATTTTTCACTTTGCAGCCTGACCCCCAGGACTCTGGGAGACCCATAAGAGAAGTTATGTGACACACTGGCTGCAGTGAAAAGCTGTGTAGATGAAGGGGAAATGCTACAGATGTCAAAATAGAATAAAATAAAATAAAATAGAATAAAATTTACATCCGCAAGGAAAAAGTACGGTGCAAATGTTCCGTGAGGAATGGTATTAGCTACAAACTAGTGGGAAACCACCAGAAATATAGCAAGCTTGTACAGTGTAAGACAATAAACTACACGTACCATTTTTCACTATACTTGTTTTTTCCAGAAGATCACTGGGAACAGTGTTTTGACTGTTTCAAATCTTCTTTCAAATACAATTATCAAGAAATAATCACATTATTAGAAAATCATCTAATCAGGGTAAAACTGTAACTTTAAACTAGTTCAAATTAACAGATCTAAATTGTTACAGGCACTCTATAGGGAACAGCACATTTCACTTGGAAAAGTAAATATATAACATTATTGAAATGGGGTTAAAATGATTAGACTGCTGTAGAGGGCTTAAAAAAAGTCCCAGGGCATGCTATCAAATACGACATCACACAATCCACTAAATTTTCATGAGACTTAGTGTTTGAGAAAGTTTAGTAAAATCCTCGGGATGTCTTATGATTTTTAGTACTGATTCATTGCAAAAATACTGTCAAAAAAGGAGCTCTTAGTTTATATGTTACCATGCATCAAAGATTCACAAAATTAATTTCTCAGCCAAATAGTGACTAAATAGTCTTGAATCCTACACAGCCTGAATGTGGAAACTCATATTTTTCTCTATACTTGCCAAAGAGCAAATGCTCTTAGATGCTATTCCATCTCGAAGAAAGATAACTCTCCCCATTGTACTGACTTAATAAAAGATAGAAATACTACTGGGATGCTCTTTAAATTACAATTTTGAAACACTTCTCTAGTAAAACACCAGTACACCAATACTGTAATTTTACTTCTGGAATTATCTGGAAAAGGACCATCACTGAACCTACCACAAGAGCAAAAGATGAGGTGCTTTTAAGGTTACAGAGAACTGATGTCCAACTACTGCCAGGGTATTTATACTGTGATATGTTTGGGCTTGGAGCTGCCTTTCACTATGTGTTTATATCATTTGTAGCACAACAGAACCCTGATTGGTGTGGGGCACCTGGCTGGTATAGGAATATGAATGATGAATAGTAAAAATAAACTAAATGCCTTGACAGGTGATTCTATTTCACTGCAAAATTTTATGGCAAAGTTGCATATTTAATATTCTGCTGTCCCATCTGAAAGCATTTTTTTCCTTTTTTTCCCCCCACAGATCTGCTAATAATGAAATAAAAAAAAAGCAAAAAAAAAAAAAAAGCTAAATTATTTACATTAGGTATATAAGAAGCTGGCAAACAAGATAACCTTCAGTCTTTACAGGATTCTTATTTTATACAGCTTTGCAGAGATTACAGTCACAGACACAGTTTTAAAGGAAAAAAAAAAAAGAAGACAAAGAAAACTGTAACAATTAACCAGGGCAAAGGGTTTTAGCCAAAGATCATTAACAGGACTTTATTTAACTATCAGTATGCAACAGATGAGAAAGAAAATCTTCTAAATGGTGGTGAAAAAAATCTTAAAACTTTCATTCAGCACCTTCACTTGTGAAAAAGGTTGCACTGCACCTTGATGCTAGACCCTTCTGTCATTAATGCACATTAACGTCGCCCAAGCACAGAGAGCTCATGTTGTATCAGCTCTGCATACCAACCCACGTACGTAGGACTTTATACTGTCACAACTGGAAGATTTTGCCTATCCATCAATGGCTAGGAAATGTAAGATAAGCGGACAAAGGAAAACACCAAAGCATGATTAGGTAATCTCTTTCCTTTACGAAATGGTTTCTCATGCTGGGAAGATGAATGGGACTCCAAAAAGCACGCGCCCTCTCCTGTCAGTAGCAAAACATTTTTTTTTCCGAAAGCAGGCATCCCACAGCTCTCAAATTCCTGGGCACAGAGGATGCGCTTCCCGTTGAGAGAATCACATTGATGGTCCTCCCCATCATCCCACCGCTACTTCGTGCCCCTCCTACGCCTGTCTGCTACAGCAACGTGTTGTTTCTCATCTTCCACTTGTCCTGTTGCACTCGCTGGGGCATTTGTGAAGTATTTGGATCTGCACCTCAATGAGATCTTTCAGCACCACCTATAAAAATTAATTGGGTGAATCATGCACACAGGCTACATGTTTAAGGCATGGGCGCCTGTGTCTCCCTAGTAATTTTCAACCTGTTTTCCAATTTCAACCAAGTTTGACAGAGGGGCAAACACCTCTTGAGACACAAAGTTCCCACAAGCTCTGTGAAGACAGACATCCAAATAGAGGGATTTGGCAATGCAACTGTAGGAAAGGCAGCAGGATTGGCTCCACTCTCATGAGACCGGAGTACACCCTACAGACACAAATCCACAGGAAACCAGGTTTCACTGCGTCTGCAGCTCGTGGAGGTACTTGATTCAATGATAAAATGAGTCTGTGCATGAGTGGTGGGGGATCTGCGCTGTGCTTTCCCTCCTATGGAGTGCATGAACAGCAAGGTCAGGCTCATGCTTTCCATTCCCAGAGCCACCCTACATTGTTCAGTGCTGGAAAATGTGAAAATATCTACTCCTGAAAAAGGGGAGTCAACACATGCCTGTTGGTGAGATTTGGAGGAGCCTCAAGGTGAAACTGAGATGTGTACCCCTTCCTGCTCCCACCCGCATGTGACCTGACTTGCACCGCTGCCCAACTTAGCCCAGCAGGACGCCAAGTTTAGGTTGCTCCTCCCCAAATCCCGCTCTCTCTGCACCATGACCAGGCCCCAAAACTTCAACCTAACACAAAGAAAACCATCTTAAATGAGCTTAGAAATACAAAATGCTCCTGTGAATATCTGTTAAATCCAGATCTGTCCCCAGGAATTCAGGAGACGTCTCCAGTAGGAACAAAACACAGCAGCCACCCAACAGACGAAGTTCTCTGAAAGGAGGATACACAGCTCTGCGCAAGCATCACATGGGCCAGAGCATCAATGTACAAGTCTCTTGGTGACATCCTGTAATTCTGCATGCGCATAGATACACCCAAAAGTCTCCCACACCAGAAACTAAACACAAGTAGGTGGATCATCACTCACAAATTCAAGCCCGTCTCAGGTCAGACCTTTGCTCAGAGACTCTTCCCCCTCACTTTTCTCAGGACTATTTAAACACTCATCACTTTTGAGAACGTTGTTTCTTTTGCCCATGCTCCTGAGGAGCTCTCTCCTTTTTCTCTGCCAGAGAAATGCAAATCTTCACAAAGCATCCACTAGCAAAACTCCTCTGCACATTGGAGCCAGCTCAGCCCTTTATTTTGGACAATGCCTATTTTTGGGAAGGGGACAGCTATTATTTCAGCCAGCTTATTTTGTAATGGAGTCTAACTCATTTGGGTTTTCACATTTTAAATAGCTGTGGAGAAGCGATCACGCCTGAGCCACAAGACCACACTGTGTTTTCGCTTTGTAAATACCCAGCTTCACAGCTGTCTAGCTAATTGTATGTGCAGACCAAGACGTTTTTGTATACAGCCACAGTGAGAAAGAGCTAATCAGCTACACAATTATATACATGTTTTTCTTCTGCAAAACTGCCCAGAGTTTTCCGACCTCCGTGACAACGATTCTGATTGCACAGAAAGACAAGTACATGTAACAAAACAAAACTCATGTGCTGCACAAATCTCCGTAAGTATTACATCTACCATGCACCTATACCATAGGAAGAACGGATCTCTGGGTATTCACCTTCAAACCCACAAATTTTCCACCTCTTATCTAAAGGAGAATCTCTGCTAACGGTGCTGGTTGCATGGATAAGCCAGCAACCAGAGAGAGATGCAGACGGGAGCAGGTCTGACATTCCACCAAGCAGGAGGCAGCAGTGACCTACATACCCTTGTCAATACATTTCACAAGAAACTGCAAGTCGCTTCAGCAAAATATGACTCCTTTGATACCTTCCTGTTTAATTTAATACAGGCTTTTAGTATCCAAAGAACCCCACTGCTTTGAAATGAGGAAACTCGGTCAAAGACTTCAGCAGTCAGCCCACAGCTGGCAAGCATAGTTCAGGGGCCTAAAATACAACTGCTCACTAGGCTTGCACTCAGAGACAATGGAGCTTTTAAAATTAAGGCTTGTATACACAGGCAAATTTATCGGCCTAATTATACCAGCATAATTAGGCCGATAAATTTCCCTGTGTAGACAAGTCCTGAGACTCTCAAACTCGTAACTAGGCAGGTCTTTCAGAGAGAGAGAGGGAGGAAAAAAAGAAGAGAAAACAGCAACTCCTGGAATATCCGAGCAATAACTTTTCTCTTGCTCTCTCTTTTTTCTTTTTTTTTTTAAAGATTTTTTTTCCCCCTCCAAGTGAAAGGTGTATTTCATTTCCAAATTGAGATCTGGATGAGCCATTGATACACGTGTTTTTAGACAAATCAGAAACAACAATCACCAATGTTCCCTCGACAGAGAGGGGTCTGTCTCCAGTATCAGATAAACCCATGGGCATCGACAGAGCCCTGCCAGGCAAGCCATTCTCAGTATTCCAGTTCAGAGCATAGACTGAAGCAGGTTGCTCACTTTTTAGCGACATGCGTCTGACATGAGACTCTCAGACACCCCGTCCCTCCACAAGCGTCACGAGAAGCCTGCGCTATTGAGAACAGCAGTCCAGACACGCCGGGAGCAGGTCTATTGTTAACTCTCTTCCCTTCTATCCCTCCTTCACCAATCTTTCCACACAAGAGTATCACGTAACTCCTTTTCAAAGCTGCCAGCTCCCCAACGACATAGATCAAGCCTAATCTGGAAACAGCATGACACGCCTGACCAGGACAAGTCCTCTCTGGTCTGTATGTGGATGGGAAGAATCTCTCATCTGAGCACCTTCTGCACTTCACTCTGCCTCACCGTCCTGGTGCCCTGAAGCACTACTTCTGTGACAATAAGGGTCACGTCAGGGGGAAGAGTCATGGCAGGACAACCATGCTGAACCTAGTCCCAAGACCCTTCCTAATGGACACCACTGCCTGTGCTCTCCTTGCTTCCCATCGTGTGTGATCCCGTGCCTGTTATTGCAGATATTAAGTGACAAGGGCTGCATGAGAGTTGCGCCAATACAGGTATGGCCAAGGTTCATCTGCAAGTGCTGACTTTAGATTTTCATAATCTCCCTCAAAACAATCCTCAATAGGCTCAGAAGATCCAACCTTCAACTTCAGCCACTTCCCCATCCGAACCTTTTATCCCTTTTATCTTCTCCCTAACTTCAACTTCCATCTTCTTCCGTACTTCTCCTTGTCAAGGACAAAGCTTCTGCCTTGCCGGTGGCAAAGTCTCCCTTGATAACCTAGCTTTCTTCCCAGTCTTTCCCTCTCCTTTTCACACTGGTATCAACATAGCACCTAGCAGCTCAAAGGAGAGTTGGGGCCTGCAACGTGCTAGGCACTGCACATGCATACAGTGGAAGAGAGACCTGTCTTCTCGATCTTATAACCTAAACAAATAAGGCCAAAAGAAAATGTTATTCCCATTTTACAGATGGGAAACTAGGACCAAAGATATTAAATGTCTAGCCCTAGGAAGTCTGCAGCCAAGGCAGGAACTGACCCCCTGTTTCCTGAAAGCCAGCGTTCGGTGTCTAATCGCACATGATCAGTCTTTCCTCTCTACCTCCCTGTAGGCACGAGGAATTTGTGCTCTACATCTCCACATGTTTCTCTTGCACTGTACTGCGCGTAGCTATACGCACCTAGATGGGACTCCTTAATAAATAATCATATGTGGATTCCTGTACTTCTCTTATACTTGTCAACCCGTGCCTCCCTTACAGCACAGGAATTAGGCTTTCCTTCCTGTATTCCCAGTGTAATTATCAAACAAACTTTCCTTCTGGTGTAGTCTTCCCACACCATGGACACTTTAAATCTCACACATAAATCTCTTTCATTTCAGCAGGTCTCTCTCCTGGAGAATGACATTTAATGGTGATCTTTTTTTAATCAGGTTCAGTCCCCTGTTTCCCACCCCCATCTGGTAGAAGCGACTTTCCACTTAGAGAGGAAGTCAGTCTTTGATTTCGTAAATGATTATAAGAAGATTTAACATCCTCAGGAGCACAACTATTTTGATTAGAATATTTTTGCTCCAATTCCTTTTCCAGCTGTCCCACTTCTTGACACAAATCCCGAGATACAGAAAACCTTCAGAATTCACCCGCAGACGCTCCAGTGCGGAGACAAGCTGCTCACCCTCTCGTTGTTTGGACTCTGGTTCCATGTTGCACGGCGGAATAAAGCAGAGAATCACCAGCACACCAACCGTCTGCTGGTCTCTACCTCAAGCCCTGGCAGGCGGTTTGCTGAGCATGGATGTTTGCGGGCTTGTTTGCTTTAGTTCACTGACCTCTGCTTTGTTACTGCAGCCCTACACCACGCCGAGACTGCCACCAAGAAGAGCAACGTATCTTAAAAGGCAGGGAAGCCGGACAGCTGAAGACTTTCATAGGAATGTGCATCCAATGTTACTGTTGCAGGCGGGCTGGTGTGAGTATAATTTTACAGGCAATGCCCATTTGTGCACAACCTCTCCCTCTTCACGCTGTGGTCAACTGAAAGAAAACATCAAATGCTGTTTGCACAGTGCCATAGCGGACTGGAGTTTTCTGGCTTCAAAGGCAGATTTGAGCTGTAAGATATAACTTTTCTCCAGCTTTGCTTTCAAAGACTTAGTACCATTTTTCCTTTCAAATATTACCCCTCTGAGGATATGTGTATATGTAAAATGAGATGGTAACATGAGGGCCACAGTCCCAAGTCACCCTCCAGTGCTCTCAAAGGCTGTCAGAAGCTCAAAGTGTTCTCCTTAGAAAACAGGAATTGAGATTCTGGCTCAGAAAGACAAGCTATGCAGAAATTTGCTGCCTAGGTCTCTTCAGGAGTGTTTCTGACTCTGCTACCAAGTCCGAAGGGGTGGGACCCAAATGTGAAACTGTTTTTTGATCAAAGTCTTCAGTGTCCCATCTGCCTGTCAGCAGCTGAGTAGCTTCATTTCAGCAGCACTAGCTGTGCGAAACAGAGCACAAACAGTGTGAAGCTGACTTCACTTCTGAGGACTTCACTCCTTTTTTAACTATCTTCCAGACTAAACCCATTCTCCAAGGACCAGAGAGTCTCTTTTTGAGATCTGGGTTACCCAGCTCCAGTTTGCAGGTAGCACACCCATCCAGGAATACCCTGATTAAATGCAGTCTGTCCACGTTTCAACACCACATTCAGTAGAGTCCCTCTCAGACCTGGTTAGCCTGTTTGGATTTGAGCTGGTGTGCCTAGAGACTCAAACTCTTACAAGTCCTCCCTTTCCATAATATCAGCAGCAGCCATATCAGTGCCTGTGGCTGTTGTGCTAGGATGCAGAAATAAACTCCCCCATCCTACACAAATGCTTGGATGTTAAGGCCAGAGGGACTTACTGAGATCATTTTGTCTGACATCTAGAACCACGTGGACTATATGATTATGCTAAGTAATTCATACTTGAAATTCAATAGCTGTGGTTCAACAACAACCACAATAAACATGCAATCATGGAAAATCTACCACAATCCTTAGTAAGTTGTTCCAATGGTTAATTACCCTCACTGTTAAAATGTGCACCTGGTTTTCAGTCCGAAGGTGCTTAGCTTCAACTCCCAGCCAACATCATATTGTTACACCTATGTCTACTGAACTGCAGAACCCTCCCTATTGCATTGCTGATCCTACTGAGGTATCTTTAGCCTGTGACAAGTGACTTGGTTGAAAGCTACATGAGTAGAACTGCCCTCATATCTTTTGCTGTCATGAGGGGTTTTTTTTGTTGTTTCTTTTCACTCTTTTGGTTGCTTTTGTAACTTTCCTCTGAACCTTCTCAAATTTTTTAATAGCCCCCTTGAAACCGGTTGTGGAGCTTGCTGAACTGTAAGTGGTTCTCTCAACATTCACAGAGCTAAAATACCTCCTTAGGCTTTGTTCCAAAAATTTACAAATGCATTCAGGAGGTCCTTCCCGGCTGCCCTGTATTTTGACCGGCCTTAAAAGTTACAACAGCATTTCCAAATCTTTAAGACCAAAGTCATATTAAGTGACATTAAGATGAAGCAACAAGCCCTTGAATCCCCCCATTAAAAAAAAAAAAATTTAGAAAGAAGCAGTCTCACAGCAGGATCAGTGAGTGAGCAGAACAATCTGTCAGCTGCTCCCATTTCTTCATGTGGGCAAGGGCATTCGCAGTTAACTGCTCATTCAAGCTGATTGCTGCCAGCTCACTGGAGCTTTGCTGCTGTTTCAGAGTTTTAGCCCATTTCTTTCTATCCGCCACTCAAAGGGCCTGAGGAGATACAATGTGTTCCACAACAGCTTTCTTTTTTAATCCAAAAGCAAGCAAGTCTGCATATACATAGCTTGTTCATGCCCAAAACTCTGACCCAGCCAAGCAAAGTCAGCAAAAATACCAGCTAAATTTGCAGCTGCAATAGCTTTGTAATGGCACATTAGAGAAAGGCCAGCACCTTTCTAAAAGTATGCATCTCAAACCTATGTTTCCAGTGGATGCAGACAATCCTGCCTCAGCTTATTTTGTGGCAAAGCCTCATTGACTTACAACTAGCAGTATAACAAATTCTTCTGCTTTGAATATCATGGCTGTGGTCCAGAGCTTAAGAGTTTTTCTCTCTTTCCCCCTTTTAAATCCTCCTGTCTTATAGCAGCACTCCCACCTAACTCAGTCAAGCTCTACAAGCAACTTCATAGCCTACAACGGTGCAACAAAAACCCCCGTCCTGGTTGCCTCTTAAGCAGAAGAGCTACCCTAGTCTGCCCACATGGGATGTCTTTGCCTAAGGAAAGAAGAGGAGAAGAAGAGCACCACCACACCCCAAACCCAGTCTTTCCCCATACACAGTCCCACTGCTCTCAGAGTGTTAATAAAGTAGGTGTTGAAAGAGAGGCTCAAGCCTGAGGCATGCTCAGTAGTACACTTGTTGCTTGACCCACCTCCTCATCCTAGAGCTTAATTAGGCCTAGCCCCTCCCTGTTAAATTGCCTCTCAGGCACATTGCTCAGCCTTCCTCCTCCTGCCTCCAGCACATTCACTCATTAACTTTTTATTTCAATATTCACGTTTTCCAGTTTGTAAGGCCCTCCACTGATTTTCACTAGGCTGCCCCAAGGACTCTGCTCTAGTAATAGGATGTGGGGGAGGAAGGATGTCTGGGGTGAGGGAGGATGAGCACAGCTTGGTGGGATGGGGAGCTGGAGCTTCCAGTCTCCTCTCTTTGTTCTTCAAGTCTTCCCCATGATGCTGTCCCAGGTGAAATGCACTAGCTGGTCTGAAAGACAATGTCATCGCTTCTCATCTCCTGCAAATGCCCTCTCACCGCTGGGTGCTCATTTGAGAAATGCAAGTTCAGAGGTCCTTAAGCAGCAGTAGGGCATGTACCCAGCTGTCCCCTAGCGTTGGCTGGGCCTGACATCTCGGGACAGGGTTGTGGTAGTTGGTTCCAGAAAAGGCCTCTGGACTCTGAATCCTGCCTGGGGAAAGAGGACAGTCTGAGGAATAATCCTTCCCCACATTTTACCAGCTAGCTGGCATGGTGCTTAGTACTTTAGCTGCTGCCATTCCTTGTCTTAAATGCCTTGTTCTTTCTGTGCATCATCTGTGGAGCTCAGGTACCTTACTCGGAGCTGAGGATCCCACTTTCAGCTCAGCAAACCCTTGGCTAAGTTTTAACTTTTGCTCCTGTCTCCATCCCTGTTCATTTATGCCATCTGGACAGACTGGAAACTCTTTGGGGCAATGCCTGGCTTTTGCTATACGTATACAGCAATAAGCTCAGCAGAGCTTTAATTAAGATCTCTAAATGCTGTTGTAATACAAAAAATAAATATTAATTAGTAGGATCAGCAGATTCACATACCAGACATATCGCAAGACACGCCCCCGCTATATTTATACATGCTGATATGTGAATGTGCCTGCAATGGTTAATACCACTGTACATTTGGCTTGTCTGCCTACTGTATGTCTTTCATGTAATACCTTTCCTTTCATAATCATATGTCACTTAATATCCTGACTAAGACAGAACATTCTGTAACACGGTAGCACGTGTTTGGACAGAAGAGTGAAATTATCTTTGAAATGTAGCACAGATGGAAAGATCAGATGACGAGTCTCTTTTCCATTTCTCTAACTTTCTACTGTGGCTACTTGTGTTTTAATATTCTAAACCATCAACGAGTTCATTCTTCATGCTTGTGATGAACTAAGTCATACTCACAGCTATCTGATTTTTGTATGCAGGTTGCACATTCCAAAGAAAATCCATAATGGAAAACATAATTGCAGTAACAAGCACCCTACAGGGATGCAAAATTCCTCCAGAGGATCGTCGGGGGCTAATAGGGCTCTTCTTTGCACAGTTCTGCAGAGCCATTCCTATTCATATCGACTGAGCACTAGAGGGAAAGCAATAAAATTACCAGCAGAAGCCCAGGTTCCTGCCTATTCAGTATACCACGCTAACTTCTAAAGACAGAGCTCTGATTGTATGGCTGAGCCAAACAGGACGGCTGTTTTTAACACCGTTCTAACTTATGGTAACCATTAACTACAACCTGACTTCCCATTACAACATACCACTGTGAACACCTATTAGCAGCTAATTGAATCATCTAAAAATGGTCATAATTCAAACCTATGTTTGTACTTTTGTAATGTTTCTTACAGCTTTTGCTGTAGTACAGGAGAATATGCAAATCAAGGCTCTGTTTTAAAGCTCATGGTAGGATGGAAGTTTAAATGGAAATCTAATGGAGTGACAAAGGGGAATAAAGCCATATTGTATTTTTGATGTTACCCATGAGACATGATAGGAGAAACTAATAACAGGCTAACAAGGCTCCCTATCTCTAAACATTTTCCAGCTGTGAGCCACTGAAGAGCCAAAAGACCTCTCTGAGTCAACACCAACAAATATATATGCTCACATCGTAATTTTCTGCAATTCCTATTCATAATTTCAAGGCTGTACGGCATTTCTCATTCTCCTTTTTATTTAAAGAAATAAAAGTATTTCCTCTCAGAGGCATCATGGGTTGTTTTTCAACCCACTATATCCTGAAGCCTTCAATTTTGTTGTACTTCTTTAAACACGAGTATGTTTTTATTATATTATGAAAGGCAACAAAGTACTGTTTGCACAGCATTATTGACAGGTTTGTGCATATTTGCTGCCAAGGCTTTTAAATTTAACTTACAGCCCTATTTTGTAAAGAGTTTTCATTAAATCTATGGAAAAGTTGTTAGGTGCTATTTTGGGTAGAAATAAGGCTACTTCAGATTAGCATAAATTAACTTAAACAAGCAAATCAGTTTAAACCATCTACTCAAACTGAAAGAATATATTTCACCGATTGTAAGAGAACTGTCAAGAGCAGATAAAAAAGATACCACACCTCAGGTAGAGGTTACTGTCTCTCCAGGGAAAAGGTCCGCTCCCTTCTGCTGAGTCACAGCAACGTGGTGTTCCAGGCCGTTGCAATGGAAAGTAAGGCGCAATCACTTAAAGCTCACTCAAGGTGTCATTGAGGTTTGCATCAGTCAAATAAATCCAAAATGGGGGGGGGGGAAGTTTAGGCAAAACTTTTGCAGCTCCTTCCTACAGTGAAGGACCCAACCACCATCAAGTCTGTCTAATGTAGCGTGCTGCAGTAGAGTTAATTTTCTTCATAGTAGCTAGTATGGGGCTATGTTTTGGACCTGTGCTGAAAACAGTGTTGATAATACAGGGATGTTTTAGTTATTGCTGAGCAGCGCTCACACAGAGTCAAGGCCTTTTCTGCTTCTCACACCACCCCACCAGTGAGTAGGCTGGGGGTGCACAAGAAGTGGGGAGGGGACACGGCTGGGACAGCTGACCCCAACTGACCAAAGGGGTATCCCATACCATATGGCATGATGCTCGGCATATAAAGCTGCGGGAAGAAGAAGGAAGGGGGACACGTTCGGAGTGATGGCATTTGTCTTCTCAAGTAACTGTCAATGTGTGATGGAGCCCTGCTTTCCTGGGGCTGGCTGAACACCTGCCTGCCGATGGGAAGTAGTGAATTAATTCCTTGCTTTGCTTGTGTGCATGACTTTTGCTTTACTTATTAAACTGTCTTTATCTCAACCCAGGAGTTTTCTCACTTTTAGCCTTTTGATTGTCTCCTCCATCCCACCAGGGGCAAGTGAGCGAGCGGCTGTGTGGTGCTTAGTTGCCGGCTGGGGTTAAACCACAACATTTAGGTATCTATTTGCATGAGGAGGTGTGAATTTCCTCAATATACATGTGAATCACTAAGCCGGTTCCGCTGCACCCCTTTTCCACATTATCCACTGGTCAGCCCAGAAAAGGGCTCTTCAGATCTGCAGACTTAGCTTCATCATGGGACCCAACACCCGGCTGCCGAGGCTGGCATGAGGTGTGACCCACAAGCTGTGGTCAGTCTGCTGGCTTGCACATCACATCCGTCATACTGCCCGGCCCTTTCGTGTTTATTACAGGGGTCAGATGCTTATGTCCCACATCAGCATCTGATGTAGACTGGTGCCCGGTTGGAATAGCCATCAGTTTTCAACTGATACCAAAGAAGTTTTAAATCACCTGCCATTCATCAGACTGTTTCACACCACTTAGCACAAAATGTTTTAATAGATAGGGAACAGTGGATTGTCTCTCCAGCAAATGTATAAGAAGAAGGAGGATGTATTTCACATGGGAGATGGGAATTCTCCCCTGCAGATATACACGTGCAGCCCTGCTGGCTTTCTTGGAAGCTGCATACGTACTTCTGAACAAACAAACGACCACCACATCACTTCTCTCAGGCTCAGAGATTGTGCTAGCTTTCTTCAGAAAGCTTAGTAGTGTGCCAGAAATAAACAACTGAACCCTTATTTAGGCAATCCAAACAACAATATTTTTAATGTCCAGCCCCCAGATCTTTGATTCAATTCTCGCTTCAAACATTATGAAATCTGCCTTTGTTAAAACCATCAGAGCAAGTAGCATGGGGAAGGCAATGGCTGGGACATATATGGCAATTGCCCTCTGGCTGCCAGATGGGCTTACACATGTGTGTGTCTCTCACTGGTTTTGGGAAGCCCCTAATGCCCTTGTTACCACCAGAGCTCTAAGAGATTCTTCCTCTGCTCAAGCTGTGGGGACTTTATCTTGTTTTAAGGCAGAAGCCCCCACTGCCAGCACAGCGCAGTTAATAACAAGGCATCTGTGCTGCACAGCAAAGACAGGATAAAGTTGCCAGCTACTGAGGGGCACAGCAGCAGCCCAGAAGCATGTGTCAAGGAGCACCCTGTTTGTCCTGTAAAGAATCTTGGCATCAGGAAAAATGTCCTCATCTCATTTCCTAAGTTGCAATGAGCTACCAGCATTCGCATTTTTCATTTCAGCATAGACAGTAAAAAAAAAAACCCTCCTGAAGATAGGAAAATCGAGGGCAGACAGCAGACTGTGTGCCTGTTGCACTTTCACTCAGTCACCATCCCATGGAGGAAAGGAAATTAGAATTCTTTTTTTTTTTTTTTTTTTTAAATCCTCAACCCTGACCTACTAAGCTTGTGGGTTATGACCCCCATTTGGGAAAAGCTGCACTTTCTCCTCTTCCTCCTCCCTGGCTCACACACACACACACGCCATGAAAACATTACCCTAATGACCACTGACGAAACAATGCCTGAAGGAATGTGTCGAATATAAGCATCCAAATAACAGAGCCAAGAAAACATGTCAGTCTCTTAATTTCAATTTCAAACATAGGTTAATATTAAAAAAAAAAAAAAATCCCCAAAAGCTATACATTTTCACTAGACAGCCAGTTCAGCATTAAGTAAATTGACTGAAAATGAAATAAAATGACAGCACCTGAGACTAACCATTAATTCTGGGTTCTTTCCTTTCCAGGTCTTCATTCATTTTTCTTGCCGTTGACTTAATACTTGTATTTTTTCCTCCCTCTTTTAGATACTATCTTTGGCTATTTCTTTACCTCTCCTTTCCATATTTGCTTGACTTTCCTCTCATTTTCTGTGGAGCCTAACTCTGGGTTCCCTATGGAGCTCATTCACAGTCAAATTTTTCTTAGTCAGGGAAACCTTCCACATCATCACGTTTGTCAGTGCGGTTCCTCCAGCTTTCATTATACCCTCGGGCTAAGGACCATGTGAGCCCTGGGTCTGGGGAAAGGAAGTTCACTCTTCCTGCCGTCCATGACAGCTGCCTTCAAGCATCCCAGCTGGGTTTCTTGAACCCAGAATGGGAAAACTCCAGTTTAGGTTCAGCCCATGAGCAAATTTCTTTCACCTCTCAGATATGCCACACACTTCAAAATTTCTGTCCTGGGTCAATTACTGAAGGCCTGGTTAATATTTGCAGAGAGGTGCTCGTTACTGGGAGGCAGCAACAAATACAGATGTACCCCATGCTCAGCCCTGGCACACCCAGATACACCTTAAGTTTGATGGAGGGATCCTACTTGCCGATGTGTTTCACCCTTCTCTTTCTGCATTTGTATGTAGCTGCTCCTCCTACTTTGAAAAGGAGCAAAATGTTAGATAGCATCCCTGAACAGCAATTCAAATTCCTGAACTGCGCTTGAGGAAAAATGTTCCTGCTTGTCACGTTACTGAAGTCTTTTGGCTCTGCACAAATTCTCAGTTCACTAATACTGATTCCATAATATTTACTGTCCAGCCACATTCAGCTCTTGCTTCTTTCCATCACTGCCGATGGTACAGAAGTATTTTTCTAGCATGTTACTTGACTTTAGCGTGCCCTGTTCTCTCTTTATCCGCTTTCAGAATGCCTTTTTCATTTAATGCAATTCAGGTTGCTTATCACCCCCACTAGTCAAGAAACACCATTTGCTAGCCTAGAAAATATCCACTGGCCCGTGAAAAGCCATGGCCACACAGCATCACACATGCTAAGAATGTATTCATGCCAGTCCCAGCAGGGACTCATGTGCAGGTGCAAGTTAAACGCTTGTTTTGTGCTTTTCACTATAAAGCATTAAATCTCAGGATCCCTTAATACTCCCACCCAGCCTCACAGCAGGCATGTCTGAAGAGACATGAGCGTAAGCATCTTGTAGTGCTGGTGAGGTACTTACTTAAGTGTTCCCCTTTTGGGCCTCATTTTTGCTACTATGCACAATAACGCTCAAGGCTATGCAGCTGCGCTCCAGTTCATGCAGGATCAGGTTCCCCTGCCCTCTTTCTCCTGGCTTAGCACTTTCTTCTTTTTTTTTTTTTTCCTTTTTTTTTCTTTTTTACCCTGTACTCATACATGAACACTTCAGAGCACAGAGCATCATTAAGCTCAAAGAGAACGTGCATGAGCACTTCATAGCTCTCCGCATGGCCTTTTTGCCAGCCTTTCCCTTCAAAGAGGCTGCTCCAAAAGCTGACTGGAGCCAGCGAAAGTCTCCCCGTTGGCCTTGGATCAGACCCAAAGCAAGGGACACAATTAGACGAGAACGGAGGCATTAACGAAAGGCAGCTTGCCTGCCAGCAGGCAAAACGCAGGGAGACCTACAAGGAGAAAGCAGTATTTGAGGGCCAAACTTGCAGTCCTTTGAGAGACAAGCCTCTGTGCAGCAAATGCCCTGCCAAGCAATCTGTGCTCTTCGTGACTTCAACTCGAGCAGCGTGCTGAGGCACTCAGCAGTGGCTTTGAACTACGAGGTGAAGAGAGTGTATGGGCACTGCCTCACTTTTCTTAATCCATCAGATTTATTTAATATATTTTTATTGTCTTGTTTATTCTTTTTATGAATCTTATTATTACAAAGCAGTATTTTTAAATGGCAGTGGAAAATATGCCAATTGAAGATGCTTGGGAGAGTCAAAAAGAAACCCAAATAAAAGCCTGTATCCAAATTTCATGAGGGGGCAAACGGGTATTGTTGTTCTCATTCTCCTTTTTCTTATGCGTGTACCAGTCAGCCCAGGAAGAGATGTCTCAGAGCAATTCTCTCCCGCCCTCTCCCAATAAACAGGACAATACCAGAGTCTTTACAGTCCAACAGTTCCTACTGCCTGTTACTCAATAACTTGCAAACACACACTGTGTTAGTACCACCCAGCATCAAATAAAGTCCTCACTCAATGCAAATTGTCCATGGCTCTCCATTTTTCATACTGTGCTTTCTTGAAAATAGCCTCATTGTAACGACTTATCTACCTAATTTAGATCTCAGTGCTTTCTACTCACATTAACATTGGTTGCAATGAATACAAATGTACTATCTCATCCGAAAGAAAATCCAACAGATCCTTTTATCAGAGTTGTAAGATGATATGTTTGGATGAAGTGTCTAGAGGGGTCTTGCCAGACCTCTGCTTTGTTTAACTTTTTCAGCAGTTATCTGGAAGCAGAAGTAGAAAAAAATCATTAATTATATTAACAGTTGACACCAAGACTGGGGGAGAAGTTTATGGGGAAAATGGAAAATAATTTACAAGGATTTGAGAATTAGACAAGCATTATCCAAATGATGCAAATTTATAATTACAATATGTCAGCAAGCAGACTGGTTTCTTATCATGTCTGGATAACCTAATGCTACTTTGGAAGATACTTTGCACAGAAGGACAATGGTAATACCTTGCACCCAGAAAATGGATTGTACATTCTTTATACAGTATTTTAAATGCTGTAGAAATTTATAGGGACGTGGAGATCACAGCAGGAGGAAAGTACCTACAACTGAACAGGAAAGAAACACAGATGATGTAAAGACTGAAATCACTATCGCATGTGCAGTTTGCCCCTTTAGCCTAACAAGAAGAATTAAGTTCAACTACTTAATAACCACAAATCACCTGCAGTGCTCTGTGCTGCTTTATTGTGTACGTAAATTCTGGTTTACTGCACTGTACGTAAAGTACAGTTTACTGCGACCCAGATCTATTTACATGTGCAAAAGAAGAAGAGATAGCTAGACAAAAGTAGCTGTAACACACAAGATAGCTCAGGAGCGTCAATTCACGGTAGACTCCGCGTGCATTACAGACTCAGCTGTGTAGGTGCTGGATACAGAATTAAGCCTCCCTGCTGGAAAAGCTTTCCTCAGCACTGTGAGGTCTTGCACTATGAGCTATTGCAACGTCCCAGAGATCTGCAGATGTTGGGTGAGAGGCAGCAAGTGTTGTAAGCCAGTGCCTAGCTGGGGAGAACCCAGCACCTCATGGCTGGTGTGCACATGAAATGGATCCTGCCCCATACCCGACTTGAAGGCCACCAGACAGACACCAAATGAATGTCTGAGCCAGAAATTGCCTACGCAACTTCCTTACTCTGGCTGCAGCCTACTAGTTGTCACTGGTTCCCCACCACCAGCTCATAGCCCCTTTCTTATATTCAGCCTGGTTTCCCAGTCCTCCATTTCCAGTGTCAATACTGCAGTGGCTCCTGTCCCACACTCACTCGCTCTGCCTCTTCTTCCAGCCTCACAAGGCTCCCTGCCTCTAGCACAACCCCTGAGCACATCCTGGTTTTTCCCCTTCTGCTCTCTGTGTCTGCAGGACAAAAGTAATGATGATGTCTCCTTTCCTCCGAAAGGCACTCAGATCCTTATCCCAGACTTTCGTTTCACCCTAAACCAAGCACTACCTGGAAACCAATACACCTCTGAATACTATAGGTTTTTTATATTCCAGCCCCAAAGATACTCTGTACAGTAAATATAGCAATACAACTGTAGAGATATTAAGATCATGAAAGTACAAAAAAACCCGTCAAAACTTAGGAACACAGCCCCAAGGGTCAAGGCATGATACAAGCGCCTCAGCATATTTTGGACAGAAGTCTTGAGCTTAGCCTCATTACGTGGATATTCTCAACAACCTGTCCCGAGGTGCTTAAGCAGGGATGGCACAGTCAAGCCTCCAACTTGGTGTAATGAACAAAGTACCCCTGCTCTGCCCTTGCCTATAGGAAAACCTCTAGGAATGAGATAGCACCATGGAAAACTCACTCCCTTTGTGATGTTTCCTTCTCATCATTCTGTGAGTCAGGCAGGATTTGCACTCATTTGCAAGGATCCTAGGCTGGCAAGGGCCAACTAAACCCACTGGGGCTTTGGGCACTTCTACCCTCCCCCTGTTTGTGTGTTCCCAAGACCCACCATGGCAGAATTTGCCCTCATTGTCCCACCTCTCTCTCCTCCAAGGTAACAGCATGAAAGTCCAGGAGTTTTACTGATGTATCTGCATGGGCCATTGAATAGCTAACATGCTCCATGCTGAATTCCAGTATGGCACCTGCGCATCTTATGCTGGGTTATAGTCAGGCTATACCCATACCAGTAAACTAGACCATTATTGCATTAGGACCAAACACCAGCTGGTGGAAAACAGTCTGCTAGTGAACTAGTCTCCTAAATAACGTGGCAGCAAGCAAACTGCCTACTGGGTATGGTCCCTGGCACACTCCAGTTGCTAGACCAGGCCCAAAACTTGTTCTGAGAGAGTGTTAGTTGCAATGGGCCCTGTTCATGCCAGAGAATGTGCTAGCAGGTTACTAGCATAGACAATCATCTTCCAGGGCCAAGGAAGGCTGCTGGGCATGCTTGGATTTACCAGCACAGATTCAGTCTTAGCATCTGTCTTTTCCCCATGTGACTAATGATACAACAGCATCCCAGAACGTGGCAACCACAAAGCTGAAAAAGGTTTGGATTGCATCCTGTCTGTGGGAAGATGGAAAGGTACATACTGAATATTTCCTTCTCACTTGATCTCCCCAAGGTGAGCTGAGACCAATCAGCACATTTGCTTTTATCCAATCTGCTTGGGATAGGTAGGAAAATATACTTGATTGCATTCTTTAATGCAACTTCTTCAGTCTTAAGGTTACTTCTGAAGTTTGCTCAGATTCTTCAAGACTGCTTCACCCACAGATAGTTTTGAGTGTAAATATGTTGTTTTCAATAACACACTTGGCAAATGACATTCAGAATTTGCTTCCCAATCCACACTGAAGTTTAAAAGCAGCTGAATGCACCTTTGGATATATATTTTAAGGAGAAGCAGCTTCCCTCTGAGGCCTGCAGAATTACATGGAACAAAATACATGGCAGATAAGAATGACTGCCCTCATCCTCCTCACTTCATTGTAATTCAGGAGTGATTCTTTCAACATCAGATTTGTCTACCAGCATATAAGTATCACAAGAGGAGCAGTAGGCCCAAAACTGTGTCTGACTTTACAGCCATTCAGCCAAATATCCTCTTCTAGCCCCAGCTGTGCCATCCACAAAGGGTACAATCTCCAGTCCCCTTACCTACATGTCACTGCCAGCAGTTACTGTCCTTTCAGCTCAAGGCAGTTCTCAGCCATCCTTAGCACATTGCACCCGAGTAGCTCAAATGATTTAAATTGCAGGCCTTGGCTAAACCAATCCATTTTGACTGAAATGGTTCAGGGAGCTTTTACTTCAGCAAATCTTCCAGGAGACTGAGAGGGACCTTCAGAAGGTAGATAGCAATCTGCAGTTGAAAATGGCAGCATCTCCCATGGATGCAGCTCTTTGCAGAGCATCCTAGTTGTAAATACAGCAATAGCTTTGGAACAGATGCTAAGCAAGGAATAAAATGCATGTGCCTTGTGTCAAATGCAGACATTAAAAGACAAAGCTGACTGAATTAGGTGCATACCCTCCAGCTATAGCTTCAGGGCATAAAAAAATGTGTACTTTTAGCCAGCTCCAAACACAGACTCTGATTTAACCTCAGCACTTCATTTTCACTGTCAAAGATTAAGCGGAAAAGAAGACAAGTCACAGAACAACTACAGCTGGAAGGGACCTATGGAGATCTCTAGTCCAAGTCCATTCTCAAGGCAGAGGTGGCTTCAAAATCAGATCCAGGTGCTCAGAGCCTCATCCAATTCTGAATATCTCCAGGAAAATGTTCTTCTCTCACTAAGTCCTTCTCAGCCCAACCTTGAGGATCTGCCCTCCCCAGCTGGAGGACAGCTTGCCTGGGGCACCACCTCCTGCACCTTCCCACCACCTGTGGGTGGAGGCTGCGAGGAGAGGAGGTGCAGGGCAGGCAGGCATGCCTGAACCCTGTCGCTCTCCCATCCCCTTTGCCACTCTTCAGAGCCTCAGGCTTTTTAGAGGTACTGCTTACCTTCTCTCACACTACCTGAGCCTCCTCAGCCCACTGCAGCTGCTCCCAAGGGGAGCTGAGGCTGTGGGTGATGTGGGAAGGACAAGAGCGGAGCCTGGTTAAACAGGGCTCAGTCTTCCCCTTCCTCCCTGCCCCTGCCCCGGGACTAACAACACTTGGCAGCACAAATAACACAGCCATGACCTGCTCATTCCCCTGGTTGGCTTAGTGGCTCAGGCGGTGGCAATGACTGCAGAAAAGTCTTTAAGGCAGGTGGGGGAGAAGGGGAATGCACTCAGGGACTGACGGTTTCTACCTCCCAACTCAGACTTTCCTCAGGTTGCTCACAGCAGCCCTGGCATCTGCACAGCCTGGCAGGGAAAGCAACGCACCTGGAGGCGGTGGCAATGGGGGCAAGGGATGTAACCTCTTTTAAGAGACCTAAAGAAAGAGAAAAGGGGAAGATGAGCAAGCCTGAGACCCCAAAGCAGCACCTTACAGATCTGTCTTCTCTCCTCCCACATTTATTTACAAACATTCTCCTTGAGCTGAACTCACCCCTCAGAGAGGGGTGGCTGATGTAAATGTGAACTAAAGTTCCCATGCTACAGGTGGGGCTCTGCCACTTCTCTCCCCCCACAACAAGTCTACCTGCACACTGAACTGCCATTTATCGCTATCACACCATTTACAGCTCAGAATATCCTCATCACTTACCTAGCTTATAAGCTCAGGAAAGGGGTAACTATGGTACCAGGACCCTGTTTGCTTGCCTTTGCCCACCACTCTTGCCAGTATAACTGGCATAAATGGATAAAGGGAATCCCACAGTACTCCTAAGCACTGAAATCTTCCAATCTTGTTGAAGATGAATGTGCATCTTGAGGTGTTGGAAGACAACTTGGTATCCAAAACAGAGTCATATTCATCTCTATTTCAGACTAACATGACATCAGTGAAATCACAGCCCAGACTGAAAGGTTTGGGTTTGTCTGCTTGCTGCTGGCAAAAAGATGGGTGAGTAGGTCCCTCGCTACGGGCCAAATGCTGCATTGCTGACTCAGGCACAGAACAGTATTTTCAAAGTACTTAAGGAACGCACATCCCAAATGAAAATAGCGCTTGTACCCACAGCCTCACTCAGCGTTTTCTTTGGCTTCAATAGCAGGCAAGGACAGAAGGTCTGAGTTCTCAGACTCACATGTTTGTGTCCTGTCCCATAGACACTTAACTGAGGGAAAAAGTCACCCAGAGCCTTAAGACACAACCAAAAGTAGGCAATATTTTATAACCACAGACTATTCACCTTGACTTCTGAGCAGCTCACAAATGTGACTATGTGTTGTCCTTACATCGGTCTCAAGAGGTAAGGAAGTATTATTAAAAGGTGGGCACTGGAGCACAGACGAACACCTAATCTAAACAAAAATCACAGCTCTCTGTGGCAAAGCTGTATCTTTTTAAACCTCTGGCATTGGTCTCCTGACTCCAGCCTTCCCTGGACTCTTTCTCAATCTTAGATGTAGGGGAAGACAGGTGTGCAGGTGAAAAGCACAGGGAAACCTGTAACTTTGTATGCTGAGCACCATCAGCAGCAAAACTGCTTTGACAAGTCAAGTGTGCTCTCTCACGCTGTCAGATCCCAACCCAGTTAGGGCTTTATAGATCAAAAACAGGAGAAAAAAAAATGGCAAGCTGCTGGGTCAGCAGGTACAAATGAGCATAGCTCCATTAACTTTTCACTAGGTACATTATCTGTAGACTTGACCCAGTTGGAGGATGACCTACAAATAGCTATAAAGTTAAAAAATCTTAAACCATTGTATTTAAGGAATGAAGTCGAAAATACTTTTCTCCTTTTCTTTAACTTCTCAATTTTTTTTTACCACAAAACAAATTTGATATATACTTTGAACTATCAGTCAAACAGTGAATTCAAAGATGTCAAGAGGCAGAGCAAAAGCCAAAGGGGTTCAGCCATGAAATCCGGCCCCATGGGATTACTGAAAAGGACAGGACTGGAGAGGCAGCTGGTGCAAAGTGCCTTCGATGCTTTGAAGCTATTAACTTCCACCTTCTGAGGCAGTTCTTTTTCAAGCCCCTCGTTGACTGTTTGGGATCTACTGCCAGGATCACAAAAAGTTCCTGGGCTTAACTGGAGCTCAAAGGTAGCACTGGGGGGGGGGGGAAAGCTAGGGGAAACCTTCCCCATTATGCAAAATGCAGAGAGGTCAAAGAGGGAATAAGAAACAGCCTCTCCTTTCACCACCACCGAGGAAGGCTGAGAAGGGACCGTCGCTCCTGTGACAGCCGAAGTCTCTAAGAGATGCAAAATAGCTTGTGGCAACAGCCTGAAATTGTCTTGCAATATCGGTGTCCTCATATTGCCTGGACAGATGATGAAACCACATTGCATTAGCTCCACTGCTCACTGCGGGCATTGTGCTACAGCTCCACAGGCTGCCATTACACGGGGCACTGCCTCCTGCCCATGCTGCCTACATCTTTAGGGCAGAGTATGGGGGATAGTCGAGGGCCAAACTTTCAGCTGGCGTAAACTGGCGAGGCCCCACCAGCTTCCCTGGAACTCCATTGATTTACAGCAGCTGAAACTCTGGCCCCTGCTACGCTTAAAATCTGAGACAGGCTTTCATTGGACACAAAAGAATACTCTTTGGGACACTTTGAAACCTGTGCTGTGTGCGAGCGAGGAGCTAAACGATTCCCAAGATTTTCTGTGAGACATGTACAAGCACACATTGTGCACTGAGTGCGAGCAGGCTCCACCAGACACAGAATACGCTCCCTGGGATGTGCCAGGGTGAAGAAGAGTTTTCTAAGTCACTTCATTTTTACTGGAAACTCTGCGCCAGTCCTCCCACATATAACGCACTGTGCACTCCTCGTAACCAGCATTGTCTGAACTTGTGGTATTTTAATAAACGTTCCCGCCAAGCCAAAGACGCTCTAAGACACATCACCTTTGTCCAGAGGAGGATCCCAGCTGAAACGAAGCCCCGAGAGCGTGACCTCTGCTACAAACCAACACATAGGTATGTTAAATGAGTTCCTATTAAAAATAACTGCTCTCCGTACTGCCTGGAGTAGAAGGGGGCACAGGCTGTTTAGAGAGTGCACGAGGGTGACAGATTGCAACAAAAAAATCCTTTCACTGTACACAGAGGAAAATGAGGCGGTACAAATGAATGCCTCTTTTTTTATTTCATAGGGACAGGTTGGCAAAAGCAGATTACTGGGTTTGGGCTGCACAGAAAAGAAGAATTTCTTTTTTTTGCTGGAATCCCGATTCATCTTCATTATTCAGTCACTCAAGCTTCCTTGGAAACAGAGTGCCACTGAGTTATTATGGCAGTCATAGATGAATTCAGCAGAAAAATATACGTATAATAACGAAAGAAAGTAAAACTGCTCTCCTTGTGCAGCCCTACAGAGAGACAGCCAGACAAAAGCATGAAAAAATTGACTGTCTGGCCAAGAATGAAATTGCTGGCAAGTCTGGTTTCAACCCTGCTATTAGCTTTCTTGCAGCTGCTTCAACTACCCAAGCAGTATTGAGATAAGTGCATTCTCTGAAGTCCTTTTTTTCTGATTGGGGGTAAGATATTTATTTGTATATTAGCCTACTTCTGATTAATAGCTCATTGGAAAGAACTTAGGAGCTAACAGTCAGTCACCTTAAACCAAAAAAAACCCAAACAAAACCCAAAGAGGAAAGCACTTAGAAACGTTCCTGCATTTAGGGATGAATGTCATGCTTCCTCTGCAGGCAGAGCCCTCTCCAGCTGCATTGCACATGGGGCAATTCTGCGGTGCCAAAGGGGCAGGAGGCAGGCAGCTGCACAAGGGGGAAGGCTGGGGGAGGCAACAGGCTCTTGCAAACTCCCTGCTCTATGCTGCTCACTTGTGCAACAGGCAGAAGGGCAGAAAAGAGCAGCAGGGGTGGATCTGCATCCACGCGGCTCCTACCCTGACACCGCAGCCACCTCAACGGCACAGGGGGCTGCAAGTACAAACGTTAAGTATTTCTGGGAGGAAAGGGGGTGCCCGGGGTAAAGGCTCACATCTTGCTCCTGTCCCAGGAAGATCGCTACTGAGTGCTGATGGATCGGGTCGAGGGAGGTCATGCTCGGGATCCGGACCTCAGGAGCATATTTTGGACCTGATGTAATGATAAGGTGTGACATTATGCTAGCCTTCAGACTCGCTCGCCTCACAGGCATGTCGTTAAGGTTTCCTCTCTTCAGAGGTGTAAAGCACTTCTGTTGCAAGCCCAGTAAAAGAAGGTACTGTCTAAGGGTGGAACAGAAAAGGTTATGGAAGATTTGCCAAGAAAGTGCCTGTGCTCTTCTCGTTCCAAAACACGGCAGGCTTAAAAAAAACTTGAAAGTTTTCAAAAGGCACCCAGCGATTGTTTTTTAGGAAACAAAAGAAGCACTTATGGGTTAGCTTTTCCAAGTTGCTACATTAGTAGATACACTAAACAGACAGCTTGATCCGGATGAGTCAGACGGCAGAAGAGGAACAATGACCGGTGTGTTCCTCCAGTACAAACTATTCATTTTTCTCTGTCAATAAAGACTTTTTTTAATATAATTGCATTTGGGATGCCAATCAGGAGGGTGTGGCTATCAGAAGATCACCCCCTCCCCCAGGGAGTCAAATCTATTTGGCAGGGTGTCAGAATTTCAGGATACCCTAAGGCAGGCCACAGCATCTTCAAATAATTTAAACACACCTCGTATCATGCCTAGATGTTGAATCAGCCCAGAGATGTCAATCATCTACTGCCGTTCATGGCAGAATCACCTCAGTTGCTCTGATCCTCACTTTTGAACTTACAACTTGCCTTCGCAGGAATCAGAGGGGGGTGTGGGTATGTGTGTGTGCGCCTATGTATGTGCATGTAATTCCCCAGTCTCCACAATAACAATTCCACCCTTTGAGCCTCCTTGTTGGGAAACAGCCCTTGCAGAACTGCAAGTTCCTCTTTCACAACAGCTAGTTGCTGAAAGGAGGCAGCACAGCTTGGCAATGGCAGCAGGAGACAGCAAACCTGAGCCTTCCCCTTAGAAGTTTATAGGGCTTTTGCTGCCAACAGGCACGCTGATGTGATTCAACCCCAATGAGTTATTCTCAGCTTGGCCCCTCTAACTTGTTCAGAAGTATTTGCTCATCTCAAAGGTGTCAGTTCTCTGAGAGCTTGGCTTGAGACACCAGGTCTGGTTTTCAGAGGGTCTGAGGTTCCTCTGGTACTCCATTAAACTGTACTGTTGCTGTGGTGGTTATTTATCTGCACTGGAACAGTATCCCTCAGACCAGGATCCTGCCGTGCTGGATCCATATGCACTCTAAATCCTTACCAACTTCAGTTAACGGCTCAGCTTCTCTGGAGAAGAGTATCTACACGCAGCACCCAGAAATTAGGGTTCAAAACAGATGCTATTTGTTGAAGTATCTGCCATACTCCCTCACACCTTGTTTTTCTCCATCTGCAGACTAAGGGTGAAAATACGGATCTGTGTAAAATACTTTGGGATGCATACACGGTGCAGAGCACTTTGTAAGCATAGCACAGTGCTGCGTTACATTGCTTTTCAATTTAGGAACCCATGATCATCTTCTCTGCTTCACCTTGCTGTCACAGGATCCCTGAATTGTGGTCTAGCAAATTGCATTGATGCCCACTGACCTAAGTCCTAGAATATACTTGAAAATAGAAAAAAACCAGATTGTGTTATTATTTCTGGGGTATGAATAATCCATTGTTACATATTAGGGCAAGACACACAGTTTCGGAAATTGGCTCCACGTTTTTGTTGCGTGACTTGGAAGTCCCCAGGCTGAAGCACTTGCCTTATTTTTTGCAGGCCACTAGGTGGAAGTGCTGCTCCATCTCAGCCTTGCCATCCCGCAGTCCTCTGGAAGCAGCAGCCAGGGCTGGAGCAACCCTTGACAAACTCTTTTTCATGGGGAGGCAAAAGATGAGGAGCCAGAAGCCTCGGTCCCCCTTTTTTTTTCCAAAGCCGAGATTCGGTTCCAGCGCACACAATATCGCAGGAAACATATATCAAAATCAATATATAATGAAATCATAACAACAAGGCTTGTGACAGCAAGGCATAAAACCTGGAATGTGCCTTCAGAAGGAGAGACAGATGAATTTGTCAAGCGTGCCATAACACAAGCCTTTTATGAATTATTAGTAATATATAATGCACTTTTAGAGGAGTGGGGAGAACCTAGGGAAATGAATGGGCTTTTTTGGCTTTTCTCTAAAATAACAAATGTCTTTTATTCCATTTGCTCTCTCCCAGTTCCCAGCTTCCAGCCTCTGCCTCTAAGCCCACTTAGCACGAGGTAACTCTATACCTCCTTCTTCTGCTCTTCCTGAAATGAATTCTCTCCTATAGCAGTTTTCCAGGGCAGCGCCTGCCAGAAAGCAAGCTCTGGGACTAAAGTCCTTTCCTAAGTTTGTCTGTCCAAAGCCATTTGCCCTGCAGCCTCCCTCAGAGCTGACCTAGTCAAACCAGACAAACAACTCACAGCCATCTCCCTCCTCCCTGCCTTCTTCTCCCCTTCCACTATTCCTGCCCTCTGTGCTCTGGCTCTCTCCCCTCAGCAATTTAAGTTTGCTGACTCTTAAGTGCTGGGACCACCAGGCACTTCATATGTCCGGCACGGACCAAACGCAAAGCGCAGGACAGGGTAATCCTGAAGGGAGAGACAAGAAAAATGGCAACACAGGAGGGTTAAAGGCAGGCTGAGCCTAGCAAGCATCGTCTAGACTTTCAGTCTCATGATTCAGTGTCTGATGTAAAACTATTTAAATAAGAGTTATGTAAATAATGTGGCAGACAGATAGATTATTTAATATAATCAAAGCAAGATAAGGCCCAGGCCCCAATCCTTCCCTGAAGTAAGGCTGCTTTGTGCCATCCTCACAATGCAAACAGCCCTGAAGCCAGAAGACCCAGCCAAGGGAGGATCACCTCAGTGCAAGGAGATAGCCTCCTGGCTTGCAACTAGCACAATAGCTCCTACACAGCTCCTCCATCCCCAAAACCAAGCAAAGGGGCATTCATGAGAAATCTCAGTATCCAACTGGTTTCCACTGCCATATAAGCACCTCGGAGACATTGTCATTTGGAATCATTTGGAGCAGCCTTCCTCTGAGCTATGCTGGAGGGTTTGCCTTCAAGTGAGCCAGCTGGAGACTGTGACCAGGGACAGAAGCAGCTGGATAATAAAACGAGCAAGCTTTTTCCTCATCTCTTCACCTTCCATCGGGGTTAGCCTCAAAAACAGAATTGAAAATGGCCCATCAGGTAGGGTACCACTTCCCTCTCATTATCTTGTTACCACCTTTAGCATATTCCTCCAGGTTTTACCCACATCCCAGGGCATGTCTGCACCACAGCAATTGCACGCAGGATGGGCCCAGCTGAGCTAGCTTCAAATCACCTTACTTGGGGACCGATAGCAATGTAAACACAGGAACACAAGGCCCACTACAGGCTGCAAAACCTGCTGGAGAAGCTGGCCCTGTGCACAAGCAGTCAGTACCCGCAAGACCGCGGGCAAGCACGAGGCTAGCTTGAGTTTGTTGACGGGAGCAGGAGTTGTTGCAGCTCAAGTGCGCCCTTGTGTAACGCAATTTCCACCAGCTCCCCTAGGACACCAGGCTTCCCACTGACTTGGTTTGTTTTTATTTCACAGTCAGGTAACACCACTTTCTTGACATTCCCCCTCTCTTTTCTTTTAAACATATAGGCCTGACTTGACTGTCCCTACGCTAAAATCAACATGCGGGCAAGTTTAAGTAAAGTTTAAGTAAGGACTGTGCTGCTGGCACTTTCCGCAGTACCACACCCTCTTGCCTCTTCTTCCCATTCAGGTCACTTGTAACTCTCCTGACTACACCTCTTTTTTTTTTTTTCTCCTTTTCTCTTTTTCTTAAGTTACTTGGTATCTGCTCTATCTAATCTTCTCATCTACTTTGAATGGGACCAACCAGTTCTGCTTCCAGACATGGCCTGACCCACAGATAATCTTTGCAGCTGCATGACCATGTCAATTAAGGACAGTCTGTTTTTAAGCCAGGAGAGTTAAACCTACCAGGGACAGGTTTATTCAGGTATAAATATACTTTGTATAGGTACAACATAGTCTCCCTCCCACATGGCAATGCAGAGGAGTTAAAGCAATACAACTGAAGGCAACGCTGGCCTTTTTTCATTACACACATCAAGCACGCGTGGCTTTTACACACACGCAAAAGCAAGGCAAGAACACATGGGACCTCTCCCTCTCTGTCACAGTCACTCAATGGTGGGCAACAATTTAATGCATCTTCTTTCCACTTGCAGACAACAGTAACCATCTAAAGGCAACTTGAATGAGGAACAGATTTACTCAGACTTCCTCTACTCCTACCTTCTACCCAAATTAATGTTGGAGTAGATAAGGCCAGAGAGCATTTCCCTTCCCTTTTTAAAACCTTTCCTTAGTTTAAATGGTCTGACTCACCAGCAACATAAAGATGACAAAATGTCTATTCTCCCCCCCCCTCCAAATATTTTGGCATGATTTTGCTATCAAATTAGGGTACTCAATCCATGCCAGTTGGGAAAAAAAAAAAAATGGGCTCCTAGCACACTCATTGTATATGATTAGGATTTGGGGAGGGTGCGGAGCATAACATCATCATAGGCAGAAAGTGAAAACAGCCAAAGGAAACGCCTACACTCTTCCTTTACAAAAGCTGCTTGTTGTGTCTGTCTGAACAATTGTTAAAAAAACCTGGAGGGGAATTAGAAGGGAAAAGATAACTGACTTTATTAAGAGCAAAAGATTGATTGAGCAATTGATTGCACTTAATTGGCACTGTGCGAGCAAGGGAGAGGACTTCAGGAGTTTTTCTTCCTGGTCTCGCAGACAGTCCTGCCACAGAACGGTACAGGCAGGAGACTGAGTTACTGAGCTCAGAGCTTAGGTTTGTTCCTCCTCCCAGGGCATTGCTTGCCTGGAAGCAGCTGGCTGTGAGAGCTGACCCCTTCCACAGCACTGTCAATCGCAGTATTTGAGGCCTCAAAAAGGAGGAGTCACAAGGTTAAACCTCAGAGGTTGGTTTGTGCATGCGTTTCTTTCCAGAGCTCTTTTTTCTTTGCTTCTGAGGTACACTCACATTCATGGGATGCTTTCCTCTAATGAGGGGGAGGGAAGAAAAAACCCTCTAATGACAGTGTCCAGAAATTTTTTAGGGTTTTTAAGAGAATGACAAGATTCTCATCAATTCATTTTGGGAGTGGAGTCCTTAAAAGAAAAAGGTTATCCAATTCATAATAATGAAACATGGAAGAATTATATGACTAAACCTCACTAACCAAAGGGACAGAGACAACATTGTTATGGGGCATATTTTCATGAATTAGAGACTTCATTTTCTGGAGTTATGCACATAATAATGAAGCTGCAGCACAAGAGAGAACTAGCTCAGAGTTTCACAATCTTTCCCCCCAAAACAATCCTCAAGGGGAAAATGATAATGTGCATGAACAGTTAAAATAAAAGCAAAACCCGAGCTAACCCCTTTGAATGAACCAATTCCTGTTAATGTATTGTTATTACCTTACAATGTATATTACCTTAATTTTCCTCTTAAGGGGCAGGAAGGACAGACATTCATATTGCACAGATAAGAGTGTGATTTCCAGTTAAAACAAAGGTTCCAGCAGTTAGGTTTGGATTTGCTTTGTTTAAAATCAAATGGCAAGGTATGTGGGCCTCAAACTTATCTAAACAGTACAGTCAGTACACAGACTCAGAGTCATCAAGGTTGGAAGGGACCAGACCACCACAGCCTTTGTTTGCCTGTGTGATCACTTTATGTTAATAAATATAAAGCCTTTTTGCCTGTGAAGGCGAGGAGTTGAACTGGATGGTCAGGATGCCCTGTGTATGTCTATGCTCCAACTTCCCAGGTGCGGGCAGGTGGTACCCTGTAGAGCTGCCCGCTCTGATGGTGCATTTCACATCCACTAATCTCATTTGCCTACTCTAAGCAAGAACAGAGGCTTTACCTGAGTATTTTTGGATGAGCAAACTTGGTAAGACAGCAAAACAAGAAAGAACGCAAGAGCAGATAGCCAATTCTGCAGATAGAGGCAATAACGGACGGCCATAAAAATGGTAGGACTGAACAGCTGTCTTATGTCCTTCCTCCTCACAAAAAATATCTGAAAGCAAAAACATTAAAAGCAGCATCAATTTCTCTGTTACCCCTTCTAATTTTCCAGTGTGAGCAAAGAGCCACATGGATACAGCAAGAAGGGTAACAAAACAAATAATGCCTTTTACAGCAAGGCTTTCAATACCAAGTTCCTTAGGACTGACAGACAAACCAAAGGAAGAGGAACCAGCATGGGCTCGTCTTTGTCAGACACGCACCTCCTGTGCCAGCTGCCACAGTTGCCAGCCTCCTACAGCCCTCCTACAAGCATCTCCACAGTCACCTTCTTTTCTGCCCATCTGCTAGGAGTTACCACTTTCCCAGGTCTGCCAGCTGAGCTCCTCATCCAAGCATTCCCTCATCCATTCCAGTCAAAACAAGCCAGGTCAGCTAACGTGACTTGCCATATAGGTCTTTCCTAACCCGGTTCACTGGGACAGAGATGGGTTGGGAAATCATAAGGTGAGCAGTTCCACCAACAGACCCAACAAGTCAGTAACCTCTGGCAGGAGGGCAGCGACCAGTTAAAGGAAAAGTCAACCCTGTCAGCCAAAAGAGTCCATGTTACTGAGCCTTTACAGTCCTGTTTGCACTGCGCCCACCCTGCGCAGGACCACTGGAGCAGTCACGCACACGATTCTCCTCTTTTTGCAAATGGCCATATCACTCTGCAGCTACAATTACCTGTAGCTAGTGCTCGTTAAGTGCTTTGAAGATTAAAAGCACAGATACAAGTGTTAAATATTGTAATTATTCTTACTACATAACATTGCTGCACTGAAAGTAGGGAGGGGTTGTTTTTTCTGTGTTTGTATGTGGGAATACCATGACAGCTGGTCCTTTCTGTAAGTGAATTGCTGCCAAGGACCTTGATAAGGGGTTGTGCTTGAAGGAAAAGGACCAAGTCTGGGAGTTTTCTTGGAGTGCTGCATACCACAGTGAAATTAAACTGTGCTCTTACCAGGCTTCCACTGTCAGAGCTTATTCCTATACGTGCTGATTACCCCGAGCTGCCTCTGGCTCCAGGAGGAGCAGCAGTGACTCTCAGCAGCTTACCAGGGCTTGATCCTACAAGTAGCATGCAGAAGGAAAGACACTCACTTGAGAGCTTGGCTCAAACAAACAACTTACGAGCAACCCCACAAGCATTAAATCCCAAAGTCCATGTTTCTGTTTTATTCAGCACATACTTGGGGCTTTAGGAGAGAGCTCTCCTTGAATAAGGCCAGAACAGTCAGGGGTTTGGGCTCTTCTTTCTATTAAGGACACCTTCTGACCTTCCAGCACTGCAAAAAGGCATGAGCCTGAACAGTTTCCCTGTACATTGCACGATTCCTCTGCAGCATCTGTCTGGCACTGCCACCACTGAGCCCAGGGGAGTAGCTGGGGTAAAAGCCTCTGGCTTTAGTCCATTCTTCTTTATTCTCAGAAACAGGTGGGAGGAGGAGGTTGTGAGAGCAGCATAGAGTTCATTACTGCCTTGCACCTGCTCCAAATCATGCCAGGAGCTGGGCTGACACCTAGATGGCTTTCTGTAGCCAAGCACAAACAAGGCTGTGCTGAATTTGGGTCACGTCTGAAAACAAAGCTATGAGTGACCACTTCAATTTGTGGCATGGAGTTAAGTGTATTTCTGTGCACCTCTGGGCTCTGTGACACAGCACGCACAGCCAAGGGCTGTAGCATTTAATCAGGCAGCGCTTCTCTACGTGCACCGAGAGCTCGCCTGAGCTAGGGCTGAAAAGAAATCCTATGACTTGCTGTTTCTATGTCTCATCCCTCCCTCCCTTGTCCTGCCACAGCTCTGACCAGCTTTGAACCTCTCTGCATGAGGGGACAGGTAGGCCCCACACTTCAAGAAGAAATGGTGCTATGACCCATCTTCTTCACGCTGTCAGGCAGCTTTTGGGAATAGATGGGAACTAAGAAAGCCTGGGGAATGCAACTCCTGCAAGAGCAGGTGACCATCACTTAGAAGGATCCACCTTGCCTCCCCTTTCTGCACCACCACCACCCCCCCCTCCTGAAGAGCTGAAGCCACAAAAAAAGGGTGGGCTGTTCCCACCTGAATAGAAAATACTGAAGTGAAGTAAGCACCTGAAAACTTATCCTCTCAAAGAGGATAAGCAGAAGCACATGCAACAGCTGCAGCTGATAGCATATGGAGGAGGCATGGGCAGTCACCAAGCTGACAGGACCCAGTTCAAGAGATGTTCAAGTAACTACAACTTCCCCCGACTCCTATGGGGCTTGAAAGTGCCTGACACCCCTCTGGGAACCCATGGTGCAAATCCACAGTCACATTCCAGCCACACAGGAGTCCTTGTCTTAATCTGAAACCTACTGACAGCAATAGCACCGAGTTTGGGATCAGAGAGGTCCTTTGTGGAAAGAGGCATGCTCTTGTACCTTTGGTGTTTTGTGCAGAAAGATTTGTCTGCAGTCTTTCTGAAGGGGTGGGCACAGAAAAGCATTAAAAATATACATTCATTTTAGAACATTTTTCAGCTCATTTGGTGGCATAGGAGAAGGTAGAAAGGTAGTGGAGGACGAAGGACTAGCAAGAAAGAAGCCTGGGTGTGTCACAGGGGAAGGGAAAGGTTGTAGGAGGAAGCGTAGGAGGTGATGCAGACAAGCTCACTAAATTGCAAGGCAAAACGTGGATTTTGTCCCCAAGCAAGACACCTCTGTACTGCTGTCAGGTCAAGCTAATAAAGACAGCTCTTTAGAGACTCTGCTGTCTGTCTGTATTTCCTCTCTCACCAAGAGGAAAAATAATTAATAAGCAGCTTCTCTCTGGCAATCAGCAACCATTTGCATCATCATATATAGAGATGGCAGCCTTCCTGATCATGAAACACACCTTCTCTTTAGCAGCAGAGCTTCTGCTCATTCAGCCCAGTATGTAGCTGCCCTCTACAACACTGCACGTAACTTTGAAGAAGCCCCTTCCAGAAGGGGCTGAAGGTGGGCAGCACTCGCTGTAAGGACTACAAAGTGAAACACAATGAGGTTTCTAAAGTCTCAGTAAGTCGGCTGCAGGCATGAAAGCCAAGCTCCAGTATTTGCAGAGTCTTTACAACACAGGATTTGCAATAGAATATAAGTATTGTTGGCGAGATGCAAATTCACAGTGAATTCAGTAACTAATAGAACAACTTCCTTTGTTTACTACACAGAGGATACAAGAAAATTAAGCTAATCTGGTGCTAGTCCAACTTACCGCTAAAAACACTTTTGACAAAAGCTGACCTCTTTGCTCCTGAATAAATATTAGCAATATGTTTGCGCATTGTTCAGCCAGTTTTGTAGACAGGCAAGGAAAAACGAGTAAAGAACTTATTCAGTCTTTTTTTTCCCCCACCAATTGTCAAATAAATTATTCACAAATACAAGCTTCCATCATTCATCTAGTACTAGACTAAACACTTTCTACTAAACTTAGTTTTCAGCATCATGTTTCAGTTTATAGTTACATTTTTCCCTGGGCAAAGCGAGCCAGTCATTAGACAGCTCTCATAGGTTTGTACTAAACATGCTTGATTAAGCCTTTTAAGAAGGAGGTGGTGGAGGAAATAGTGCTTTAAAGTCAATGGGAACATTTCCATTCACTCAAATGGGAAATGCACTGGAAGAGATAACATTATTTTGAAGAGTTAACAAGAATACTTAACTCTGCAAAAAAAACCTGTGCCACCATTACACCCTGCACTTTCTGATGGACAGTTTTCAAACTGAACAGAGCAAGAAACCGGTCTTAATGCTGGAGCTGCCCAAAGCAGCAGTTTCCCCTCCCACCACCCCATGGTGCTACCTGACACACAGCATACATACATGAAATCTAGCAGCGTCATCCAAGCTCTAGTCTTGCTCACTCTCCAGTGACTTAACTCCTGTGAGTTCACTCACCATGGTGGTGCTGAGCTGGCACAGGTGCTTGCCTTTAATTTCTCCAAGCCAGAGCCACAGCTGATGCAATTCAGCTTAATGGCTTGAGGATCTGGCCTCATTTGAAAGGGAAAGCAGAATATGAAAAGAAAAATTAAAAAAAAAAAAAGAAGAAATTCAAACATGAATTTCAAACATTAATTCAAACATGAATTTCTGGACTCATTTACTGCATGCCACACAGCCGTGCGAGGTCAGGATAACACACATACAAGAGACCTCTGAGACGAAATAACTGCATGAAACTACTACATTTGGAATTTCTATGGGTAGGCAAATTGAAAAACAGGCACACCTCAAGAGCACACCTTTGCTGCAGGTCAGCAAGAAAACTCCGTGTCATCTTTTTCTTCAAAGAGGTTTAGACGGCTGCTGCCATTCCCCTAACTTTAGAAGAAAGAGGGACACGATGTACTATTCAGTCTATGCAAATCCGTGATGAACACCACTGAATGCAACACCTGTGTTCGCCTCTGCAGAGAGCCATCATTTTAATCGAGCGGTTACCGTAAGCCCTTCTCTTCCAAAGGAAATGGTCTGTTTTATCCCCAGTCCAATCGGTTCCAGATGAATCCTTGAAGAGCATCCCCCAGGATAACTACGCTTATTCATTATTAGCACATCAGCTTGAGACCCCGGGCACAGTCAGGAGCTAGACAGTGTACAAGTGTAGAACAGGAGGCAGTCTCTACCCTGCTGAGACTACAATCTTAAAAGTCATAGGGGGAAAAAAAAAACCAAAATAGACAAACAGGCTTAGCAAATGTTGAAAGCTAGAGGTGTGGTGGAGGGCTCGCATTCCTTCCCTTATTCAGTGTGTAGATGCAAGACAAGCCCAGCCTCTGGAGGGAAATAGATGCATGGAGAGACATGAAGCCCTTCCCATGGCCCAGGGAGGCCATCCCTGTCCACTGCAACCTCCTTTCACAGAGCTCTCTCCTAACCAGAAGAGTTGTTTCAGTTGTAGCTGTGCCCATGGTGAATATTAAGGACAGCACAGCTAGATGTAAGCCTAATCCCATTTTCTCTTTCTTCCCTCAGCACACTTGGCAGGTTCAGCTCAGGGCTTTCAAAAGGACCAGTGTTTGGAAGTCTTGCTGTCTGAATTTTTTTCCTCCAGAACCATGCTTTAGACCTTCAAGCTCAAGGCCTGAGCAACAAGGAGGAAGGCAGCGGCATAAAAAGCTGTGTGATTGCTGCCAAAACATGTCTCCTTGAGTCGCTCCATCCAATAACCATGAGGCCGGAGTTGAGAGCCGGAAAATACAGAGATATGCGGTGCAGAGCTGATAAGGACCTTTCTTTCAAATTTATCCCAAAGCCCAAGACATTATCTATTGGATCAGCCCCTGCGGGTACTTAGACGCCACTCTGCCTACTTTTTGGATCCCATTGGGATTTAGGCTGAACACAGGTGCCAAGATGCTCTGACTCAGGCGGTTGCAGGCATGCCCAGCAGCAGAGCTACCGGTGCCTGGGGAACACGCAGGTAAAAGACAGAGGCACCGACCAAGGCTGGATGCCTTCAAGGTTAGATGATTGCTCAGCGTGGGGCAAAGGGGCATTGCTGTGATTTTGGGCTACATGGTCTGAACTCCACTTACGCCCTGTTGCAAGTGACGAAGTCCCCCTCGGAAGCTGGCCCTTATAAAAGCCATCCACATTTCCTCCGTGCTGTTCTCTCCACTTAATTTAAGTGCACCTAATCAGGAAATCTACCTAATTGGAGTATCTCTGTTAAAAATCAGGGATGCTTACTAACAATGACTGCATCTTGATCGGGACGGTAATATCACTTAATTGGGATGCCTTCAGGTATCTTAGTGGTTTGGGTTTTTTTATGTCTCAAGCTCAAGCTAGTCTTGTCTGTCTGCTCCTCATAAAACAGCTTTCAGTTCCTCCTTAGTAATGATACAGGCAAACGATGATGTAAGTTACTTCAACATTTTTTGCTTCTGGCTGTTAGTTGGTGTGGGAGGGGCAAATTACCTGTTTCTGTGGGTGTTCTTGCCACAGGGACGGTTACGGTAGCTTCAGTCTCCATCCCATGCAAACCCTTCTTCTACCTCCGTGGGCCTCCCCGTCACGCAGGGAGCGCGCTGCAGCTCTCCAGAAGGCTTCAGTCAGCAGGGAAACGCTGTTTGTTGCTACCTGGCCAGCCTGTTTAAATTGAGGGGGCAAGATACCAACCAAAGCGTCCTACCGCGAGTGTTCTGTTTGTAACTTGCTGTTTCAGTGTTTGCACGGTCGACAACTCTGAGAGCAAAACTGTGTGTTCAAAGAAAGCGATATATCTGCCTATCTACCCAACCAACCACACTTACACCCCACAGTTATACACGTGCAATTATTTTTAAATGGAAGTCTCAGCTAAGAATCTCTGGCTGTACTTAGGGGTTATCAAGTTAAATAGAAAACTTCATTTTTAAAAATAATCCCTCAAGTGTCTTTTCCTTCATGCTACGCCATCTTAAAAGACCTGTGTTTGTATTTATCAAGTGCAGCACCTCTAAATTGGTCATCTAGCGCTGGATATAGGCTTGCAATCTCTTCTACTTTGCAAAATAGAGGAATTGACCTTGTTTGGCTTGGCTGGTGCCAAACATTAGCCATGTTGTCATCCCAGTTGTCCAGCCGATCTCGCTGGGACAGGAATCGGGGCATGAGCTGTGCAGTGGGGCAGGCGGTGTGCCAGCGCCATGCGTCCAACGCCCGATGGTCGAGCGAAGGGGGCTAATGCCACCTGAATAAAAACAAATAACCGAAAGCTTTGCTTTTGTTTGGTTTTCGAGGACAAAGAACTCTGAAGGGACACCGAAATACACACTGCCAGAGCTCTTTTCTGCTTCAGTGCAAATTTTCTGTTTCAAGTCATGCCCACCAGCCTGTCTATAGATGTGCAGAACCAGTACTGCACGTGGCCTTGTAGAGGCAGGAGAGAGAGAAAGAAGCAGAAACAGCAGAGACAACATACTCGGGAACTGAATGATGACTTCTTTTACCTTTAAACGGTACACTGCTTAGTTTTGAGGACAGAGCCCTACTAGAAAGAGGGGCTCGCCTGGGGTCACAGCCCACGGGACTCCTGCATCTGCAAGTTCCATGTGTTTGTTACACGGGGTGCGTTTAAAAATCCGTCTCTTTTGTGCATTCCCTGTGTTTCGTGGAAAATAACAGCTACATCTTGAGAGCGGTACTTTTTAAACAGTTCTTTCACCTCTTTTTATTATAGTTCACTTTTTGCAGAGCGAGACATTGTTTTCTGTATGTAAACAACTATAATGGGTTACTTCCAGCAGTGCGCAAATAACTGTGCAAAGAGAACATTTGTGGCTTCATAAAAGCGCGTATGCAGATAGCTAAGTTTTATTACTTGTATTACCATAGCTCCTAGGAACCTTAAAGGAGACGAGTTCTTTGGTGCGATTGTACTTAATACCCATAAATGCCTCGTAAAACTCTGGTAACCTTGCATGCAGCTAGCTATGCATATATATGAGCATATGCGTGTGTGTATGTGCGTGTGTGTAGAGTTACACACCTCTCTAACCCCACAACTGTGCGAAAGCATCTGCCTCTGGATTTACCAGACAGTTTTATGAAGCCGTTCTTCGGAGGTTGAACACATCGGTAATTAGACAGCAAGGGGGAGGTTAAAAAACAGAAGTACTTTTCCTGGAAACCAACACTTTTTCATTCGCGAGTTTTATTGGCAAACCTGGCAACCAATAAAGACATTCCTTGGCAGAGCGAAGAAAATAATGGCCTGGATGGCGCTGGCACGGCTCTAGCGCTCACCCCCAGCAACAAGCTGCGCCTCGCGAAATCGGCACGGCGTGGCCGCGCTTCCAGCAGCTCGCAAAAAGGCGGCGGGAAGGGTTTGGGTGGGTTGGGGTTTCTTTCGGTTTTTCTTCAATCCCTCTTCCCCCGTGGCGTGGGCAGGGGGAGAGCGCGGCCGCTCCGCGGGGGAGCCGCCGTGGGCGGGCAGGGCGCCGGCAGGTGCCCGTCGGGGCGGCCCGGCGGCGGCGGGACGGAGGCTGCGGGCGGCGGGACCCGCGGAGCGGCGCGGAGCTGCGCGGCGCGGGCGGCAGTGGCAGGGGCGGCCCGGGAGGGGGCGCCCGCGGCCCGCGCAGCGCCCGGCCGCCGCGCAGGTGGCCGCCGGCCGCGGGCGCGGAGCGGTGCGGAGCGGTGCGGCATGGTCGCCCCTTCGCCGGGACGGGGGAAGCGGCTTTGCGGCTTCTCTTGCTTGTGCGCTGTCCCGCTCAGGCAGCGGCGGCTGGAGGGCCGGGAGGGGCGGCCTCCCCCGGCGCAGCGCGCCGCGGAGGGCGGCGGGCTTTCCGCTTCCCCCCGCCGAGGGCCGCCCGCAGCGGGGCAGCGCCCGGTCGCGGCTCTCAGCAGGGCTGCGAGCCCCCACCCGCCTCCCCCGCCTCCGCACCCCCACCTCTGCCGCGCACCCTCCCGAAAAACCTCTCAGCCCTCAAAAAACGAGTATGCGAAAGGCAGGGAATAATGTATCCAGGGGCTGATCTCTATCTGCTACCTAACGACTTGCCAAGTACTTATCACTCCCCAGACCAGGAACTGTCGCTTCATTCTAACGTAAATAAACCCTTTATACAAATACGTCTCTCTCTCCTCCCGTCTGCTGAGGCAATAGGTGGAGATGGAGCAGGACAGGGCTGCAAAGGTTCACGCTCCCAGTTTCGTTGCTCCGTGTGTGTTTTCATTTATATGATTCCAGAGAATCCAATGGATTCAGCCCCCCTCCGCCCTCGCTGCCCCTCCCAGAGAAAGGAAGGAAATAAGGGAGGAAAAGGAACACAAAAGGGACAAGGGACCTTGGAAAGTAACAGAAAAAGAAGAAAAAAAAATCCATGTCTGGCTATCTTCTTGTCCTTTTAGGAGAGAGTTTTTAACACCCCCAGTCCCCCAGATGTTAGAACTTTACTGTGAGATGCCAAAGCTAGAGAACCTACCAAATTAAAGGTTTCTTACGCGCTTGCGGTTGTTGTTTTTGTTTTTGTTTTTTGTTTTTGTTTTTTTTCCCCCCTGTGTGTATGTGATAGTACTCTACCTGAACAGCAGAAGCAACACAAGTAGTTTCCCACAGCCTGGTTTTTGTTTTTATTCCTAGTGCCGCGACATCTCTGGGACGCAGCCTGTGTCACAGAGACGAATTATGTGTATGACCGCGATAATTATCGTGGGAAGATGAAACGCGCGGGCGCCGACCTCTTTATGGTCTCGGTTCTCCCTTGTAAATTAAACGCAAAATTCGCTTTTAGATACCGAACGTGAAATTAAGGTCTTTCTCTTGCGAGTTACACGAAGCCGATGACCGCTGCCGCAGTTACTGCAAAGGATTATTTATTTCTCATTCAAGAACGAGAGCCTACAAGGTGCCAGAGGGAACGGAGCGCTCATTTTCGTATTAAGTTGTGTTATTTATGCCTTAAGATAAAAGACGCCCCGGATTGGAAAACCACCTCGGCTTATTTATGGAATTGTTAACCCACGTTAATAAAATAACAATATCATGCCTGTTTGCTTAACTGAGTGCCACGCAAACAGACCTTGCATTTAGAGCCCGGCTTAATTGCGCAGGCTGAGATGGCAGAGGTGCCGGCTGCGAGGACGGGAGGGAGGGGGGAAGGATGGCTGTCACCTACGTCCAGCGGCTGGGAACCGAGAGGGGACTTTGGGCACAACGGCTGTTTCTACTGGCGAAGCACAGATCTGATACGGCCGCTTCCCTCCCTGCCCCCCGAAAGGACGTCGGCGGTTTTCTCCCGCGGTGTCGCCCGCTGTCTAGGGAGCGTGGAAAGCTGCGTCCTGAGATGCAAAGAGCCGGGCTGGGTGGATGCTTTCGGAGTTACGGGGATACTGCTGTGGTGTTGGAGCCAAAAGAAAGAGAGAGGAGCGAAGCTCTGACTACGTCTAAACATAAACAGCCCGGGGCTGGAAAGCAGTTCACCTCCAGGTCTTTGAGAGGAGAGGACAACCCACCGCGAATTGTTTGGGTCCACCTGGGCTTTGCCCAGGTCAAATGGTAGCCCCGCCGCCTACCGCTCCGATGTCATCTTTCTTTCTGACATCTCCGTAAATAGGGCTGCAAATGACCACACACGCGAAGCCTCGGAGGGTTTCAGGAGAAGCCCGGCTCCCCTGGCCCGGGGCTGCCCGTCGGGGCTCCCGTCCCGCCGCCGGCGCCCCTCGCCCGGCTTCGGGGAGGAGGCGGCCGCGGCCGTGCCCGCTGCCCCGGTGCCTGCACGGAACGGGGGGGCCACGGCGGCGGCGGCTGCTGCCGTCCCGCTTCGTTTCGGCGGCAGAGCCACCTCAAACGTGGCTCTCCCATCCGGAGGCCGGGCTGGGTAACACGGCGCGGGCAGGGCGCTGGGGAAAGGCGGCTCTGGAGTGCGACCGGGTGAGAGGAACCCCGGCGCCAGGGGCTCTGTCTGGGTGGTATCCAAACACACCGGGGGGAAACCGATCTTTCTGCCTCCCGAAAACCGCTGTTCTCCCCCCAACACGCACACACGCAAACCCCAAATCACTCCCTGAACCTTCACAATGGTGACTTGTGTGCCTCGACCAGAGGAACCAGAGTCCTGCTGGTTTGAGGTATGTAACCTAACACACGTTAGCAGTTGCGTCAGTTCGCAATTATAGCATCAGAGTGGCTATTGCAAAATATATTAGATGCAAAATACAGCCGATTAATGGCCCCCCCTTGCCTGTGCTGAAACTTCTCGGTGTTACTCCAGCCTCTGCCTGAGAAACAGCTTGGCTACCGCAAACATTGTCCAGATAAAATGCAAAAGTCAGCGAAGGGTCCGGCTCTGGGAGCGGCACGTTGCGGCCGCCCCTGGGAGCGAGCGGGAAGCCCATGGAAATTGCTTTTAACGGCAGGTAATACCGTGGGAAAACCGGATGACCTGGGCTGCATGGAAACGTGCTAAAACGCCCTTTTTCTTTTTCTTTTTCTCCCCCCCCCCCCCCCCAGCAAAGCGAGAAAGACTTTTTGAAAATATAAAGTGTTGGAATTGACATCTAGTCCAGCGCCTGCACATGTATTAATTCTGCCGTGGTGGGAGGAAAGGGAAAAACGTGTAATTAGGCAGGAGCAGGTGAAAGATTCCAGACGATGAAATACAACAGGCTAAACGGGATAATGTATTCACCATTAAAGGACTGACATTTATTACCAAAAGGAGACCCGTTACGTTTGAATATGAAAAGAGGCAGATATTAGGCTATATAAATTAGCTCCTTCACATTACTTGCATCTCATTTAAAATACATTTTTTATTATTATTAACCAACGGATTGGTGTTTCAGAGGAAAAGCCATACCCGCTAAAATAGCACCAAGCAAATGATGCGCCTTTAAGACGCTCCAAAGAGGCGATCCCCAAAGCAATCGATCACAGTAAAAAGTGAGGAAAGGGGGTCTGAAACCAGTGAAGCCAAAAGGGTCTTTTGACATATCTGTAGTGTCACAAGATCAGGGTGGATAATTCATCTCACAAACACACGCACACACGTCTTCCCCGTGCAAATTCCACGCCTTAAAATAGATTTCGACTTGTGCCTTTCAACTGATCTATTATTAACGCTAATGAAGTCTCAGAGGTATAGGCTGCAAAATGAATGAAGAGCACTGGGCTGGATTTCGAGTACCTGAAGCGCTGGTAAAATACTGTTGTGCAAATACATATACGAATCTCCTCGTGTTTCAAATGTAAAAAGAAAATCTTCTTTCTTAAAATATAACAGCAGATGAAAAGGAAAATTTAAAAAAGAAATAACCAAGCCCTCACTCTCCGCTCCCTTTGAGCTCCCGTTAAAGTGTTCTTCTGATTAGAGCCCAAATATTCTTTCAGATATTTAGACAAAGGCAACAGCAACGCAAACCAAATCTTCACAGCGGAACCAGCCGAACAGTTTAAGGAACATTCATTTTATTGTACTTTTTTTTTTCTTTTTTTTTTTTTTTTGACACACCTGACATACCACGGAGTCCACTCTGAAGCAGATTAGGAACAAAAGTATGCCCCCTCCGTCTCCAATAAATAAATAAATAAAGCAAGGAGCCGCTTTCCGTACCACAGCCCGTAAGGTCTGTAAAGATTACCTGGGCGAGCGAGCTAAAGACCCCGCACAAAGAAACGCGCCCCTGCTTATAAAGAGCAGAGGCGGCGGGCGCTTGCTTTGCAGACGGAGCGAGGAAAGCCCTTGGTGGCTGATTAAGAAAAAGGAGCTTTGGAGGACTCGTCAAAACCTTGTCAACCGGAGGAATGCAATCTCTTCAGAGGCGTTTGGGCGTTTGGGCGGGCGGGCAGGCAGCTGGCTGCAGGCAGGGTGGTGCTGCTGGGGCAGGGGCATCCCACCCCGCACACACACACGGTTACACGCACCCGCACACACACCCCCGCACACACCCCCCTTCCCCTCCGTCCCCGCGGGCGTGGGGGGGTGCTGGAAGGCAGCCGGGGTGAGGCAGAGCCTCCCGGCCGGGGAGAACAGGGAGCGAGCCGGCAGCGCGGCGTGGAGCCCGCCCGCCGACACGGGCGGCAGCCCGCAGGGGAGGGGGGGAGGGAGCCCGGCGGCAGCGTGCGGAGAAAACAGAGCAGCGAGGGGGAAAGGAAAAAAAAAGAAAAAAAAAAAAAGTAAAAGTGGGGGGAAACACGCGTGGCGGAGCGCGGGGTGCGCGCGTGGGCGAGAAGAGCTCGGGGGGGGGCACATGTATATGTATATGTATATGTATATGTATATGTATATGTATATGTATATGTATATGTATATGTATATGTATATGTATATACACACATCGGTGCAGGCGTGCACGTCGTGCGTGCGCCCGGGGCGCGCGTGCGAGGGTGACCGCGCGCGCGTAAGGCCGCGGGCGGGCGGGCGGGCACGGGGCGCTGGGGCTCCCGCGGGTCGGCGCGCAAAAATGCGCGGGCGCGGGAGGGTCCCCGCGGGTGCGGGGCGGCCCGCCCGAGCCCCGGGCTCCGCGGCGCTGGAAGCGTCCGCCTGTGCCGGCGAGCGTGTGTGGCCGGTCCCCGAGAGCGGCAGCTCCCAGGGCTGCTGCGGGGATTCCCCCCCCCCCCCCCGCGCTTCTCTTTTACTCCTCTTTTTTTTTTTTTTTTTTTTTTTTTCCCCTCGCTTGCTCCTTTTTTTTTCCCTCCTCATTCAGAGCCCCGGGTGTCTCCCGGCCCTCATTGGCCGCCCCGGCGCGGCGGGGCGGAGCCGGGCCGCCTGCAAAAGGAGGAAAAGAAAAAAAAAAGAGAGAGAAAAAAAAAAAAAAGGAGACCGAGAGAGAGGAGAGGGAGGAAAAAAAAAGGGAGAAAACTGTAAGTGCGTAAAAAAGTTCTCGCCGTGGTGACGGATGCTCAAAAGTTCAGGAGTTTTTCCGATGCTTCCCAAAGCAGCCTGCGACTGAAAAAGAGACTGAAAAAAAGCGAGAGGGAGAGAGAGAGGGAGACTTTGCACTGGGAGATCGGGAAGGTGGATTTTTTTCTTCTTCTGCTCGCTTAAAAAAAGCCAACAAAACACATCCCTCTACTTTTGTCCCTCCTTTGCAGACAACTTGTTGCAGATCCCCGTGGAACAAGGAACTGGGAGCGTGGGAGCCTCTTTGCAAAGGTTTTATTTTCTTAATACCCTTTCTGCGTTTGGAAGTTGCTTTCTCCGCTGCGATTACTTTTTTTTTTCCCTCCCCCGTTTTCTTTTGACAAACATTTTCCCCCATTTCCCCCCCCCTCCTTTTTTTCCCTTTTTTTGATTTTTTTTTTCCCCCCCCTCCGCGTGGAGTGCGGGAGCTCGCCGGTGGGCTTTCCCGGGCGAAGAAGAGGAGACTTTCGGCGGTGCCGTCGTTATTCTTCCTCCCTTTTTTCCGCGCTCCGCCGGGGGGGTGGGGGGGTGGGGGTTGCCCGGCCGCCCGGTCCAGCTCGGTCCGCGGAGCGGCGGAGGGGTGGAGGGGGAAGGGACGCGCTGTTTGGTCCGGCGGGGAGGGTGGGGGAAAGCTGACGGGAGGACATGCAGGCTCGCTACTCCGTGTCCAGTCCCAACTCCCTGGGAGTGGTGCCGTACCTCGGCGGAGAGCAGAGCTACTACCGCGCCGCCGCGGCGGCGGCCGGCGGGGGCTACACGGCCATGCCGGCCCCGATGAGCATGTACTCCCACCCGGCCCACGAGCAGTACCCGGCCGGCATGGCCCGCGCCTACGGGCCCTACACGCCGCCGCCGCAGCCCAAGGATATGGTGAAGCCGCCCTACAGCTACATCGCCCTCATCACCATGGCCATCCAGAACGCGCCCGATAAGAAGATCACCTTGAACGGGATCTACCAGTTCATCATGGAGCGGTTCCCTTTCTACCGGGACAACAAGCAGGGCTGGCAGAACAGCATCCGCCACAACCTCTCCCTCAACGAGTGCTTCGTCAAGGTGCCCCGCGACGACAAGAAGCCCGGCAAGGGCAGCTACTGGACCCTCGACCCCGACTCCTACAACATGTTCGAGAACGGCAGCTTCCTCCGCCGCCGCCGCCGCTTCAAGAAGAAGGACGCCGTCAAGGACAAGGAGGAGAAGGACCGCCTGCACCTCAAGGACCATGCCCCGCCGCGCCCGCCGCCGCCCGCCGCCGCCGAGCCCGAGGGCGGCCCCGCCGCGGGCAGCGCCGCGCCGCCGCCGCCGCCCGTCCGCATCCAGGACATCAAGACGGAGAACGGCACGGCCTCCCCGCCGCAGGCCGTGTCCCCCCCCGGCGCCGCGCCGCCGCTCGGCGCCGTGCCCAAGATCGAGAGCCCCGACAGCAGCAGCAGCCTCTCCAGCGGCGGCAGCCCCCGCAGCACCCTCCCCTCCAGCCGCTCCCTCAGCCTGGAGGCCCCCGAGCCGCCGCCGCCGCCGCCGCCCCCGCCGCCGCCCCCGCCGCCGCCCCACCACCACGGCCCGGGCTTCAGCGTGGACAACATCATGACCTCGCTGCGGGGCTCGCCCCAGGCCGCCGCCGAGCTGGGCGCCGGCCTCCTGGCCCCCGCCGCCGCCGCCCCGCGCACCGGCATCCCGCCCGCCCTCTCCCTCGGCGGCTACTCGCCGGGCCACAGCTCCGTCTACGGCTCGCCCTGCGGCCAGGCGGCCGCCGGCGCCGCCGCCGGCACCTACCACTGCAACATGCAGGCCATGAGCCTCTACGCGGCGGCGGGCGGCGCCGACCGACCCGGCCACCTGCCCGCCGCCACCGCCGCCGCCAGCCCCGCCGAGGACCCGCTGCCCGACTACGCCATGCCCGCGGGCGGCGGCGGCGGCGGCGGCGGCGGCGGCGGCGGGGCGGGGGGCGGCGGCGGGGCGCTGGGGCACGGCGGGCTGGGCGGCGCGGCGGGCGGCCACCAGGAGGGGCACCACCCGCACCCGCACCCGCACCAGGGCCGCCTGGCCTCCTGGTACCTCAACCAGGCGGCGGCGGCAGCGGCGGCGGCGGCGGCGGCGGCGGGGGAGCTGGGCCCGCTGGCGGGCGCGGCGGGCTACGCGGGGCCGCAGCAGGGCTTCGCCGCCGCCCCGCGGGAGGTCTTCGAGGCGCCGCGGCTGGGCCTCAGCGCCTCGCCGGGCGGCGGAGGCGGCGGCGGCGGGGCGGGGGGCGGCGGCGGCGGCGGGGGGGGCGGCGGCGGCGGCGGCGGCGGCGGCGGCGGGGCGGGGGGCGGTGGCAGCTGTCAGATGGCCTTCCCCGGCAGCCAGCCGCTCTACCGCACCTCCGGGGCCTTCGTCTACGACTGCGGAAAGTTCTGAGCGCGCCCCGCCGCGGGGAGACCGCGCAGCACCGCGCAGCACCCGCGCAGCACCGCGCCGCCGGCCCCCGCCGCGCCCGCGGAGGGAAGCGGGCTCACGCGAAAAGCTTTTGTACAGAGACAGCCCCAAAGCATGTCTTGGTTTGTTAAAGGACAGTGTTACTCCAATAACACGTAAGTTTGTTTTTTTTTTTTTTTAAATTGCTTTGAGAAATACTTCCCCTCCACCCCCTTCCCCATCCCTTAAGGTATGGTCCTGCCCCGTGTTTAAAAGGGGGCGAAAAGTCCAGCGTAGAGTGCCAGCTTCTTCCCCCCACCCCCCCTTCCTCTTTTACAAGGACTTGTTTTAAATTGTAAATTGCGACATAGTAATTTATTTTTAATTTGTAGTTGGATGTTGCGGACCAAACGCCAGAAAGTGTTTCCCCCTTCCCTGAAAAGTGACGTTAAAATTGACTGAAACGCTGATTTTTTCACTATATATAAAAAGGGAAACTGTATTAATCTTATTCTATCAATATTTTTCTTTTTTTTTTTTGTTGAAAATATTCTGAAGGTATTGCATTGTTTGTTTATTAATAAATTACCATTCAGTTGGAATGATCCTTTACACGTCTGTATATTTTAATACTTTCATTTAGAGAGCGAGAGAAAGAGAGGGAAAAGGGATTTCATAACTAACTTTGTCGCTGGAACAGCTCGTTCCCCTCCGCACAAATTCCAAAGACCATTTAGGAACTGCCAGGTCGAAAAATCCCTTTTCAGTCTCTTCTGCAATATGTTCCACTTAGTCAGCTCGCCTTATCCGCTAGGAAAAAAATACTTTCCCATGGCAGCTCTGAGTTGGCAAATAAACAAACACGTTTTCTTAGCAATTAATGGGCAAGACCTGGAAACATTTGACCATACACAGTAGTATGACAACATTACAGCTTTTTAAATAATATGCCTCTGTAAGGGTGTATTAAGCGATAACTCCGAGGTAGAAGTACATGCGCTAGATTCCTGCCCTTGTGTAACTGTGTATATATGGAGCTATCGATCTCTCTGTGTGTATTTCAAATGTATTTATATATAGGATTTACATATGTATCTATATTTAAAGAAGGATTACGTGTTTATTCATAGCTTCATATACGCATTGCCTATGTTTCTAAACTCCACAGTGTATAGTAGATGCCAGATATTCTGTAGTACCTATATTCTTAAGTCTAATGTAAGCATATATATCACTGCTTCGTAGAATTGGTAGCAATGCGCGCAATCACATCCGTGAAGCCGGTTCTGTAATATATATTTTTACAGTACTATTTTATTTCAGGAAAAAAAAAAAAGGAGTAGTTGGATCAAAGGGTGCTCGTACAGTCTACCCTTACACCTTTACAGCTCTGCTTTACTCCTGTCCTTTAGGGACATTACTGGTCTGTTAGAAGTGCCCTAATTGCTCAGACTGAAATTATTTTAGAAAGAGTTTGTGTGGGAGAATTTTTCTTACATAGTTGTTTGGGGGTTTGTTTTTGTCTCCTTCCCTCCCTCCTTTTTCCTTAAATCGGGGGGGGGGGGGGGGGAAATTCCAGGGTAGCAGATGAGTGCTGCAGAGACTGACGTCTTGTCAGATCACGAATCTCACCTTCGGGACGATTTGCAATTAAGAACCTACGGGCAATGGGGCTCACCTTCCCCCTTTGTAAATAACCACCAAAATGCAATAAATTCATGAACTTAAAAGAATCTGCCTTGTCAGTCAGACTTGGGAAGAAGATTATTTGATTACAGACATTTAAGGCCTAAAGTTTGCTTTCAAGATAATACAGTTTCCTATCAGTATCTCTTATCTAAAGGCAACACTTAGCAGTAATTGCTGTTGCATTGTTAAGGGTTACACTGTAAATAAATACAAAGGTATTTACAGTTAAACCTTATTATCTCGCTTTTGAGCTGCGCTTCCCCTCCAAAGCAATAATCTACTATGCAGAAAACACCTTCAGCAGATCGGATGAACCGGCGGGGGCGTGCGTCCGTGTGTGTGTGTCATTTCATAACGTTGGCTTAAAATATGTTTATTTAAGTATCGCCTAGTCCTTGCTTTTTCGTGCTAGTACCTCTAAGGAGATTACCGGCCTTATTTCTATTTGTTCGCTGAGTCGGGTGAAACTCAAACGCTCCGTCGTCCGGTTTATGGTAACGCTGAAGCGAAGGACGAGCAAAGCGGAACGCCTTCGCTCCGGGGGCACGTTTTGATCGCCGCTCCCCGTTTTCCCCCTGTAAAGGGAAATAAAACGTTACCTATTCCCGGTGGGGCTCACCTGCTGCTCCCCACCGTCCCTGTCCCGGTACCGAGCGGGGGGCCGCTCAGCCCTTGCCAGCGGGGTTGCCGAGCCAGGGGCACGGGGGGGCTTTCGCCGCCCCCCTCCTTCGCTCCCTCTCCTGGGAAAGGGGAGCCCCGGCGGCGGCAGCTCCCTCTGCCCCGGCAGCTGGGTTTGCCGGCGAGGGGGCTGCGTGGCAACGCCGTCCCGTCCCGTCCCTTCCCGTCCCCCCCCCCCCCCCCGCCCGCTACTTAGAATAAAACTAAAAATTAAAGAACGGACTGGATAGAGAGGCGATTGCATGTACCATTTGCCTGTTATTTTTGTTGCGATCAGGCGCCGGCTTTCCTGTACGTTGGGTTTTCTCGGCCGTCTCCCGCGGTAGGGTGTTTGTGGCGAAAATAAATAGAAGGGAAAGAAGTTGTTAGCTCGGCTTGTTTAATCACCCGTTGCATTGTCGGTGGTGCTGCTCTACTCGGGGAGCCGGGGGGGCTGTGCGGAGCTTAAACAAATGCCGTCTATAATTACTGATGATGCCCCGGCCGCCCCTGGGCGGCCCGCTGCCCTCCGCGGCCCCGGCCCCGCGGGGAGGCCGCGCAACTTGCGCTCCCCGCGGCCATGGCTGCAAAGGGGGCGGGTGGAGGGGTTCGCAGTCAGGGAGGGGGCGAAGGGAAACGTCCCGCTCGGCCTCCAGGTAGGTCGAGCCGGGATCCTCTGCCCCCGGAGGGGATCCCTTTCCTGACGTGACGTGCGTGGTCGCGGCGGAGGTCACCTCCCGGTTCTCGGTGCGACGGGCTGGTTCGCCGCACCCCCCTGCTTCGGCTTGGTCTCACAAAAATTATTATTATTATTATTATTATTATTTTTTCTCCCGCTCCGCACAGAAATTGTTCACAACGAACATAACATTAGCGGTGCAGAGGGTCCCCCCGGTAGGCAGCAAATCGTGCGGGCTTGGCAGCGGGAGGCCGCCTGCCCGCCCGCCGCGCAGGCCGCTGCCGCGGGGTCCCTGCGCGGCCCTGCGCGGGGGGGGGACGGCCGCGCCGCTCCGCGCTCCGCCGGGCCGGGGCCTCCGGCGTGACACGGTGCTGCTGCTGCTGCTGCTGCTGCTGCTGGGGCGGGGGGAAAGGCCCGGGGGGTTGCTAGAAACCTTCCCGGGCTGGGGCAGAGCCGCGGAGCGGGGCGTCCGCCCGCGGGCAGCGCTCCGGCCCGTATGGCGCGAACGGCGGGCAGCGGGGGCGCAGCGCGGGGCCCTCCTCCCTCTTGTGCTTCCCCTCGCGAGCAGGAGGCGAACCCCGGCGTCCCTTCTGACCTGTCGTTGTCTCCCAGCAGAAGGGGGCCAGCCCCGAAGGCCAAAAGAGACGCGGTCCGACCCTGCGCGGAGGTGGGCCCGGGACGCGGGCCCAGGCAGCGGCTGAAGGGAGCATCCGTGAGGCCTCTGCGTCTGTGGTGGCAGCGCCTACGGCAAGCGGGGACAGCACGCCGCTCGGCCCCGGCCTGGCCTGCCCAGCGGTCCAGTAGGTGCCAGGTTAGCACGGCGCTTTGTGTTGTGTTTTTAGCTCAAGCTGTTTTTTTTCCAAAACTATCGCTTTGCTTTTCATCTAGGCGAAAAAAAAACAGTTTGTTGGTTTTTTTTTTAATTAATGTGAGGGACCGTTGCGTTTAGCTGCTTCTGGTGGTTTCTTACTTTTATTTGCTCAGCTGCCACTTAAAATGAAGAAAACGCAGAGAAGAGGAATATTCGCCCTTCTAAGTTTTCTCCTCGTAATTTCTTCTTAAAGCGAGTGACACTTCATATTATGTTCTGCAAAGGTCATAACCAAAAATAGCAGAGAAGTGCATGCAAATAGTTGAGAGGACATGGATTAAAAACCCTTCCCTACCTCCGCAGGCCAGGTCAGAGGGACAACATCGTGAGACTGTGTTGTGGATGGAGACGTTAAGGGAATGTTTCCAAACGGGCGTTTTATGACACCTGGGGCGCTTTCTGAAAGCCACGGAGTTCGGGAAAGGCGCTTCCAAGTTAGCACGGGCGTATTTTCATAGTCGGGCTTAACTTCGCGACGCTACCGGTAACCCGGGGTTAGCAGCGTATTGAGCAGCCGGCCGCACTGCGGCGGCAGGCTGTCCTCTGCCCTCGCCTCCCCACAAACCCGCTGATGAGAGCGGGGCGAGCTTGAAGCTTCGCTCCGGGCTGCGGAGGCTTTGCTTGCGCCTTGCGGGCGGCTCGCAAACGCCGCAGGCGAAGGCCGGTGCGGGTTTTGCGGGAGGCAGCGTGGAGCCGCCGCGCAGCGAGGGGCGGCCGCCCACGCTCGGGGGGGGCTGAGCACGGTCTCGGCGCCCACGTGAAGATGAGCGTGAGGTAACCACGCGCAGTCTTTATTACGCCGTCTTGATTGCGTAGGCAGAAGCGTGCGGCAGCGAGGCGCGCACATGGCTGCGCTGCGCACCGGCGGGTACCGGAGCGCTGCGGCGCCTAGAAACGCTCCCCCTAGCCTTTTCCCGAAATCACCCATTTCAGCAGCAACCGCTAATTGAACATTAGCTTCCAATTAATTTCGCTTGTAAAGTAATTTAAGCCCCCCGGCGCGGTCAGTCCGTTTTTTCACCCTGTTGGGGCCGGGCATGGCGGCTAAATGCTTCTCTCACGTTAAGATGCACGGGTGGGTTTTTGGGAGGGGGATGAGGAGCGCGGCGGTGGGCGCCGTCGGGGTGCCCGAGGCCGAGCTATATCGCTGCGCGGGGGCGCAGGTGGCGCGCAGCCGGGGCAGCGCAGAGGGCGAGCGCAGGTTTACGCGGCAAACTGCGCAAGAGGCCCTCTGCCTCGATATAGCGGGCCTAAAGTCTGGCGTAAGGGAGCTGCTCGGTGCTCCCTTGGGACGTGCAACGGGTTTCGATCCGCCGGCATCTCTCATACAAGTTAACAGGCTGGGAGGATCCCACTTACCCTTCCCATGTGGGGTTTTATCCCCCCCCCCCCCGCCTTTCCCCTTCTGCCTCGCCTCCCCGGCGGCTTGTCTGTGTTGTGAATCCGCCCCAAAGGTGGTGCGGTGCCGCGGCGAGCGTAGCCCTCCTGGTTTAATTACGCTGGGACTCATAAAGCCATTCGCTTCTTTCCAAAGTAATAAACAAACGTCGCGTTAGGTCAAGATTGATGGTGTCCATGCAATAAAAACGGGCCAGGTCAGGAAGGAATAAAATTCAATCAGAGCTCGCGGAATCATTTTTCAGGGGACAGAAAGACAGAAAAGGAGACGGGGGTCAAGGGAGACGATGTCGCCATTCACAACACACCAGCCGGGAGGGAGGAGGGCGAGGGTTAACGAGCGATTGTTTTTTATCAAGCGGAGCCTAATTGAACGAAACAATAGCCGCATCGGCGGGGGAGGGCCGGCTTCTTGCGCGGGGGAGTCTCTGCGGGGCCGGGCTGCGGCCCCGCACCCCGGCACTGCGGAGCGCGGCCGCGGCGGGCAGCGGGAACCCCTCGCAGCAATGCTGCGTCGTCCGTCCCCGTCCCCCCCCCCCCAAAAAAAAAAAAATAAACACTTTACACAGGCACCTAGGGCAACGGGCAGGTTATCTCTGCGCCAGCCCGGGGGCTGGGGATGGAAACAGCGGTAGCAAAGGGCCGGGTGCCTCGGAGAGGAGGGCAGGACACCCTCATTTCGCAAGAAGGAGTCCTGAAAGGCCTGCTTGGAGGGCCGGAGAAGCAAGCCCCAGCTCTCCCGAGGGTCACTCCGGCGGGAGCAGGGCCCCTCGGTGTGACTTGCAACTAACCCCTCTCCCCTTGGGTTTCGTTCGGTGGGAACGCTGCTGGCATCCCGAGATTTGGGAAGCGGCTGCGGAGGTGGTACTCGCGGGACACCCGCCGGGCGCTGGGTGCCGGCGCGGCTCTGGGAGCGGGGCCGTCGGGGGGCCGCGGTGTGCAGGGAGGCGGCGGCGGCGGCACAGCCCCGCAGGGAAGCCCCTGCGCTCCCAGGGGCTCGTTTTCGTCCTGACCCGGCCTCGCCTGCTTCGCCAAAGGCTCCCTTCCTCCGTTGAGCCGGTAGGGCGTTTAAGGGGGGGGGTGTGTTTCTCACTCACCCCCCAAGCAAACGCGTCTGTTGTGCGCACCTCCGCGACCTTCTAGGCTGGCAACTTGCGCCTTGCTTGGTATGGGTGTGCCGCAAAATAATAGCTATTAAAAAGCACTGGAATGGGGGGGGGGGGGGGGGGGGAGAAGGCGACCCTGGCTACCGGTGAGAGCTCACAAGCTCTCCGGCTGAACGGGAATTGGGTGGTCGGCAATTTTTTTGCCCCCTAAATAAACACAGCTTGAGACGACTTGGGTGGGCAGGAGGGAACAATTTGTGAGCCGGAGAGCGAGGGAGCTGGGCAGGCAGCCGGGCCGCGACTTACCTGCTGGAGACTTTCACCTGACCTTTAGGTGTCAGGGGGCTTGATTGTGCAGTGTATTACCCCACATTCGGGTCAGCTGCTTGAGGCTGCGTTCAGCAGAATTAAAACAACAACAATGAAACCCCCAAACTGGAATCCCCGCTCCTTTCCAGCCCCCATCACCTCTGGGGAGAATGCAGGAAAACCAACACATTTAGAACCATTAACTCTTGAAATAGCTGAATTTCCTCCAGTAGAAAAAACGCAAATTATTACACTCATGAGTTCAGGATATTTATATATTATATGAATCGATGAATAAACAGGTCGTATCGCTAGAGCCATCGCCCCGCAGAAGGCAAGAGCTCGGTTTAGAAGAAACGCCGTAGCCGTTTTCCCCCCACCGTTCCTGGAATTTATTTACTTGCCAGAACATTTAAGCGGCCGAGTTTAATTTTTTTTTTTTAAATAAATATTTGAAATAAGGAAAAAGAAGAATGTTTTCCATTGAACGATAATGTAAAAGTACTGATAATATCGTCCAAAGCAGAAGAGAATTGTTTAAACAATGTCGGTGCTTGCAAGATTGCCCAGTATAAATACATTCGCGCTGCCTTTTTGATGCGAGTTTCTACTGGAACTCTTTTTTTTCTGTACATGTTTGTGTGTATACATACGTATTTCCCCGCTCGAGATTGCGTGAAATAGGTCTGCAGCTGCGGGCTAGCGGAGGAGCAACTCGCCCTGCCAAGCCCCCGTCGCCCTGGGCCGGGGGTGCCCGGCGGGGCCGCGGGCAGGAGCCGGGCGCTCGCACACTCGCCCCTGCCAGCGAGGAGCTGCTCACCGTTTTCCCTTAGCGAGGATCTATGGAAGTGCTCCCGGCCAGCGCTTCTAACCTCGCCTCTCAAGGATGGGACGGATTTAAAACCGAATAACGAATTGCAGAAAAATTACGGCTTTCTCCCGACGCCGTTCCCCGCCCCCCCAAGCGCTCCGCCGGGGGGGGGGGGGGGAAACACACGGGGCGCGGAATGAACCGGTGCGAGCTCATTAGCAAAGCAAAGGTTGCAATTAGCGTCTGCTGCTGCGAACCGACCTCTCCCCCGCCCGCCTCCCCTAGCCCCCATCACCAAATAATTGCAAAGTATCTGTTGATGTTTTTCTTCCACCCGTCAAAACGTTGGAGCTCTGCCTGCTCCAGCGCTCCTTTCTGGGTTTGTTGTGTCTGGAGACAATGCTCCTCCAGCGAACCCTCAGAGGTGAAGGGGGGTCACACGGGGAGGCAGGGAGCGCGGCCCTGCCAGCCGGCTGGCGGCCCCCCCCCGCCTCCCGCCCCTGCAAACCTGCCGCCCAGAGGCGACGGGGGCGGGCGGCGACCCCCGGCCGGCGAGGCCGGTCCCCCTCTCCCCGCGCTGCCCCGGGCCGGAAGGGGGAAGAGCACGGGACCCTCCTGTCCGCCCGGCGGGCGCGGCCGCTTTTTGTGCAGGGGGCCGGGGGCGAGGCGGGGCACTCCCCCGTTCCCCCAACTTACATCTAAATTTTATTTTTCTCAATACTTACAGCAATCCATCCGGACTCCGCCGTTCCCCCAATTTACACCTAAATTTTATTTTTCTTAATACACTTAGAGCAATCGATCCGTCTCCGTGCGCGCCCACAGCTGGCCGCGGAGCCGTTTCCCACCACCTACCTACCGTGCCCAGGCAGCGGGTCTGTTCCCCTCTCCGCCCCCCTTTGCTGTTGCCCTTCAGGCTGACGCTGCGAGCAGGAGGTGTATTTTTAGCTGGCGCTGGCGGTTTTGCTCCGCGACCCCGAGGAAACCCCCGTCGCTTTGTCTCGCCGGCCTTCCGCGGCGGGGCCGGGGAGGAGGGCGGCGGGCGGGCCGGCTGCGCCGCCGGCGGGCCCCGGGGCAGGGCCGACCCCCGCCCCGGCCCTCTCGCAGGGCTGGCAGGGGCTGGTTCTCCTGCGGGGCGACCCCGCCGCAGGCGGCCGCCACGCTGCTGGCTCCCTGCGGGGATTTTACAGCCCACGAGCGGCCGGTGGTCCCGAGCGCCCCGACAGGCCTCGGGAGAGGGAAAAATAATTTAAAAAAAAAAAAAAAAAAAAAGGCTTTCGTGGCAGTTTTACCGTTGGCAGGACAGGCTCCGGGGGAAGGGCCGCGGCCCGCACGGCGGAGGCGAGGGGCCGAGTGACGGCTGCGAGTTGCGGGGTGGCGGCGAGGGCCGCAGGCAGGGCCGGGTCGGCTCTCCCGAGCGGGCCCCAGCCCGCCGCAACCCGCGGGGCAGGAGCTGGGCCCGCTCGCCTCTCCCCGAGCGCCCGGGCAGCCCCCACCCCAGCGCGGCCACGGCTGTCCCGCTTCTCCCCGTCGTAGCGGCGCAGGGTGAGCCCCTCCGCTTCCCACGACGCGCGGGACAGGCTGCCCGGGCCGGGACCCCCGGCAGGCTCCCGGCTCCGCGGTCCCCTCCCCGGCCCCTGGGGAGCAGGGCGGCCGCAGGCTGGCCCTGGCGAGCAACCGGCCTTCCCCGGCCAGCGCTGCCGCTCGGCAGCCGGCAGAGCCGGGCCGAGCGTTGCCTGGGCGTGCCGGGGAGCAAAAGCAAAAGCCACCTTGCCGTTTGCTTTGTTAGCCGCTGCCGGTGGTGGGACGCCTGTGGAAGGCAGGGGAGGCTGGGGGCACGCTCGGTTATTTACTACCGGAGCTGCCCTTTTAAGTTAACGAAGTTGTAATGACCCCAGATGAGGCATGAGACGGGCAGAGGGGGGATGTATCTCTCCGTACCTGCCCGCACGAAACGCTTGACATACGCATTAAACCGATGTACAGAACATCAGTCTGTAACTGGTGTATTAGCTACATATATAGATACCATCTCCTTAAATCGTCGCGGTTTTGTTTTTGGTTTTGGGTTTGTTTTTTTTAAATTTCGTTTTCAAAAAGTGATTCCGTGGTCATTGCAAAGAGCGATACTTTAGGAGAAATTCAAAATCGGGCAGGAGGATGGTGGTGAGGAAACCGAAAAGCAGTTCAGAGCTTTGCCAAATTGTAAAAAGCAGCGGGGCAGTGCTGGGACGCACGTTTTGTCCTGTCACGACCAGTAGATTTTGTTTTGTTTTTTTGTTTTTTTTTTTTTTACAAAAGCAGCAAAAAGACATCCAGCACAAGGTCACCGCAGAGGGGCCGCTTGGTCTAGAACCATTTTTTGCCTTGCCATCCCCTTCCCCTCTCGCGTCCCAATATAGACACCGAAAACGGAGAATAAAAATGCTTCTCTTGAATGCGCCACAGTTAGAGATGCCAAAGCAAAAAAAACCAACCCTGAGGTCGAAGGAAAACTGGCAGCTCATGTAAAGGTTCCCAGCCCTCTGCAGAGATGTGTGAACTAATATTCAGATGTACCAGCAAGCCTCCGAGTGAATCACTGTAAGCAAAAAATAGTTCCCAACAATACAAAAATACCTTGTCATAAAAGCGCTTTAATACTTTTTTTTTTTTTTCACTTTTACTACGTGCGCCACCAAAGATCCGCCACCAGCAGCCTGTGACCGCTCGTCCCAGGCGCTGCAAAGGCGGCAGCCCCCGGGCAGGCGGAGCTCGCCCCCTCGCCGCCGCGGCCCCCCGAGGGTCCCCCGGCTCCACTCGGGGCTGCCCCGGGGCGTGGGGGCACCCCTGGGCAGGGGGGGAGCCCCTCGGCCGCGGGGGGCGAGCGCGTACCGCCGGGGCTGTGCAGCGGACCCACGCGGTGTGAACACTGCGGGGGGAAGCCCGCTAATGCGAAGGACACGCACCCACGGCGAGGGGGTTTACTGTTCTTTTACTCTAAAAAAAGGCGCAGCCGCGGAGTCGTGACCATTCGAGGGGAAAAGCACCCCAGGAGGCTTTGTGGAAATATGTACCCACGCGTGGAGGTGCACCGGCGGGGGGCGAGTGGCAATCCGTGCCAGGCGTCCCCACCGACGGGGCGTCCGCGACCCACGCGGCGCTGGCTTATGCCTTAGGAGCCCGGGCGCGCCGCGGAGCCTGTGCGTGGGGGCTGGAGAGCCTCACACGCGTGGGGCGCTGCTTGGAGCGAGCGCAGCAGGGACACCCCTCCCTCTGCGCTGCCCCCCTTCCTCCCCCCGCTGCGAGGACGCGTACCCCGTGCACCTGTAGCAAGGGGCCCCAAGCAGCGCCCGCCTCCCGTGTTTCTCCTTCCCCCGCGGGCTGGGGCGGCCTCGCTCCCGCGGGGCCGGCCCCGAAGGAAGCGGCTGCTGCGGCTGCCGAGGCGCGCACCGCTCCGCGCCCCTCCGCGCCCCTCCGCGCCGCGGGCCGCCGCCACCGCCAGCTCGCAGACGTCTTCCGCTGCGCCTCTGGCCCACGGTGCGCGGCCGGCGCACAGAGAGCCCTCTCTGTCGGGCAGCCCGCCTGCTCGCAGGCTGCTCCCCAGCCCCGGCCCGTCCCCCCGCACCGCTCCCATCACAAAACCGCACCCGGGCGCAGCCGGAGCCGCTGCCCCCAGCTCCGCGCTCAGCCCCCCCCCGCCGACCCCCCTTTTAACAGGAGTGTCCCCCCCCAACACAAAGTAAAAAAGCAAGAGGTGCGCTCGGAGAAGGTGTATCTCCTGTCTGTCTCCCCTCTGTGTATCTCGCCCTTTGCTCATTTCGAGGCATAAAGCTAAAATGATGGGAGTAATTGGTGGGTGGAAGATCCTAAACCAACGGGAAATGTATGGGCTCGACGACCTCTGGATAACTCGGGTACCTTGGCACGAAAAGTGCAAAAATATTTACTCACCTTGAAGTTTCTATTTTTTTTTTTAAAGCTTTTTTATTTATTTTGTTTTTATTTCTTAAGTCATCTTTTGAGATGGGTCAAGCTCCCGTCCGAGGTCTAATTATAGTAAGCAGGAAGAGGATGGAAGGGGAATGGGTCGATTCTGGGAGGGGGGCAAAAACCAAAACACCCTAAACCCCTGGACCGGGAAGGTGCTGGACAAAAAGGCATTCTGTGACTCACGGACACTCTGAAATGAAGGTCTGAAAAATGCTTACAAGCCCCCTCTGACGGGTTTGAAAGCGATTCCAGCAATTAGGAATTAATTCGGCATGGTCAAAAGGCGATTTCACTGCGAGTTATATCAAGTTATCCAAGCTTTTAAGAGTTCAAGTGGTGGAAATGGGCCGCTGGGGTGGAGGTAAGGCTGCAGGAAAGAAAAACAAGGAGTGTTCAGGAAAAGCAGAAGAGGGGAAGCCGTGGAGCAAGGGCCGGAGGGATGGCGAGCCCCTGTTAGTGCCAGGGGTCTGCTGCTGTTGCTGGAGGAGAGGGGAGGCAGGGGACAGGGGATGCTTTTGTTTTTCATATGGGAGAAAGTATTAAAAATGCGCTGGAGGTCCTAGGTAATAGAAAGATGAGTTTTAATTAAAAAAAGGAAATCGGTGGGCTTGCTGGCTGATCAGTACTTCAGTTACAGTATCGGGGGGGGGGGATGACCCCTCCCCAGTTAATGGCAGGATCCAGAGTTAGCCCAGGCAGGGCTGACCCCGGGATGATGTGCGGGGCAAGAGGCACAGGGAAGGTGTGGAGGGGGGATAAAACCGGGCTTTCACGCACAGACAGGCCAGCAATAAAACCATCCCGGCGAGGGGCGGCCACCCACCCCGGCGGCTCATGGTGGTGCTGGCCGTGGGGTGCACCCCTGGCACGGGTCCTGCGACGCCCACCGGGCCCAGCCAGGACTCAGGCATTGGGATTGTTCTTCATGAGCTCCACGTCAGCGTCCACCATCTCCCTTACCAGCTCCTGCAAAAAGGGAGAGAGGCAGATGAGGGCTCCAGTGCAGGGGACGAATGGGCAGCAAGTCGTGAGTGCCCCAGAGCACAACGAGCCCTCCCAGCCCCCCGCAGCAGGACCAGGAGGGGTTGGGGCTTTGCGGGGCTTTTCCCACAGCGGCCCTGGCCCCAGCGTGTGTGTCGGTGTGCTGCTGTGCACCGGGGGTGCCCATCGCTGCCATGGTGGCTGCTGTCTTCAAAGCAAGAATGTGGGCAGGGTCACTGGAAATGGGATATCTCAGTGTGGCCGAGTCACCCCACACAGAGGCCCCCCTCTCCCTTCCCCTCCCCGTGGACTACTTTTAGAGGGCATGAACACCTGGCAGGTACAAAGCACTCCAGAAAGGCCACTCACATCAAACGTGACTCTCGGCTTCCAGTTCAGCTTCTGTCTGGCTTTGGTACAGTCCCCTTGCAGAAAATCCTGCGGAAAAAGAAGAGAGAGGCGCTGCGAGAAGCATCCACCTTCCCCACCTTGATGGCCTCCCCGTTGCTCGCGCTTCCCCGTGAGCCGAGGGCGGGGGGAGCTGCCGTCAGACTCTTCCGAGGACAAAATATTTCTCTTTAAGATGCAATTTTAGTGGAAGCTCATATGCCTATAAATCACCAGGAGGCAGCATCCTTTCACCAGGCTATTTCAGAGTGAAAGAGTTATTCTTTGTTTTCGTGTGTGCGCGGGGTTTGAACTCCAGTCTTACGGCTGTATAATGGTGAACATTTTATAAGAAGTTGTCATATGTCTTAGTCATGCTATTGAATGAGCTGTTTCAAATTCTTTCCCCCCCCATTTGTTTAAATAATGTAAATCACAGAGCAAACATGACAACTATTTTCTTTCAAATAAAAACGTGATCACAGACAGATGATGCTGAAAGACTGCTATGAATATGGGTAACCACATGCAACAGTAGTAAACATCCAGCTTTTGAACGCCTACATATTTTTTTCTATGGTATTTTGAGCATCCACGTTGAAAGAAAAGTCTTAATATCTCATAAATGAAAAGAAATTATCTTGAAACCATTACAGAAACCAAGACTTTGGTCATATTCAATTTACTGTCCAAGTATTCTTAAAAGTGCTACCACACCAAAACAATTCCACAACCAGTCATCAAAAATAACGTAAGGAAATTAAACAAAGAAAAGAGCTCCTTTGACTGCAGTTCTAATTGAATGAAAAAACTGACTGCATCTTCCTTTAAAATTCGAATACTGTGTTTAAATAATTAGTTTTTTCCAACTGTATGTGTTGATGTAATAAAATATATCACCTCTCCTCACAAGCTTCATTTCTCCGTAGCAGTAAATACTAAAATTCTATCTGTCTACGTTTAAAGAAAATGAAACAAAACCACCTTGGTTACAGAACAACAAGGCTAAGGCTGAATTCTGCTCTTGCATTTGACTTTATGGTGGTAACAGAGCAGGCTTTCCAGAAAAATGCATGGACTGCCTTTCTTCTCCTTCTTCCACTCTCTGACCAGCGGTGGAGCTAACGAACATTTTCTGGCTGTAGATTTTTTTAACTGTACTGCCCGCACACTACATTTTTCAGATGCTCTCTTTTCGTGCATGTGCGGTTCAGGTCATGTTAACTTCCAAAATCACCTCATCCTGTGCAGTAAAATGTAGGAAATTCTTCTTCATAATTGTGCTCCAGAAAGCTAGACAGCTCGCTGCCAGGAGCGAAGGAAATCCACCGAAGGAAATATTGCACCGAAGAAGGGGATGTGGAACAAACACGTCTGCCGAGACTATTCCAGGCAGCATTTTTACTAGTTCAGTCTTTAGGCTAAAAACACTTCAGCCTGCCTTCAGAAAAGAGTAAACAGATGGATCAGAACAAAATGATATGAAAATAAAAAATGCCATGATTTCCTTAAATTAGACTAAATGATTTCCTACTGCAGCCCTAGAATGGGTTTTCAGAAACTGCAGCAGACATTTGAGGCCAAGTCATGCAAAACCGCATCAACTTGAGGGATCCCCTGGAGGGTCGTGTGAATATGGATTGCAAAATCTGGTTTGAAATGGGAAAGACGCCCACTAACTTTGATAAAATTTGGATCAGACCCTAATGTGCTCATGGAGGTATGCCTTTTATCTGGAGTTCGGTTTAATTTACATTATATACGGGTGTATATATGTGCCTGGAAACAAGGAAATCCTTCTTAAAATAATAATTTCAGTATAAAAACAATTGCCTTTTATTCAGTCCTAATTCAAGCCATTAGCTGGCAGTGAAGCATTTTAATACCACCTAGTTTTATGTCATGAAAGCTATGTCATAAAACTTAGACTTTCATTTTTATAAAGGCTGTGTAAGTAATAATTTTACATCCACAATCTTTATATCGAAAACATCGTTTTAAACTGAGCCTTATCTAGGATACTGGCTTCCCATCTAAAAAAAAAAAAAGGACTGGGAAGAACAGAATGAATTGCCACCGCCTGCTGTATGTAGCTGCATTCTGCTTTTGAACAGCTTGGGAGCAGTCTTTTAACTTTCTTGGCCAAATGCTTTTTCTTAAAACAGTTTATCTAAAAAAATACTTTACCTAATTCCAGGCCTTCATTTAAAAACATAAACACTCAGTTGCTGAATAGACCAAAATAAGGTTGGGGGGAGGTTGCAAATCAGTAAAAGCGAAGTTATTTGCAGTGCTGGATTATACATAGAGAGAACACAAACAACTAGTGTATTAAATCCATTTAAGTTTTTTAAAAAAATGTATTTTTCCTTTAAAAGTTCACATGCTTTAACAATGATGCAGTAAAGGTATTATGGCATAATCTGTGGGAAAAAAAAGAAGAAAAGAAAAAGAGAAAAAAGAAGATTTAATATATATGGTAATACAAATTCCTCAGCTGAGTTAGGTTAAAAGATTTTAAATGGCTCTCCTGAAGAAGTTTGTGTACTTTTGGGAAACACTGCTTTGTCCGTAATGCTATTTTCAAATAAATCTATCTACAAAGTGTCTCCCAGGCACTTTTTAAAAGGTTCTCTTACAAAAGCTACTAGGTACAGAGATCAAATGAAACCATAATATTAACACCACATTACATCTAAATTCAAGGTTTGATTGTATTCTTACTAGTCAAAGTTTCAACACTGAATTGAAATGATGACTGGAACAAAGCTATTCCTGATTAAAGGATTGTATTGCAGTCATGTTTCCTGTATTTTTCTACAAGTAGCTCATAATATGAAAACAATAAGGTAATTACAATAAAATAAGAATATTAAAAAAAGCTTCTCTTGGAACAGAATGACTGCTTGTTTATATTATTCCAGTCTTTCACTGAAAACAGAGATGCATCTGTCAGACTTCCAAAAGGAAAAAATCCACAAAAAACCCCACAAACAAAAAAAACCTCTGGCATGCCGATCAGTAAAGGGTATTGATTTTTCAGTGTCAGGGCTTCACTTTGTAGAGGTACAACCAGATCAGAAAGCAAAGAAAGAAGAGGTGAGGTTTCACTGGAGAAAACCTGGATTTTTTGGGGGGGAGGGAGTGGGGGGTGGGATGGGGGGGTGTTGCTGAAAAAGAGCTGCTGCTGCTGAATGTAAACTGCCCAGTATCCCTGTTCCGGATGGAAAGGCACCTGATGAAATCACACCGCTTCATGTTTTGTATTCCTGCAGGATAACTTTTTCTGTGGCGTTGTGCTTCACATACTGACAGGAAAACAAAGCGCTCTGACTCCATGAAAACCCTGAGGATTTAGATACTGAGCTGAGAGTCTGCAAACCTGAAAACACTGATTAAGGCTTGCTGTTGTTTTTACAGTACTCAGATCATGAACATAAAATTAAGTCTTTGCTTTTAGTTATGCATTTTGGGAGGAACAAGCCCTTATTTTCCATGCAAATACAGTTAACATAAATGAATAGTAATGACAAGTTTTACCTGCAAGCTAAGAGTCGGAAACAACATCCAGGTAAATATTTAAACGGAACGAAGACGGCAGTCAAATTCTCTGTCGCCACTTAATATGAGAGTAAACTCTCCTACGGCTTTATGTGCACCTCACTGTCATATGACTGCCTTTCAGAGAAAAGAACGAGTTTATCCAATGTGAGTTTTTCTGTTTTACCTTTTCTGTAAACGAGGCAGTGTAACTGTGTAGAAAATACCCCGTTGTTACTAAATCTGATTTTATGATTATTCAGTTTTATTGTCCAAATGCACGCAGACAAATACATACAGATAAGCAGAGAGAAATTTCTTATGCAATGCAGTAAGGCATTTTTAAATTTGGTTTTAAAACCATGAGACAAAAATGTAAAATATTTTAATGTAAATATCACATTTCCCAAGCTCTTGTTCTAAGTGTCATCACGACTCCTATTTTGACTCGCACAGTGATTGATCTGGTTTTGCTGTGCAATGTATCACTGTCTCATTCAATTAACTCTAACTGAAAATTTAAAGCCTCAAGACAATGTGAGAAAAAGGAGATAGCGTGGCCTGAAAGAAGGCCAAGGCTTCCTTTATTACTACAGCTCAGCTGATTCCCTTTAAAATGTGCCTTCGCTGAAGCCAGCACCGAGCGCCAGCTTTTGCTCTCTCTTACACCAGAATAAAACTGAGATCAAGTCCTCAGTAAAACACCTGCGATGGAATTGTGCCCAGCTCTGCTCGCTGCAGCAGAGACAAGGCTTTACCTCTAAAAATAAACAGACTTGATCTAAGCACACAACAGTTTTACTGCATCTGAAAAGCAGCCAGGGTTACGTTCACAATCGGCACGACTGCTTGGAAGAGAATTTGTTACATCAGAGCTCCCATAAGCAAAGAGCACAGACCCAGCTCGGTGGAGGCTCTGGCGTGCGTGTTTAGTCTTGCACTCTTTTGCTTGAGAAGTTTTGTCAGGAAGGATTTCAAGATTCTAGGGGCCAAAGTTTCCTGCGAACCCTGCTTGTGTTTTGCTTTCCTTATTTCCTTCTTAAAACCATCGCCTTTCAGCTTTAACTCATTCCGTTAAAAGAAAAATTAACAAACATAGCTACTTAATTAGACAACATTAGCTTGCAGTTTTGTGTTTTCACCATTGTCATAGAATCATAGAATGGTTTGGGTTGGAAGGGACCTTTAAAGGTTGTCATCTAGTCCAACCCTCCTGCAATGAGCAGAGACATCTTCAACTAGATCAGGTTGCTCAGAGCCCTGTCCAACCTGACCTTGAATGTTTCCAAGGATGGGGCATCTACCACCCCTCTGGGCAACCCGTTCCAGTGTTTCACCACCCTCATTGTAAAAAATTTCTTCCTTATATCCAGTCTGAATCTCCCCTCTTTTAGTTTAAAACCATTACCCCTTGTCCTATGACAACTGGCCCTGCTAAAAAGTTGTATCTCAGTAATGTATATATCAAAGTTTATCTTATGAAATAGTCTCCCCTTTTGTGCACTTTCTGGAGCATTTTTCATAGCAGTTTTTAATGAGGGTTCACGTAGCACATCTCAGTAGTAACATCAGCCCTGCAGTATATACGGGTATCTGATGCAGCTCATTGCTTTGAGAACAGCTTTGTTAAAGTGTTTGTTGCAAATAGTCAGGAGACTGCAGGCATTGCTCACTAGGCAGTTCTTCTACCATTGCCCTTATCCCCCGTTCCCTAGAGTTCTCCTGCACTTGTCATCTCTTGACCCAGATGCAACGTTGGAGAGCAGTTTCTGTGACTTCAGCTGAGCTATTCCTGTGTGCTCCGTTAAGAAAAGTAGTAAGATCTCACTGAATCAGAGCTGTAGAGCCTATAACCATGCACCTTGCTGGTGCAAAATTCAGTGCATGGTTCAGCTAAGCTCGGATCAAACCCCAGAAGGAGTCACAGTTACTAAGCACTGCCTCTGCTGTGCACTGCTCTGTAAGTAGTTCTGGAGATCCACAAGGCAGAGAGCACTGGCTTGATTTCTTTGCGAAGGGCAGTGTTTGTTATAATATCTATAGTAACAGGGAAAAAAACAGTATAATTATAAAGCAAGAGACTCCTATCTCCACAGTAAATATGAGGAGACTGAAGATAAAACGTATCAATGAGCAAAGCTCAAGCCTAGCAAGAACACAGTAAACATCTGCAGGAATTTAAGATGAGCCGTAATGTGTCGTCGCTCAGTTTTCATTTTTTCTTTCCACTGTTGCAAAGTTGTGGAGCAGTTAGGGTACCAAGGGAATAGAAGAATGCCAGTGAATTTGGTTCCTGATCTAAATTTGTTTTAATGCAGCATGAACAGGCTGCTTTCCACTCTTGGGTCAGCAGTCTTTTGCAGAAAGACGGTATTGTTTGGAAAGAACCACAGGAAAAGGCAAAAGCAACCAATAGACTGAAACTCACGTATAACTAAATGCCATTTAAAATAAGAGACATAATGTTTTTTTCCCCTAGCATGTTTTCCTATGCAAATCCTCTCCCTATTCAGAAAGCTTTATTTTTACTAAAACCATGTTGAGGGAGAAGGGGAGAGCGAAGAATGACCTGAGCAAAGGGATGATTCTGCGTGGTGCTGAGCCCCTGCACATCTGATGGACCTCGGCAGGCTGCGAGCGCTGGGCATCTTTAGGGTAAGGTCTTATCTCGGGAATCCACTGTACTCCAGCAATAAGGCATCAACACAAGCCACACAGTCAATAAAACCTGAGCACAGCCTTCACTTTTCCACCAAGAATCAGGGGCGTTAGAACAGCGGCTTTATCTTATCAGTTTGATAATCTTTAATTTGACCAGCTTCCAAAGGGTTAAGGCAAATGAACTCGGAGCAGCAATAAACATTAGGGTGATAATAACAGTAATGGAGCTCCTCTCCCTTCTCCTCCTCCTCTTCCCCTCCCTCCCCTGGGCTTTTTCCACTTCGCTGCTGCCTATCAGCCCAAACTGAAGCTGAAGCCAGACCTCTCTTTCAATGACAGGGGGTGATAAGAGACGTGAAGAAAACAGCAAGCTGTCTGGTCTGCTCAGGAAGTCGGGGACGGGCGGTATTGTCCATCAGCGGGGCCACGCGGCCGCCGGAGGCCGGGAACAATGCTCCACTCTGGGGAAATGGGCTCACTCAGCGCCGGCCCTGGCAGCCCCACCGACACCGCAGATAAAGCCACGAAGCAGGGGGAGCTGGCCCCGGGTGCCTTGGGAGCCTTGTCGCCGGACCCTAATCGCTTTGACGGAGGCGGTGCCCCGGTGAATCGACGTGAGGCCGCAGCCCGCACGCGTCCCTGGGAGGAGAGCATGTGCAGACCTCAGCCATGGTGTGAGCGCCAGCGGAGCTGCAGGCACAAGAGCTCCTTGCAGGGCTGAGCATTACTCAGATCTAATAACTTGCCAAGTGAAGCCTGAGAAAACGTCTTGGCCAGTACCGTCCCCAAGCCAGATAAAATTCCTCCCGAATTACAGCCCGATATCCCTGAAGCCAGTGCTGAATTTCACTTGCTTTGGATCTGGAGCTGAGCTTGCTCATCAGGAGCCGTCCTGCACAGGGATCGGCATAGCTCTGCTCTGGGGCATCCCGCTGCAAGTTGGGCCATGGGTGCTTTTCAGGATCCCACACGTGAGGTAGGTTGAAGGGTGTTACCCCTCCAGCAGGGAAAGCCCCGCTGCTGCAAACAGCAAAATTCCTGCAGCTGGCTGCGGTGAGGCAGGTGCTTCCCTCCCTCTCAGTTTGCCCCGAGGCCCAATTCTGTGCTCCTGCGAAGACCTGGAAGGTGTTCCCCAGCTTGGATGCAAGTGTAATTGTAACTTCGGCGCACGGCTCTGCAAAACACCAAAGAGGCTTCTGAATGGCAAGATCGTTTCTAGTTCACAGGAATGCCTCTGCTGAAAAAGCAGGGAACTTCTGGAGGAGAGGAAGAAGATCAATTTTTTTACTGGAAATGGAATATGGCCCCTAGGGTTAGCTGTCTTCACTGACTGACATGTCAAGATGAATAGGAAAACTGATAACCCCAGAAATCCATGCTGCAAGGCTACTTAGTTTCTTCTCTTCCTCCACTAAAAAATACATCATTTGTAACAACTTACGTTGGAAGTGTTAATAGGTTTAGTTATCATTGCTAGTCAAATGATAACTAAATGATAAGGAACAAAACAATAAACATTAGGACAGTGATCTTGTATTCTACCTATAGATGTTTATCTATCTACCTTTAGAGCATCAAGAAGCAATTTAATGAATGCAGGTCTATGATTAGCAGGATATTACTACTCTATAGGAGGAATTCTTTATCTTGTACAGGATGCATTGTTTGTGGTGATTTTACTACCCCTACAGATATTCACATCTCTGAAAAAATCAAGGCATTTGTTATGTTAACATCAAAATCATATTAAAATTTGTTTTGGAAGGGAATGCTGTTATGTTTGCCCTAATAAAAATATTAATTTACTCAATTGCTGTCTTTGCCCTGTGTTCAGTGCTCACCTCATTACTCTGAAGGCTTGGCTGTGACTCAGGTTGGGCAGGAGAGACAACACTCCCTTCCTTACCTGTTATATTGATATATGAACCTCTGTCTCCCTGAAGCTTGTCATAAGACTGAGGGGGAAAAAGACAGAGAGGGGATGGATACTTCTCCCTTCCTGTCGTCCTCCCTGCTATGGATTAAGTAGTCCAGAAGAGTTAGCATGGAGGATGGTTAGTCATTTCTCACTGAAAAACAGCTGTAAAATGCTCCCTCCCTGCAGTACGGGGGCTGAAGAAGGGAGCTGCCACTTCTCTGGACAAAGCAGTTAGGTACTGCCTTTTACTGCTGGCTGTTTTTTTAGAAGCAGCCTCCCTCTACACGGTCATAAACCTGACCTAATTTATGGGACACATCACCTTCCCCCCCACCCCTCATTGCATTCCAGTTTCTCACTAAAATCCCCATTTGGTTTGAAAACCCTTTTCAAGACACAATATACAGAAAGAATAAGCTGTGAAAGGCTTAAAGGGAGCTCATGAGCTGAGAGTTTGTTACCCAAGGAAAAAAAAAATCCATTTCAAACACAGTATGTGGAGGGGACTTAGGATGGGATACCACGCGGCTCCTGTCTGCAAAAGTAAAGCTATCCTTGCCCAAACACCTCTAGTTACAAAGCAAGCAATGGTCCACAAAAGGGTTAAAATAAAACAAGGTAGGATAATTTCTGATTCTGAGTACGTCCCAAATGTATTCTCCAGTGCGCTTGACAGAGAAGGAAGTCCAAGCAGTGGCCTTTCACATGACATCATAAAAGCCTAATTTATCACCAGCCACCAAACATCTAGAAAATCATAACATCCTTTCAGGAAAGCCATGTGCAAAATAATCAGATTTACTTTGATGAAAGCTTTAGTGCTTGAGTCCAAGTAGGACACTACAAAGAATAACCCTTTGCAGGTACTGTCATACAACAAAGCAGGTCATATTTAATGCTTCAAACTCACACTTTATCCATTAAAAGGCACAAGCCTTTCTTGCCCATAAACAAACGTATTTCTATTCTGCATGTGTGTTCAACCAAGACTACTAAGATAAAACACTGGTCACTGATAAGTCCAGGCAAGGTAGCCGGCTGAATATTTCCTTTACAGATGAAAAGCATAGTATTGCTGCAAATAAAGGCATTGTGTTCCCCACTGCCTTGTCTCACAGTCCCTTGCAAGTGCGTTAGGGATGTGGGCTGAGTATTGCCACAGCATCTCATGGCTTTTGAAAGGATAAAGCCCTCCCAGCACACTCAGCATCACTGCTACGCTGAACCGAAGGGTGCGTTCCACCTGATAACATCCAAAATGCTTTGCAAAAGACACTCCCTTCTGTCTATCAAAGGTTCTCACTGTTCTGGCTATTCTGCATCATCATTTTTTGGTGGCCAGTGTAACCTGACTGTCTTGCTGGAAAAATACTGCTCAGCAAGCAGTATACCTCGGGAAAATCAATTGGTTTCACATTTGCAAATGAAATCAAACAAGTCCACTTTTTGTGTTGATTAGGTAGACAAAACAGACTGCAAAGCAATTAATGAATGGCTACAAATATCAGCTACTTGGTGTTCAAGGTTTTTTTTTGTCTGTAATGTAAGTTGATTGGTGAGTATTTAAAGATGCACAGATTCCAATAGCCATTCAGTTCACTGATCTTGCTGCTTAATAATCTGACCCTTAGGCTCCTGCTGGTCAATGGCCACAGGTTATTCTGGTCTGACTGGAAAAATAACCGGATTTTCCACACCATTCTTCGTAGTTTGTTGTTGCATGTTCTCTGATCTTGGTTAATAAAAATAACTTCCTATTACATTTCCTGCACAGGAAAGCCTGGAAAAAAAAAATCCTAGTCTTTCCTATTCTATCTTTCACTTTCTCTTGGAACACACATCCAACCCACCACAAAATCTTCCAAGAAAACAATAAAATTAATACAACTATTTCAAAGATCAGTATTTTGTTCTCTTCCATCCTTCCCTTTCCTTGGTATTTAATTTCTCTCACTTCCCTTGTTTAAAGCTTTCCCATGTTTTGGCTAATTTATTTTCCTGTAAAATCCCATTTATCTCTTTTTATTGTAAGACATTTTTCTTCCCTAATTTGATGTCTCTCCCAATCTCTCTCTTTCACTCAAGCTCCTCCCATTTCTCTTTTGAGCATCATTCTCCTGTTCCTCACAAACATCCTCTTAAGCCTGGCCTTACTTCCCCATCTCTCCTTCACCCTCAAAATATGTCACCTCACACTGAGATTTTGTTCTCTTCTCCTCATTTCTGCTATAGTGATCTTCTCACCTGAATATTTTTCCATTTTTTCCCCCAGGTGTTCTCTATGTATCCTCACAGACTTGTTCCTTTTTCTTTTCCAGTGGTACTCCATCACATAACAGTGCCAGCTTTCTCTTCACTCAGGTTCTGAATTTTGTGTAGGGTTTGGGAGACAATTTATATTACCACTAACACAGCAAAGGTTTGCTGACAGGGCTGAAACTGTGTTGAAATTAGTTTTAAAAAAGCAAAAACTCCTGAAGCTTACAGCGCCAGTTTCAGTAGGGGTAAAAAGAAGATTCATTTACTGCTATTACTGTTCACAGTAGCTGCCTATAAAATTCCACAGATTTGGCAGTGCGTTCGCCATATATACTTTAAAAGCGTGTATAATATGTTCTGTTTCTTTCCAAAGCATCACCAAATGCAAATACCACTTCTTGAAATCTGTCCTCTCAATGACCTTTTTCTCTTAAAACACTTTCAATTAAACAAGAAAGGAATTTTTGATCTGCTACCAAAAAAATTCTGCATTATTTCACCCTGCAGCAGTCAAATATGAGAGCATTACAGAAGGAAAACAGTTAGCATTTTCTAATGGTCCTGTCCTACTTACCAAACCTCCTTTAGTTCCACAACTAAAAATCAAGCAAACTACTCACTCAGACATACACAGCAGCAGGCATGGGCTCAGAATACTCCAATGCTTTCACCTGTATAACGTTTAGAATGTGAGATGCCTCATCCATCACTTGATTCCTTTACAAGGAAGGTGTCTCTTGAGACCATTCACACAGGAATCGTCTATTGCCAAGTTTCGGTATGAAAGACAGAGCTGTTCCTCAGACAAGCAATCCTATTTTTCTTTCATGTTTCGGCAGGACAGAGACGCCAGGTAAGGGTCCCATCATACATTGCACAAACACAGAAATGGCAGACCTTTCTTTGAAAATCTATCAAATATCACATCCTGGAATATTCTGTTAGAATTCATCTGTAGCTTACATCTCTTTTCCAGTGCAGGTCACCAATAAACCTTATGGCTTGGTTTATTTCGTTTGATGTATTCCAATGTAATGGGCAATATGTATGAACACATAAAGCCAAGAATGACAGAATTGCTATGTATCTACTAAGAATCTAAAAAGCAGCTGTAGAAAGCTAGATAAACATCTTGGCAGCTTCCTTCCACTTGTAACCTGAGCAAGACTTCAACTAGATGTAATACCATTAAGACAAAATAGCACTGCTTCACTGCAGCACCACAATGACTATGAAGGACCATCAGAGAAGAAAGATACAGATTTTATATAATTAAGCAATAGTAATGACATTACAATGGCAAGAAAGCACTGTCATCCCCATGTTACAAAGCTGGGAGGCAGGATGATTTAGGGACTTGACAAACACCTTGGAATGAGAGGGAGGAGCAAGAAGAGAACGCAGGCTGTATCCCACCACTTCCCTCTGACACATAGCTTACTACAGATAAAACAGCCGACACATTCACATCACAGTGCATCTGGCATAATTTGCCCTGAATAAGTCCTTGCCGTTGATTCGTAGCGAGCAACCCCCCAGCAGCAAACTGCTCCAAGGATGAGTGGACATATAGCGCTTGGATGCAGCAGGTGACTTAACCACATGTTTCTTGTTTGTCTAAACTTTCACTTCTATGTCTGCCCCTGGATTTTCTTTTATAGCTTCGTTCACATAAAAATCAAATACTCACCCTAGTAATATTAAAAAATTATCATAGCTTGCTCAACTTTTCCCCTCCAGGCCCCTATTATTGACTTGAGAGTAACAGAACTCATGAGTTTATTGGTTTGTCTTCTGTGCTCTAAAGACTTAATTTTCATCTTTTCAAAGATTTTCTCAATATATAAAAGGTCAGAGCAAAAACTTAACATGTCAAAAAGTTGAGATTTGTATAATTACAGGATCCCAGAACTTTCTGCTTTATGAAAAAAAGCAAACAAAAAGGATACTATGATATTAATTACTGCAAGGACTGCAGTAAATAATTACTGCAAGGGATGGAAACACAGAACAAACAGAAATCTGTTTCACTTCACTGTCGTTCAGGCAGGGATTCACTCTGTCATTTGCAAGGAAGGACCCTGCAGTGCACTGATGCTGCAGCCTACAGTAGAATGCTTTCCTTTTTCCCGATTTCATTGTCACTCCAAAAGACATCAGGCATCCTCAAAACTTTTTAGAAATGCATCATCCCATGCATTTAAAAAAAACCCCAAAACATAAAAGCATTCAAACTCATCACAAAAGCTGCTTAACACCTTATTAACTTTTGCCAAGGTATCCACAAATTAATAATTAAATCTCTACTTACTATTAGAAAAGTATCAGAAAAGACTTCACATTCTGATGATGCGCTACTACCTGTTCAACAGTGCTACCCACAACATCTCACTGCAGTAACACACAACTGAAACATGAAACAACCAAAAGCTTTAGTAACCAGAAAAACCCAAACCAAAAAGATACTACAGCTTCTAAATGAGCTTCACAGTACACTGGGACATGGTATATGGCAGGACTGCTGATTTCTGTGGTCTTGAGGTTTGATTTGAAAATATAAAGACTGAAATTTTTCATTGATATTAAAAAAAAATCATAGCTGTCTGGCAGTTTACACTAAAAGGATGCAAATAAACCCATTGTATCTTTTAAAACTAAAACAGTATATATTTTAACAGCATATACAGCAGCAAAGTCCTGTGAACTTACTATTCCATACAGGCAGTGAACTGAGAGAGCTCTGACTTTTCATAGCATCTTTTGGCATCGTTTATATTTAAATAATAACAGTCAGGATGATTTTCATCAACATGAAAAAGAAGTTCAGATCTAATCAAGAGACAGCACTGTCTCCTGACACTGCCTGCTCTATGCTTGCTTGAGCACGTAGGCAGCAGCTGGCACTTCCACGGCTTGATCATTACTATTGCTCTTCAAATTATGCCTGTCACACAGGTTAGGAAAACATGAGTAATTAAACATAAACAGCGTCATAAAATAATAGTAAGAAAAAAATTAATAATCATCCAAAAGAGTGTTTGGGGCACCTCCCTAAACCACCTTGGATTTCTGCCCCGTCTGCTCAGACGGTTTTCCTCTGCATACTTTTTAATTATTTCCTTCATGAGTCCTTTAAGGCAAAGAAGTTTGTAGAGGCGGGAAAAAAACATGTATTAGAACTGATGAGAACAGTGATATGCAAAAAAGAGAAATGCCAATTAAGCATTCTCTGAACTACTGCAGCCTGATTTTGAATTGCTTACGGCAAAGACTTAGGCCTCACTATGACACTGCTAGTTCAAGATGCGTGTATTTTAAATGCAGAATTTCAGAAGCTGCTTGCTCCTTATTTGAACCATGCACTACAGCTGGTCGCTGGGTGCAGTATGTCTCTTCTGGCCCATCGCTCATTATACCAAGTTCAGTACTTAAACTGTATGCAGGTCAATGAAGAAATTCTGCAGTCCTGCGGCCCCAGCAGTACATGTAGATGTATGCTTCCTTTTGCTCAGATAGTCAACAACCAAACCCATTCCTAGCTCAGTTCTCTTACAAAAACAGCATAAACCAACACAGCAATAAAGACTGAGACTTTGGACCATGTTATTAACAATCCTAAGCAGGTTGTTGCAGCCTATTTTTGTGCACATGGTTACTGGAACTGAGCATGCAATTCTGGTAATTGCATACAAAAATGACCAGCTACATGAGTAACGGGACACTTGCCATCTGCAATTATTATTGTGTAGGAACTGTGTGAAATGTGTGATCCTTCATCTTAGCAGACATGCAAATATTAGGTAAAAAGAGCATCGCTTTCAGCTTCTTTACATCCAGAATAGTTATTCACGTATCTAACCAAAAAGCGCAACCAACTCCATTTACTCCTAGTTGGTCCATGTTTTGCATGGGTATGAATTAGACAAAGTACAACATAGGGAAGACTCGTGCCTGTCTACATAAGAAGAAAAATAAGTGCAGCAGCATACATAATGTTTAACACATTCAAATCCACCTATTAAAAGCACATTTAGAGATGGTTCTTGTTCTCTTTGGGTAATCTTTGCTCAGGTGTGTGCCTTAAGTTATGTATTTTCATACAAACTTCAGCACCTCTCTGAAATAAAGCTCTTCTTCCCACAAATCTAAGTGTTTCACTTTCTATATTCAAGATCAAAATTGTTCAGCTTACTGCGTCAGAGGTGCTAACTAGTGTACTAAAAGTACACCAGCAATTCAACACACCTGCTCAAGCTATCTAACAATACTTTGGTGGGAAATTCCCATTTCTGGGGAGGAGGGACTTGCATGTTCTCATGCAAACTCCCACCGAAATCAACAGGAGCCTGGCCAAGCGGTGACCGAGTGGGCTAAATACAGCCAAGCTTTGTAATGTTCATCATCACTGCTGGTAGCATCCCACCAGGCTAAACTCACAAATTTGACAGTAGGAAGAAATGAGCTGTCTGCACCTGCCATTATTCCTGCTCTTTATATATCTCCTTGATTTAGTCCTCTTTCCACTGGCTTGATGTAAAGACCACTAAAGTCAACAGCAGATTCTCTCCTTGACTTCAGGGTTTGGTTTAAGCTCTTTTTTTCTCAGCATCAACAGATAACACAAGATGCGTACCCAGCTTGGTTCCTCCTTGGACCAAGTGTCCTCAGACATTGTCAGTATCTCCAATTCATGATTCTTTTTATCTTCCCTTTGATGTTTTTCTATTACACTTTTTTTGTTTTTCACCATTACCTTCCTCCCCACCTCCTTAAAGGGTCCACTCCTTGTCTTCCTATGCCCCAGCTCAGTGCAATCCCCATCTTCTGCTTTCCTGAGGATTTTCTACCTTTCACATGTGTGAATATAGATACTTCAATCTTTGGTCACATCTCTGGAGAGGGTGTTCAGTTCAGTTGGCTCCCTCCACTAATCAGCTTTCTAGCAGAGTTTGCTTGCCAGGACTGGGGCAAATTATACTCAGATTCATTAATTAAGATATAATAAACTTCATTTACTATTTACCAATGTGCCATGTGTGGCAAAAAAAAAAAAAAAAAGGTATATGAAATCAGGAGACCCTCTGGCTGGTTTATGGGCCTAAAGTCTTTCTGGGAAGGTCACAAATCTCCAAGATATCTCCACACATTAAGTTTTGCACTCGGATTTCTAATCTAGCTGAAAGATGTGTAAAAACACATGCAGTCAGACAGCTCCTTGGCTATACATCTAAGGAAGCTCAAAGCATAAGTTATTACTTCCAAAGTCAATTGTAACTTATGCTCACTAAATTGGCTCCAGATCCACCCTTTTCAGACAGTAGTATAGGAATAATTTATTCTTTTGGTGAAAAGCACCCATTTTAGCTAAACCACACCCCCAGCTGGGAGTCTCACCAGCAGAAGTGCCAAAGGCAGAGGGATTCAGAGGCGCGCAGGGCTATTGGAGGCCAGCAGAACAGGGGTGAATAAAGCACAGTATGTAATAGTGTCTGTCAGCATGCTGAAAACGTATAACCTCTCCCTAACATAGGGGGTCCGCAACACAAATCCGGGAGGAAAATTTGTTCCTGTGGTTCAATCATCACGTTAGAGGGAGAGGTTCCCTTGCTTTTAACATCCATGCAATTTATACCAGAAGTCTTACGGGTAGTGGCGAAACAATTGCAGCTTTCTGGGGACCTAATATTTTGATCTATGCCCTCAATGTGTATCTTGTTTTCTCCCATCAAGAAAACGCTGTACATAAATATGGCATGAGGGTTTTGAAAGCTGTAGTTTTAGACATCTAACCCAGATGCCAAGTTAAGAGCCTAACCAACAAAGAGATACAAAATCTACATAAACTAGGAGCTTTTCTTTCACTAATTACACCAGAAACCTGAGTTAAACGACTTACATGAATTCAGCCCCTTCCAATGGCGGCAGTGACTTGAAGCGATTTGCTCCACCAGAGTTAACTTTGCCATGAGAGATTGCTTCACTAGCTATCTACAGAAACACTGACCTACATACCTTGCAAGGGCTTTTCTTTCCCCAGGTGAACTCCTGCATCACCAGCTATCCAACAGGAACCTCCTCATATGAGATCTTTAACAGCAGCAGCTGCTGAAGGAAAGGGAACTGCAGAAACGCACTTGTTGCCAAACTGCGTTTAAATGGAAGGAGGAGAAACAGATGGGGAAATCACTCTTCAGACAGTGTTTACTAGCACAATCAGCACCTGAGGCAGCACTTATTCAGGTGCTGAAATTACAGAGGTAAGTTTTATGATGTGAAATCTATTCCTCATATGACAGCTATATTTCTCATCATGGATCATAAAAAGCAGATGATCCATCAGATAACTACTTGATTGTAATGTGCATCACAATAAAACCGTCAACTTTCTGTTTTGTTTTACGACCCTGGTCACATCTGGAATGCTTTCAAGAAGGATGCTGATGTTCACTTTGGGTACAAACTGACTCAGGGCATTTCTGGATTGCTACTTATGCAGTAGTACATAATAAGAATAATGAGAAACGATAGCAGAATTACCTCCAATTTTGCTACCAGGAAGATCACTGTATTACCACCAATATAACTTTATTGAATATCTTTCTTGGACTGGACCATAAAGAGGATTCTTAATTGTCTAACACCGTTCTCTTCCTTTTCAGTCAAACAAACTATTCCTTTCAGTCCTCTATTTCCTCTTACATTACAGATCTTTTCCACAACTACTAATTCAATAATAGTAATGATAGTAATAAAACAAGTATTTGTAGTAACTCTCATAGTTCCATATTTCTATAGTAACAACAGTAATTTCTTATCTTTACACAGAATTTGTTGTCAGGCATTTCTAATTCTTGTCCTCTTAGAGGTAGACAAAAAGGTGAAACTACTTTTCCAAGGTTGCAGAGCAAGCCTGAAGTAAAATTCTTGATTTATCTAAGAGTATATAATGGAAATGCAAGCTTTGCTGTAATTCAGCACCCCAAAGAGACATGTTACCAAAAGCAATTTTTAAAAAGACTTAAAGATCTGCTCTTGAAGATTGTTGTGATCTCAGCAGACCACTAAAATTGGAAAAAAGTTGTCCTTACTGATGCGCAGTCTGCCTCTTTGCTTGGCAAGGTGACAACCCCATTAAACAAAACAAAACAAACTAACCCTCTGCTCTTGCACAACTCTGCCAAGAGGGCTTGCAAGTTCTCTGGACAATTGAGGTTGCTCTTAAATTGTGGGGTTGATCCATCACATGTTGAAATCAACAACACTGAACCATAGCTCAATATTCAAATCAGTTCTGCATGGAGGAACAGCATTTCTGTAACCAGCCAGGACATTGAGTCACTTCATTCTTGACCTTAACCAAATGGATTAAAGCAACACCTACTTCACATTGCCTTGCAAAAGCTCCACTGTGCTTGGTATTAGTGAAGACTTTCATTCATTCAAAATACCAGACTTCAGCCATTTTTTTTCTGACTGCATGGTAAAATTCAGATGTTTTAAAAAGATCCTTCTTCCCTACATGTGACCACCCAAGCAGCAGCAGCAGCAGGGTTTCTGCTAAAACCTGACAATGAAATTTGCCTTTGGAGAAAGACCAAGCATGGAAAACTTTAGTGTAAACAACTGTTTCAGAAAATTAAGAGTGCACCAGCCTGGGGTAGGGAAGTTGTAAAGGAATATATTTTGCCAGCTCGAATTCAATAGACCTTATCAAGCTCCTATCTTCTTAATGCACTATGAATGCAGACCCTTAAAGTCTCTTATTGTACAGTCCAGGCCTCCTCCACTGCACTTATGGTGGTCTGACCAGCCTTTCACCCCAAATCTCACCCTTCCTCCAAGCAGCAGCAGAGAATTGTTTAACCTGCATCTATGATCTTATTTCTGTCCCAGCTGATGGGGAATCCAGGCTGTCCCTCCATGAGGCTAATGAACCCATACACGCTCGACTGAGCGCCAAACTCCCACTGTGTTTTGCTCAGTTACACAAATGCATTTTTCTTTTGCAATAGTTCCAGTAGAGATACAGCAAGCTCCTAAGGGGATTCTCAGTGGCAGATATCTGTCCCCAAAGCCAACTGTGCCTATGTGTCTGCTAAATCACTGAGCTACTTGTGCTGAGTAGCTAGAAACAAAAACGAAGGGACTGAGCCCATATTTTTCCTTGGTATCTTACCCCTACAGATATTGGGGAACAGCATGGAGGAAGAGAAACAAAGATTAAATGATGTGTACTCTGCATCCGTAAGGACAAAATGGGCAGGAATAGGGACTGCACTTACAAATAAATAGTATGTCTCTTCGTTGTGAGGTAGGTGTTCTCACTGAAGGTCCTAGAGATGCTTATGTGTCATTAAGATGATGAAAGAAGCTTTAACACCTGCCTGGTTTTGTGCAAACAATGCCCCATCAAGACCTAGATCATGCTACATGTAATAAAGTACTTATTGGATGGAAACAAATGCACAGGAGGGATGAAGTAGGGCCTGAATTGCAGAATGGAAAAGAGACAGCAAGCAATACATCTTTCTTCCCCCTTTTTTGATCAAAATTACTGTATTTAAACTAAGGGCTGTAACTAGAACCTGAGAGTTTAAAAAAAGCAATGAATGTCTTACCTGTATCCACAAAAGGTAAGCAAGATGCATGCAAGTGTTGCTACTGTGTTTCTACAATCTTCAGGTTATCTAATAGGACTATTATTTCATCCTGCAGATGAGGCACTGCTATTTCAAGTTAAGAAAAATTTCTATTTAAAAATTCATATTTCGTTGTAAAGTTAACCTCTGAAAAACAGGCCTCTGTTTACAAAATAAATAAATACATTGGAAGCACCTGCTTTTAAATGCTTCTGTTACTGCAAGCACCAGCTATCAGAAGAAAGACAGTTTTAGCCATCTTTCTTTTTCTTCAATACGGTTATTAATTTTTGTATTCCAGTAGTTCTCTACAGTATGTAAGCAGTGTCCTCACATGTAGAATTGGGATTTGATGGTTGTTCTACACACTTTTAAGGAGCTAGCCTCCATTTATCTGCTTATGTCTTTAATTGTTGATATGATAAATGTTTGGATACTCTCTGATGAACCCCAAGCAAATGGAAAGAAATTTGTATATCTTTTTAATCAGGATATTACCTGATACTGCTTGCAGCTGGGGAGAGTCCTGCACCTTTCTCTTAGTACAACATTCAAAATCTCTCTTTCATGATAGTTAATGTCAATAACAAGACAAACATTTCAGTATTGTGGGATTCTGCACTAGGGTTTACTACTACACTTTCTCCTTGAAGGTCCTCTTCCCACCCCTGCACCAATCTCTCTGCCAAACCAGCCCAATGTTCTCCTCATATTTTAATTGAGGCTAACTGGATCCATCTGCTGTGTGACTCATGGGTTACTCTGAACCATAGAGAAAAGTCCATTCCTATGCCAGATCTCAGAGATTTCAGCCCTGCTTTAGAGAATGCTGTTTTCTGTTAAAATTTTATATAATGGAAGTTTAAATTTTAGCACAGATGTTTCAACAGCAGTGAAGAGCTGAATGAGACACTTAACACATGTCTACCAAGCAGCCTAAAGTCAAAGGTAACGAACATATGGCTGCTACTCTCTGCCTCATAGCTTGCTTGCTCTTATTCATGATGCTGAAAGGTCAGTCCACATTTTTACAACTTACTACACTTTTGTTATGGCGTAGACCTGAAAGCATACTTTGGCTATCACAGAGATTGTTGCTGTCCTTGTGCATTAAGATATTTACAAATGCCTGCAAATAGAGATGGGGAATACTTATGTCAAGTGTTTAAAATGGGCACTAATGTGAGGAGGCATTTCTACTTTTCATTGCCAGCAGCCAAAAAGAAGGCAGCATTTAATAAGCAGGACCTGTGAGTGGGTGAGTGTGTGTGGGGGGAACAATGCTCAAACAAATTGGAGCGTATGATTACTTTTTCATTGGCAACTGAAGAATCACAGGATCATTTTGACATAACTTGACCACTGACATATTTTTAACCGAGGCATAAACACATAATATCATATTACTTCAACTGCTATTATAACATTGCATACAAGTAACTCCTGCTGATTTAACAGTGCTTGGAAAAAATAATATAGCCTTTGTCTCCGTGGAATAAAATTCTTCAAGATCCTGGCAATTAGTTGAATGAAGCAACAGAAGCAACAAAAATACTGAAAGTGCTAAATAACTAATGGGCCCCAAAATCAAGCAGCTTCCCCTATGCCAAGAACCATAGAGACCTGATCTTGATTTTTGGCAGTTGTGCCTTTAACAGAGGTCTTAGTGGTTTATATTCTAAAATTAGCTCTAAAAAATTAGGATCTGTTTCCATGAGTTCAGTCTCGTCATTCTTCCTAAAATGCAGTTTGAAGCAGCAATGAATCCAAATAAATTGTGCATTTTGGGGGGTACCACTGAATAATTTACTAAAAATGTGAGAGGCATGTGGTATGTCCTGCTAAATGCCTTGGTCTGGACAAATCATGGGTGAAGTCACTGTCAGGTGCTGAACTATTCCACTCAGCACTAGAGATCTGTCTTCTGTACTCTCCAAAAGGTTGAAGTGCAATGACAAAGCATGACAGACCTCTCCAAATATTTAAGCAACAGAGAACAATGGTATGAGACAATACTGCAAGATAGGGTTGCATGCAGGGAGTGTTGCTGGCCTTGAAGTCACCTCTCAAAGTGTGGTAACACCCTAGGGTGTCTCCTGCCATTGCATCGTTCAAATATGAACTGGAAAAAAAGAAACCCCAGACCTTTAAAGAAACGTTTTTTTCAGTGAGAAATTATTAGTAGATGGAATCTGGTGGAGAAAGGACTTTGATTTCTGCAGCTTTAAGTCCCACTTGAGTTCCATGTGTGTTCAAAAAGGTGGCATCTCCTGAAGGAAAGGCAATGTTAGGTCATTGCTCACCTTACAGTCACTTTATCTGCCCAGTGAGCATGTCCCACTTTGGGGGTTATCTGCAGGCAACTGCAGACAACTCCCTGAAGCAAAGTGGATTTTGGTCACTTTTCCTCTGCATTGCTTGCGTGGTCCTGTGGGTATCTGTGGCTCTGATCCACCATGAAGTTTACACTAGAACTAGTATAAACCCTAAGGTGAATCTAGCCAAGTATTTCAAATGTCTTAATTCCACTGAGCAAATATTTTCAGATATCATCCTAACTCAAAAGTTTTCCATGTTTGATTCCAAATGAATCTTTTCTGTAACAGTGTTTATATTTGGCTACCTGCCGAATCAAACCAACCGGTTTCTATGGAGCTATGCTGGGAAGGAATTTGGCCTATTCTCTTTAAAACATATTGTGCTTGAAAAGATGTGACATGTGATGCCAGCCGGCTGTATTTTATCTTGAGTTGTTTCAGATAAATAGGGCCTGTTTTCTAGTAGGCTGAAGTACATCTGTGGGACCACTGCTTCACGGGAAGGGGAAAAGAAACACTTCCCTTTCAACTGCAGCCATCTTACTGTGTTGAAACCCAAACACTCTGAATGGCACTGCAATCAGGAACAGCAGACGCACAAGTTTAAATTATATGTCAGATTTGAAATAGATGTGCAGTGGATCACTTTGATTAAGAGAGCCATATTTCACCTGCTAGCAACTGAGGATTGCATTCCCCATTCTTCTGCAAAGACAACTCTGACCACACCTAAAGTTTGCCGAAATCATTACCGAGAACACCTCCTCTGCTACTGGCATATTGCACATGAACTGGGACGTAAACTGCTGCTTCATTGTGGGTGTCCGCTGCTAAACACTTGGAAAGGCACACAGCAGGAAGACCCCATTGCTGTGAATAGCACTGTTATCTGATACAGCAAGACATGACACCGCCAGTCACGGACAGGGAATAAATGTTTCATCAAACACCATGAGTACACCTAATAAAAGTAAATACTGGGATGTCTGTTTAAGTGTGATTTTTTAAATTAGGCTTTTAAGAATGTGATGAGCTAGCTTTGTTTTGCTGACGTGACTTGCTTCCAAGAGATGCAGGCTGACATTTTTGTCCAAAGTCAAATGCCTACAGGACTGGTGGATTTTGCTTTGTCACCTTTGTGCAACCAGGTATGTCTGATATTGTGCGCTACAGAACCAGAGCTGAACACCATGACTGTAACAGGTCAGGATGCTGGCTTGATTTCAAGTACAAAGCTTGTTGGACTTTCAGGTATTTCAGATATATTGTAGACTGATCTTACATGATATGCAATTTCATGAGCTCTAGCAGTTAATTGATGCACCAACTTCCCAAAAACTAATTCAAAATTCTATATAAAGGTACTTCATGGTACAGATTGGCTTTTTGAAGTCCTTAAAGTAGTTTATATTGATATAATTTCTTGTTAAGTTTAGAAAAAACCCAATATACAAACCAATAGGTCTTCCATTTAGCAGACTACATGTACATTAAACATGAGTGAAAGAAGAAATACACTCTGTATCAGAGTCACATGAGGATACAGTCATGCACAGAGATATAATCAAAGTAGTAAAATGACACAAGCATGTTTTAGCATATTTCTGTTTCACTTTTCATGTTTACTGAACATCAGCTGCATATATAATGAAAATAAATTGCCTGGCTTCAGTCTTCATTAGCTAATGAAATATGCTGTAGTGATACAAAGCTGTTGGAGTGTGTGAAATACATGTGCTGCGTAGAGTATCAACAAGCCAAAAAGCCACAGCATCATGCAGAAAAACTAGGCAACACATAGACAGTAAGTGGTACCAAGAAAAGATATGTTATTGACCTGGAGTTGTAATAGTTCAATACTGTTCTTTACAAGGGGGCCCTAGGCAGAGTAGAAATGTTACTTATTATTTGCAAATGTATGTAGAGTTGATAGAAAATAATTTCCCATAATAATTATTTTTATGATTCTTCAATTGTAATTTGTAAATAAATAATAAATAAAAGCTTGAAACGTACAATTGTCTGTGGACTCTTGTCTAGTAGCAGTTAACATATAGACGGAGGCATTTCTATTTGTAGTGAAAGTGCTTGAAGAAAATGGACCTGAATTATTTAATCATCTTTGGCATGAGAAAAAAAGATCACCATGAATTCTAATGTTTATTTGCAAACATGCAGGCAGTCCTGTATGACTATTATGTGCATGATGTCAGCATGCTTTTAAATTGGAAAAGATATGAATGACTTAGCATATAAAATAACCCCAAGATGTCATTAGGAAGCTATGACAGTCATTCCCCTTTAATTTTCCACATAAAACACCGACAGCCAAAATGGTTCTGGAGCAGACGGCTATGTAAACAGAGTGGCAGTGGGAAAGCCCTCCTTTTGAACCCATGTGAGATAAAAGATAATTATACTGGCTGCACTGTTGGGTTTTTTTAACTGCTTGCTTAGCATACAAATAGCGCAGCTGGAATGAGGCTTTCTGTCACCCTGGTAGGCAGACAGGTACATCGGCTGTAGAAAATACACGGTTCCTGGCCTGTCTGCTTGGATTAAGATGGCTCATTGCGTGTTGGGACCTGCACGGTCTTTGGGACACGCCTTTGTGTTAATGCCAAGGGCGGCAATATGCTCCATTTCATGTAAATATGATACAGCCCTTGGGCTTCTGGCAAGCCACCACGGCAGCCCACAGCTCTCTTATGAAGATACTACTACTGTGATAATCTACAGAAATCAATCAAAATGCTGCAGCCACTTTAGTGTCATCTGCAGCACGTGGGATCCCCTAACCTAGTATTCTTAAGTATGATTAAGATTTATATATTTATTGTAGCCACATGCACATATGCACAAAAGAGCTGGAGCAGTGTCAATAACTTCTCCTACCTGAAAGCTGAAAAAATGAAAAGACGAATGCAAAGACTTGGAATTGGATTTTAGGCATATTGTGCAACAGGCTAGTGGGACGACTTCCACCACTGACAAGGGAGCCCAATCCTGCAAATCTGTCTCGCTCAGTACAGTTTTCTGGTAGTCCCTGTGTGATATTGGCAGGTTAATAATTTCTTTTTGCTTTTTCTCCAGGCAAAGCCATAAGTTTCTCGAATATCACAGTGGGTTGTCATAGAAATTAGCATACTACAAAATGAGGATGGCAAATAACTCCATTTCCAAATGCTACGTTCAGCAGCCAGATGTATTAGCAGATTTGGCAGCATTTACCAACTCCTTTGCACATGAATAACTCTACTCACATGGTTTAAGCAAATGAAACTAGGATAAATGAGATTAATTTGCCAATAGCAAATTACATTCTATTTAAAAATACAAATAAGCTGGTACCAAATCCACATGCTTTTGTATATTTCCCATATAATTTTCATGCATGGAAACACTACAGCAGACTATCCTAGAGTACAGGATGCAGTACACTCAAATAGCTTACAATGAGAGGAGTGTCCTAGAGCAGGGGTACCTTTCCAAGAGCCTAGAGACCACAGACGGGCATGTTGCAGGGACCTGGCCCAAGGAGAAAAAGCAACCATGAACCTCTCACACAGCTCATGCCACTTTGGAGAGGAAAGAACTTTATGTTAGAGCTGCCTTAGCCAACGTGCCCAGCTCAAGCTGAGGGGAACGTAAAGATGGATCTACCCTCGTAGATTTTGTTATGTTTCTAGCCATAGCTAGGGATACTGGTTACTTTGTCCAGTGGAAGGCAGAGTCTGCTGTAAATACAATGTGAAACCTAAACAGGTTATTTTTCTTATTGTCTCCTTTGTCCATCACATGTTCAAACTGGTCCTCCAAACTCCGTTTTTTCCTCAATTATTGCATTCCTCAATTTGTTATATAAAGTTAGTGTAAGTATGGCACTTCAGCTCTTGCTAATGGACAGTGAAGGTTTTTTTATTAATGTAACTTTTTACTTCAGTGCCACATATACTCTGTTAAAAACGTTCCTATTCCCCTCCCTAAGATCTTCATAGATCTTCCCTTTTAAGAAGTCATGATCTCTCCTCATCTTCCTTTGGCTGTTTTTGTTTCCTTTGTTGCACACCTCTTTTGCACTTGCCATATTTCCCTCTAAATCACCTCCATTTATCTACCCCTCTCCCTCATATGTCCTTCTTTTACCATCTATTCCGTTCGTCCCACTGGGACTTTCAGACTTTTGCCCTTTCTTCCTTTCCCCATTTCTCTGAAGGTTTTTTTCACTCCCCTTTATCCACTGAGACTTCTGCTCCCACCCTGGTTTTTGTCCCATCACCCTTATATAGCAACACCGTACGCTAGCTACTCCCTTTCCCAAGTGCAAAGCCTTCAAGATGGGCCCTAATGCCAGTGGAGGAAGAGGGAGCACGAAGGCTGCCTTCTCTCCTTGGTCCTTCACCTGGGAAGAGGCACTTGGAGCACAAAATAAGAAAAGGGTCAACAGGGTCTTCTTACTTGGAGCTGACAGCATGGCTTAGACCATCCTTCCTGCAGATAGCTGCATGGGACCATTCACCACGGGACCAGTTGCAAGACCATCACAATCTCTGACTGCAGACAAGGGTAGCCGAGAACACAATGACTCCCTCTAGTGATGAATCCTTCCACACCTTTCAGGACTGGCAAGACTTGGGGATGGATGGCAGCTTCCCTTGATAAAGTCAACTAACTTGGAGGCGGGATGGAAGCATCCTTCTCTTAAAAGAAAAATAAGCTGTTTTAAAGGTTATCACTTATCACCAGGAAAATTACATGCTGGCTGTTTAAAGACTTCTTCTTGAAAAGCAATAAAAAACAAATAGCAGAAAAGTGATGTCATTTATGACATTGTCGGTGTGGAAGCCCCCGATAGGAAGCACTGTAAACCATTTCCCAATCTGCTTTTATACAGGCCTAAGAATTAAAAAGAAAACTTTAGTGTTTAATGCTTAAACCAAATGTTTAATTTTGAACATCCCTGTAGAGTCATGCTGCAGTGTGGAGTTTGCAGTTAAAAGCCCAGATTCCTTCATCTTCCTGACACTGAATCTACAGTATAACAAAAACATTTTGAAACTAATGTAGAAATAGTTCTAACTGGAGCATTAACATAATTTACTTCAGTCACGTTCATCAGGATCATTTATATCTTACACATGTGATGTGTAAATATTCACCCTCCCGATACATACACAGTTGGATTTTATATATTATATATAAAAACACTCCCTTACAAAGTATGATTCATTGGTTTAACAGTTGGTATTTTAGCTTTACCAGTATGTTCAAAAGCAGTTTATGCATTTAGAAGTATGATGTATGTAATCGTTAGTGCCTTAAGTAGGGTCCCATCCCATCTGTATGAGAAGACACATTACACATGCTAAGCTAAGCACTGAAAACTACCGAGACAATTCAAAGCTGTGGAAAAACTGTGAGCCAAGCTTTGGCTGACTGTTTTCTGTGCCATTAGAAAGTGGTTTACTACTTGATTTATAATTATGCACAGTAAAATACACGTATCAAGACAAAAGAGTGTAAAATGCTACCCGTTATCATGTACAAGAGCTGATCTTGCAATGGGGTGTGCCTTGGCCCAGGGGCAGGACTATGTTACCTCATGATTAGAGAACAGGGCTGGGAGTCAGATCCCACGGTCTGTCCTGCCATTGATCTGTGGGCAAGTTGTCCAGTCTCCCTGGGTTTTGATTCCTCAAAAGGAGTGGCAAACCTTGTCAACCTAACCTCTACATTGAAGTTTCTTACTTAATGAATGTCTGAACAACACAGAGATCTGCTGACTGCCAAGAATAATTATCTTATTTTTGTTTGACATGAATGAAAGGCATCCCCACTGAATACACATTGAACATCAGCAAACCCAATGTAAACACATCATGAAGAACATCCTGACACAAACATGGAAACAGTTCACATGGACGTGCAGAGAAAATGGAAAAAATGCATGCCCCCATCCCGAGTAAAGCTTGTGCCATATGTGATTACAAGGACTTGTAGGCTGAAATGAGACTGGGTATATTTAACATTTGGGTCCCATGCTGGCTGTTATGGGGCTTCTTAATGTTGTCATTCACAGACAGCCCACCCACACATGCTCTTTGAGACAAAGGAGAGTATACTCCTTTTTTGGGTGACAGATGCAACTGAGAACTTGCTTCCCTGTTTTGTGTGCAACCAAAGAAAGTTTCATGGGACCTTTGCTGAAAACAGTTAGGTCAGATAATCACTAACCTGCTAGGCTTTGAGGTCTGTGCTGCCTCAGTGTCGGCAATATACTTGGGAATAGAGACAATGTTGATCTTCTGTACCAAGTGGTTCCTCTAACCACAGAGAATGCCATGTCTTGGCTCAGATTCGTTCATTTCAACTTGATGGTATTGGCAGGGTGGAGGGAGCATGCTTGATGATCCTCAGAAATAACACATGCCATTTAGCACCATCAGAAGCCTGAATATGTTGAATATGAATTAAATATTCTGACATTTTTCCTGGAAAAATTAAAGACTTTTTGCTAAGTGTGTGTAAACTGTGATTTCTTTCTAAATCTCATAACATGCAGTGATTTTCACAGGAAAAAAAAAGTATGTCAATAACATACCAGCCACAGCATCACAACATTTCAAGCCCCCACCTCAAAGTAGGGTGTTACAGACTTCCATTGACAACAACCCATTTCATTTTTTTTCAGTAATGATTACTGGAAATTATTTTGGTGAAATTTCCCAAATTCTTCAGCTTGGGGCAGACATTTAACACAGAAAACTTCAGCCAGTGTGGATCAAAATCTAGAAACTTGCTCAGAAAAGAAATAAAAATGATACAATAGGAAATTTCGTATAGTACAAATAAGATGAAGAAGGCAATACCTTTTTGTTGACAACGTTATTTGGCTGGCAAAACCAGACATATTCTGTATGCAAAAGCCCTTCTTCGGGTCTGAATTAAGATCAACAGACCAGACTTGCCTATGATTAAAATCCCTCAGGATGTCTTGGGTATCTACCTTCTAACAAGTGTATATTTTGGGGCCTGCCTGGCAGTAACCTTGAATATTTAGGTTGCCATACACCAACTTGGGTAGTATGAGACAGGAAATATATAATTGAACATTATGCTTTCTCACGTTAGAAGAGCAGCCCAATTCGTTATTCTGTCTAGCACATTTCCTCAGCGTTGTCCTGGGTCACTCGGCACTCACTGAAAGCAAAGCCTGGCTAGCTGTCAGCCGCACACATATGCACTAGGAAACTGTGAAACTTTGTCCTGGATCTGACATCCCCCCACAAGCCCTTGCAACGGACTGCACTCCTTCCTTCAAGGAAGACATCTCTGTCCAGGTTAGGCCGGAGAAAGGCTCTTCATCAAGTGAATTGATAACAGGGGTGATCAAAGTCTGGCAGTCGTACCTTATCTATCGGGGATCATAACTCAGGAATGAAGCTGCCCTTCAGTTTGCTCCTCCCCACCATTAAATTACATTCAATCACTGCACGGAGAATGCAGCCCATGCGCTTGCAGCCAGATGTTATCATTACAGGCCTTTTCTTATAAACTGATGCTGAAACCTGAGTGGTTGATGAGACTAGCTAAGCAGTTGTACCTTTGACCTGATTGCATTAAACTTGCCCTATCAATTTAAGCTTAGTATAAACACCATTTCCCAGAGTCCCTCATGACTTCAGTAGTGAGAAGAAGCTGACTAAGCCTAAACATTTTTTAACAGCAATCTTGTCTTACAACACCAAGGGGATTTGCCGTGTATCTGGGGCTTTATAAAACCATATGAACATGCTGAAAGAATTAAAGTCCTTTAAAAAAGCAAAATTGATGGTGACAGTCCTTTTAGAAAACCAGTTTGTAGAATGTCAGCACAAGAGGAGCTGGAAACAGGACTAAAATAGTTTTAAAAAATACAGCAGATTTGTGTTTGTTTCACACAGTTGTTCGTGAATACTGAGATTTAGAGTTAAAAGACAAAACAAAGGGAAAAAGTCTCCCAAATTGAATTCACCACCAATTAAAAAGAACTCCCCCCCAGCACTCCACAACTCAAAGCCCTTTCAGACATACCACTCATCTGAGATCTCCCATAAAACATAGAGCATCTTTACCCTGCCATTTCAGATTTATTTTTAATAAAGCTTGGTCTATTTCACATTGAGGATAATTCAGTTAATCCTATCAAAAATTTCTACATAGCAGCACATGAGCTATAGCATATGGTATAGCATATGGCCAACAAAGCTTGGCTAGGCTGCATAAAGGGGGACATGCTTATAACTGTAAGCATAAGAATGAAAGTAACATCATGCTTACGTCAGCTGTATTGCCTCCTATGGAATGATAAAGCAGTGGTTTGGTACTGCAAATGTTGGTAAAACAATGGGAGATAAACAGAATATGGATCTTCATCTCGCCAGGTGGCAAGTGCTCCGGCCCTGACGCAGAAAAACACACTTGAAGTTGAGCAGATGAGTATTCCTGCTAATGTTAGCAGAAGTGCAATAGTCGTCAATGCTCTGCAAGACCGAACCTCTGACCCAGAGTTAGAAAATAAGAAAAAATTAAAGAAATATCCAAGACTGGCACTCATTTTTAAAACAGAAGCTTTGTGCTGTCTGTTGGTTATACTAACGTAACAAATCAGTCAATGGAACTGCTGCTAGAAGTGCAAAGAGGAAGTGCATTAAGCAAAACGTAATGATTTCATGCTCATGGATATTCATGGAGAATATGACTCAGAGCACTGAAATATAGAACACATAAAGAGCCAACAAAAAATTACTAACTTGTTTTGCTGTTTTGAAATCGAACAAAGCAAGAATATTCGTGTAAAAAAAACCCCCAAAACAGCCCAAAACAAACATAAAAACCCAATCCAACCAACAACTACTGCTACTTAAATAATTATGGAGAAGTTGTTTCAAGAACTAATTTACCTAAGTTGTTGCCTCGGTTACTCTTAGCAACAGCAGCATCGGACTTTTATTAAATTAAACAAATGCCAGTATTCCACTGCGGGAAGAAAATGCAGGTAAGGAAAAAAAACTTGGTGCGTAATTTTGCATAATACAGAGGAATAAAGTAATCTAGAACTTGATGCAGAGTTCTTTTGTGATTCAAATTAAAGCAGGGTCCTTTTGTGCAAAAAAGTAAAGTACACATTTAAATGACAAAAACTAAAACACACGTTAAAAGAAGACTTGCACAAATCGCTTGCCTTGCAGAAAGCATCTCTGTTTCTCTCCTTTTGGGATCAGATGAGGCAGAACAAACCCAGTGATCTTGACTTTCAATCCAGAGAGGAGAAAAAAACAGAAAAAAGTATCAACTGTTTCCTGCAAACTTTCTAAAGTAATGTTGATTTACCTAGCCATGCCCTGTCACTACAAAAGGTACTTCTGTCTCATAGCTTACAGCACAGTGTGGAAGCATCTGAGTAGCTTTCACCCCACATTTGCTATTAAGAGTGATCTAGCTGTGACATGATAGGGCACAACATAGGCTAATTTATCTTTCCAGTAACTGGAGTAACAGCTAAGCTGGAGAAGATGAGCTACAGCAGAGCAATAAGAAAATGTATAAAGGGGGAAGGCAACAGGTCACAAAAGGGGAAGTCTTAGGCCAGCATGAAGTTACTGGTGGGGTTTGTCATTATCAGTCTTAAGAATCATTATAGGCACTTTCTATAATGTCAAAAATATTACAAACAAGCTGAAGAAATTTGGTGACGGCTTAAATTTGAGAAACGTCAGTACAGTGGAGGCTCAGGTTAGAAAGAAGCAGCTGGCTCAGCATGAAGGCTGCCATCATGGAAAGAAGTTGAAAGTCAAGAGGAAAAAGCTTGAGATAATTCACTTAGAGACCAGAAATAAATGGCTCACTGTATTTTGAAATAACTGGTGTAAAGAAAAGCCTGGAGGTACCAGTTCATCACAGGTGACTGTGAATCAGAAGCGTGATGCAACTCGGAAGGGAAACACAATCTCAGTATGTGTAGTATGAGGTGTTTCCAGCCAAAGTAGGGGGTATTACTGCTAGCGTATGAGACACTGATGGATGTGTCTTTTATTTCAAATACTGTGTAGTATTTAAATACTACTCTTGGTAGTGTTGTTAAAAGAAAACAAACCGGAATTGGAGCAGATATTGAGAAAACTTATAAGGATGGTCAAGGGGTGCAGAAACATAAGAACCCAAGGACGAATTTTGTTTGTTTAGTCAACCATACTAAAACTTGGCAGGGGATATAACTGCATGCTATACAGTCACTTGGAAGAAGATGTTATAGCATCACCAAAGGGAAGAACTATTTAAGTGAAGGCAAGTGGTACAAGAGCAGATGGATACAAGCTTGCCAAAAATGCCAATACAGTAGGAGGTTAGAAGAAAATTCCTAACTATAAGATCAGGCAGGTTCTGGAATGCTGTACAGTGGGATTAGCTGGGGCTAAACATCCTCGTGACTTTTAATGTGCAATTAATGAAAAGGGTTTCACGATGTGATACCTGCACCAGAGATGAAGTGTAGGTATCTTCCAACTTGCTGTTAACAGCATGGCTATAACATGAGCATCAGCATCTGGTAATGCTCTTATTCTTCTTAATGATTTAATATCTTAAATTTGTATCACACTTTTCAACTCAAAGGATCCCAAAGCACTTAAAAAATTGCAATTGACGTGCAGTCTGTGAAGAGAGGGCTTCATTCACTGCAGAATATGGGCTGCAGCACAGGTGAGAGGCAGCAGCTGTTTGAAGTGTGGTTATACTCAAACTATAAAGAAGTGTTTACATTTTATAATACGGAAGACCAAAGTAGTCTTTTGGTGGAGAAAGTATTTTAACTGGAAAAATGTAAGTACTCTGTATTTCCTATTTTTTTCTCCAGGCAGGAGTTCTGCTGTTGATGTCATGGAGGGACCAAGGTGCAGCAATCCTAGTAGAATGAAGGCAAAAATATTTCCCCTGTTCATGGTGCTGCTACACATGAAAATAATTTTGCTGTCTGTAATGTTGAAAACCCATCACTACCTGTTTATTTTAGGGACTTTCCTGCCTTCTTCAGGGGATATTATCTCAGGACATTCATTAGGACTTGATCAAATTAATCCCTCTAAATCAAAGAAGATACTGAAGTATGTTTGTGCAGGATCCGCCAACACGTGCGAGAACTGCAGGCTACCTTCCCTGCAATTCATGAAAACCCCAAAAAATCAGAATGGACATTTGCAGGCCATGTACAAAGGCTTGACCAGCTGTCAAACCCAAACCTTCAAAAATCATGGGACTGGCTTATGAGTAGAATGATGCTATGCTCCCTCCACCTTGACTTTGGGATTGTTTTGATTTGTCTGTGTTAATAAAAACTGAGAAATCTTTTTTTTTCAATGAAGGCATGATATATAATCACACTGGGTAAAATACAGACATGACTCTTAAGGACTGTCATGTGACTGTCTTTCACCAAATGTTACTGCCAAGAAATGTGTGAGCTTATCAGAGCAGCAGTTTAAGAGTTAAAACTTAGCATCATCAGATTCTGTTTGGCTTTGTAAAACAGTCAGGACAACACATTAGTCGTCCGAGTATCAGATATAAGTGAAAAAAATATATTAATGTCAGTTCTCTGTAAAAAGAAATCCCAGTGCAATTGTGATTCTTTACAGCTATATAACAGAAGTAACATAGAAACTGAAGAGAGAGGACTATTGTTACTGGTAACACCTGAAAAAACAGGCAAATTACTAGCTATCATAGACTCAAGGTCTATAGTTCTGGAAGCTGCAAAATGAGCAGCAAAAACAACAAAAAAAGAAAAACTCGTCTTGAAGAGTTTACAGTAAAAGCTCAGCATACTTGAATGTTCAGACCAATCTGAAATCCAGATAAGGAGAAATCAATGCCATGTCAAACTTGGAAATAACTTTCTAAAAATAAACCAAATAAGGAGATTTCCCTTTTAATTCTAAGGCATGAAAGTTTCTCTACAGAACAGCTGAAGTAGTCAGAGATGTGTCTCTTCCATGGCTTCTTTCTTTTTTTCCCCCTTTATTCTGCATTCCATAGTTCCAAATGGAGAAGTCATCCGCAGGTCACACCACTGCCTCCGGTGCTACTTAAACAGTTTTAAAAAATGTATCTTCACACTGGCGACACGCACAACCCGTGTAGGTTGGATTTCCACGAGCAGTTGTTATCTGAGCCCCCCGCTGCCACCCCGACCCCCCATCCACTTCCTTCTCCTGGCTCCCGCGCTCCCAAGGCCGGCTCGGCTCAGCTGCCTGGCTGTCACAGCACCGCCGCAGGGCTTGGGGAAATTTTAGACAAGCTCACTCATTTCCAGGAGGCTCTCCTCCTAATGAACGTATGCCCCTGAGATGACTCCAGGGCATTGGCTCACCTGAAGTATCTGACACGGGCTTCCTTGTAAGCAGCAGTAGTTGATAGGAGGCCCATAAGGACGGTACTAACCACTGTGTCACTCAGCAGATTACCAAGAAAACTTCTTACAGGAAAAGCGCTTGCTTGTTTTGGGCTGCTGGTGAGCTCAGCTTTCTCCTACCACAGAGCTGCTAGAGCCTTTAACGAAGGCTGCCCAGTGGTGTCCCAGCAGCCCTGGGGCATGTGTGCCCATCCACGCCTCCTTCTTCTCTCCTCTCAGGACACTGGGCAAAAAGCGGCATCCTGTGACCTCGTGTGTTGGAAAGGTCCTTCTTGCCCCCTGGCCCCTTTTTGCACCAGCCTGGGAGGAACAGAGGAGGAATGGGACCCAGTGGCTCCATCCCCAACTCCGGGGTGCCTCCCCTGGGAGTTCTTTCTCTATAATGCCTCAGCTGCTGCCAGATGAAAACCGTGGACTGTTTAGAAAGCTCTAGCCCTCCCATATTTTACAGCCAGGACTCAAAAAAAGCAGAATTTTGGCAGCTTTGCCAGGTGTATGTGTTCTGCCATCCTGGTGAAAGTTCACCCCAGACTGGTCAGCTCATGTGCCTTTGGAAAAACAGAAATGTGGCAGTTTGCACATGCCCAGCAGAGACCTGATAGGGACAGATAGCTTAAATTTCTGGACAGTCCAGCCTCCCTGAAACATCTCACATGCTCTGGGCATTAGCTAGAGAAAGCAAGCAGGTAATCCCTCCCTCAACATATGAAGAAGAGGGCCAAACTAAGATCCTGCAATGCTTGCATTACCTAGCTTCAAGATATTTGACTTTGTACCTTAATAAAGTTCCTTTAACTCATGTGTGGTTTCTATTTTTTTAAATTTCTGTTTAATTTTTTAATTTCTGTTTTTCTAGTGTATAATACTCTATGTTTTTGTGGTTTAACCCCAGCCGGCAGCTCACAGCCGCTCGCTCACTCCCCCCCACCCCAGTGGGATGGGGGAGAGAATTGGAAGGGTGAAAGCCAGAAAACTCGTGGGTTGAGATAAGAACAGTTTAATAATTGAAGTAAAATGAAATAGAATAGTAGTAGTAGTAGTACTAGTAGTAGTAGTAATAATAATAATAATAATAATAATAAAACTACAATAATAATATACAAAGCAAGTGATACATGATACAATTGCTCACCACCCGCCAACCAATGCCCAGCCTGTTCCCAAGCAGCTGCCCCCTGGCCAAGTCCCCCTAGTTTATATGCTGAGCATGATGTCATATGGTATGGCATAGCCCTTTGGCCAGTCGGGGTCAGCTGTCCTGACTGTGCTTCCTCCCAGCTTCTTGTGCACCTGGCAGAGCATGGGAAGCTGAAAAGTCCTTGACCAGCATAAACACTACACAACAACAACCAAAACATCAGCGTGTTATCAACATTATTCTCATACTAAATCCAAAACACAGCACTATACCAGCTACTAGGAAGAAAAACTAAACTCTATCCCAGCTGAAACCAGGACATATGTACACAGACAGATAGACAGACAGGCAGTTTCTGTTTCATAAAGCAGGAGATTCCTGCATGCTCTGCTTGCATTAAAAAGAATCCATATTCAAGAATGAACTGGCAGACAATTCAGTTTTTTGGTTCATAATATAACTGGATTGCAAAGGGAAGATAGGAAATCAGTGATTTTGCCTAAGGGAGCAATCTTAAGTATAAGAAGAAGAGAGAGAAAAACAGACTAAAAAGCTTTAAAAAACCTTCATTTTTGATCTAGAAAAAGAAAAGTAATCCCAAACCATCAATTTCTGAGGCATGTGAATACTGTTTAGAAGACATTTTGAAATTTAAAAAACTAAATACCTTGGATCTAATTTTAAACAGGTTTTGCATGGTGTAACACCGTTGATGTCAGCAGAATAATTTCCAAGTTATAAATTTGTTAACATAAGGTTAGTGCAAGGTTGCAGTACAGTGGATGAGAATTGCTTTGAAAGTACAGTACAAGATGGAACACTCTATGCTAATGTTGAATAATCTGCTAGATTATTTGCTTTCTGCCTACACAGCCAAGCTACATATTAATTAATGCTACCGCAGAGACTGTCATCTCCTAAGGCACAAAGCAAAATAGTAATATTCCAGCATTAATAATAATTAATATTCTCTCTTATGAATATTGTTCAAATAAAAGGATGTTGTATTTTTAATACATGTTTACCAAGCCCGTGTAAAATACAAAGCTCCTATTTTACTTGTTGTTCTTCTGCCAAACGCAGACAATGATTGGTAAATGATGAATAAAGATAGGGGGTTACATCTTTAGAAAGCAATAGCAACCTCCTTAGAAATTTAATTTGGCTGTAGTTCAAAAGCCAATGTAAACAGCCTGGACACCCATCTTAAACAAAGCTTATTCACACTTTCAGCCAACAAGAGTTGATGAAACAGTCTTTAACAGTCTGGTTTTGCCTTCTCAGATAGGTGCACACACGCACACATGCAGTGCCGATTGTTAAAGACACAGCAACAGCCTTGGATGAGGCAGGGTCAGGAAGCACCTCTGTACCACAGGCATCAACTGGGCAGGTGTTTTACAGGCAGCTGGCCTGGCTGCCTAACTCCTTCGTGGCTTTGGGTAGCTGCAGGAACACTTCCAGCACTTACAGATTCCTACACTGAACCAATGAAACAACATCCAAAATAAAACCTCAGCAGCAATACTGAACACTGGGAAAACTCCCAAGAGTCGAGCCGGACCATGACTCAGCTCCAGAGCCATGAGGTGATGGCTGAGCAAGGGACAAATACTAGGTCACAGAAACCAAATTAAGAACGGAGAGTGCAACAGAGGCTTAAAGTTCAGTTGTTACCTATGTAAACTAGGGCTGCATTTATTACTTAGGAATGAGGAAGAAGGTAGAAGGACTATGTCTCCATCAGTTCAACAACAACCAGAACCGGGAACAGCATATTGACCTTGCAAGGTAAAACATGCACAAGGAGCATGGAGCAGAGGGCATTCTAGTACGGTGGGGTGCTCACAGAAATAATGCAGGAATTAAAAGTATATAGCAAAGCAATCACTAGCTTATGCAAAGTGAGAGGGCAAAGGAAAAGAACAAATACCTGACGATGATGCAATGGGAGTAAACAGTAAACCCTGGAAGAGTTGCATGGCAAGATAAACTGAAGAAGAGCCAGGCTCGTATGACATTTCATATAATAATTTTTGCATGGTGACAATGACATTTAAAATAACAGATAGCTGTAGTCGCAACAGTACCTGTGAATCATAGAATCATAGAATTGTTAAGGTTGGAAAAGACCCTTAAGATCATCGAGTCCAACCGTTAACCTATCACTGCCAAGTCCACCACTAAACCATGTCCTCAAGCACCACGTCTACCCGTCTTTTAAATACCTCCAGGGATGGAGACTCAACCACTTCCCTGGCAGCGTGTTCCAATGCCTGGCTACCCTTTTGGTGAAGAAGTTTTTCCTAATATCCAACCTAAACTTCCCCTGGTGCATCTTGAGGCCATTTCCTTTCGTCCTATCACTTGTTACTAGGGAGAAGAGATCAACTCCCACCTCGCTACAACCTCCTTTCACGTACGTGTACAGAGAGATAAGGTCTCCCTTCAGCATCCTCTTCTCCAGACTAAACAACCCCAGCGCCCTCAGCTGCTCCTCGTAAGACTTGTTCTCTAGACCCTTCACCAACTTCATTGCCGTTCTCTGGACATGCTCCAGCACCTCAATGTCCTTCTTGTAGTGAGGGGCCCAAAACTGAACACAGTACTCAAGGTGCGGCTTCACCAGTGCCGAGTACAGGGGCACTATCACCTGCTGGCCACACTATTCCTGATACAAGCCAGCATGCCATTGTAGCACTTTGAGAAAATCATAGGACTTCTAAACAAAGGACACCTTGAGAACAACCAAAACTAGCACATCTGACATGCCAATAATGGTATAGAGATCTGGATGCTGGAATATGATGAAAATGAAAAGATGTTGCCTGCAAAAAATCATTCAGAGGAATATAAAGGACTCAAAAAAATGTAGGAAAAAGAATTAACTAATAAAGGAAAGACTAGGAAACAAAATACTGATCTCTCAGAAGATTTGAAAAAGGCGATAGTGTTCTGGATCAAGAGTACTACAATGCCCAGTGTGATACACTAGATCTTCAGGAATGAAAAATAAAGGGAGATTCAAGAAGTAGTGGATAAATATGATGAAGAATGGCATGCAATACAAAGGTTCAGAGAGGAACAAAGCTGCAAATCTGATAGACGACAGAAAGCAGTGGCAAGATTTCATTTCCACCCACTGCTACCACAAACAGTAATTGAAATAAACAAACAAACCAACCCCTGTTCAATTATTCAGACCAGTTAATTTAGGGTTGGTTGTTTGTGGCAGAAGACCTAGATCTTTTGTTGATATAACTGAAATCATGCCAGTTAAAGATTAAATCCTGCCTGCTAGACATAACTTGGGGTATGGAGAATCAAGTTACATGTCTCAGAGAAAACTTAGGCCTCCAAGCAGCCCTCAGAGATCCCATGGCTGGTAAGGGCAACTCATACTTTGTGCTGCACTATCCTCCTGAATTCATGCTGCAGCCCCTGCTTCAAGAACGCCATGATCCCAGATCTTTCTGAAGCCTCAAGATCTCATGTCCCTTGCAGTACAGGGACTGTAGTTTCTCCTAGCACTTTGATGGTTAAAATACATTTCTTTTTGCCTTTCCTCCACTGTATTTTAGTGTGGCCCTAACTTACCATCCTGACTTATTTTCTCTCTTCCTCATCTCTTCTATAGGTAACTGTATGCTGCATATGCTGCACACTAGGCAGAAATAAATATGTCAGAATTATATTCAGTACTGTCTTTGATCGAAGCACCACACCCTGCCTTCTCAACGACATCAAGTTCCTACTTTGTAATTTCCCATTTCTAGTTACAGCCTTCTGATGCATATCTGCTTTTTGCATTGAGGTATGGTTCGGTGAATACACCTCAGTTTTCTTGTAAGTTGCTAAAAATAGCAAAGAACATCTGACTCTGTCTAGCAGAGTCACCCCATTCTGGTGAGTAGTCCGTCTGAGAAACCTCCTTGAAGGCAAAAGGGCAACTCCTATATTTTCACGATAGACTTGTTAGTGGGTGTGATTCAGCATTTCCCCATTCCATCTTTATGCCAGTGTAATTAAGTCAATGGAGGTTACATCAAGATGAAACTGAAGAGCATAATGCAAAGGTGACTCATATCCCACATGCTACAAAATATAAAAGGACCGCTTCATAGCAGGTTGATGAGAATTTGGAACTTGCTTATCAGAAAACATGCACTTCAAAGTGATTCCTGATCATTTTGGAATTGTCATTACAAAATCAGCATAGGCTGGTTTTATTGTTAGTCAGATCACAAGTGGGCAGGAAACATGCCAATGCAAACCTCCTGAAAGATACTCATATTTACTCTTGAACAATGAATTGGTCTTCCAGAGGGAAAAAAAAAATACAAGATTGACAATGGACTACATTGTTCTTTGATGTTGCAGCATGGACAAATCACAGGTGTATTACGTAAATACCTGTCAAACTGACAATTAATATCAATCAGGCTTTAATCTGACATATTACATTGGGTGCAGCAAATGCAAAATCTGTTCAAAGTAGATCATAGATATGTACCCTTCAATTAGACATGAGAGAGGAGGAAATTCTACTCTCTGGGAAAGCACAGCATTTAACTCCTGAACTGCTAGAGATCTCTATGGATGAATTTAATCCTTGTGAAGGTGGCCAGTCCAAAACTTTTTCAAGTCCTAGGAATTTCAAAAGTGTAAGTGGCATTTAAGTAGTCAGAAGGAGCTGTTCCTCCTCTCTCTACATACACACATACTCAAGTGCACAGTGTTTATCAGCTTCTTTCTTTGACACGTAAAAAGGCCAGAGTAGAGGAAATAAGAGAGAGATCTCTCTGGATCAGACCTCCTGAAACAATCCCTTTTGGAGTCAGAAAGTAAGAGAGTACTCACAAAGCTACGCAGGAGATGAAAACAGGCACTTTCATGGTGTGTCTCAGAGCTGGAAACTGGACTAGAAGAACATACATTTCTTCATTTACATAGAGAAGACCTACAGACATATCTTCCCTAGACTAAGTACGTATGTGTGAAGAGCTCCCTGTATGACCATGTTTGATACACCTCTGTGGTTTTTTTCAGGCTTCAAAATGGCAATACAGTAATCTCTCCTCAAAGTGAGAAACTGCAAATACGTCACCAAAATTGTCCCAAAAGATTATGCTACAATGGATTGTCCTGGGGTTAATCAGACACAGAAGTAAAACACACAGTAGATAGATTCTTAGCAAGATTCTCAAGCAAGCCACAATTGCTGTCATGACTTACCTCAAAACCTCAAAAGAAAGCAGGCATGACTACAATATTTTGTGGCATATGAAGAATATATAAATGAAGCAAAAAGCACATTAGTCGTCCTCCTTCTGGAGAAAGCATCTAACCTGTGCAATACTATTTCTACTGTTTCATAGCTTGCCTTCACATATGCTGCATCTGCTTCCCCATTTTGAATTAACCTTTTCATTTTATTTGTTATCTCCTGTATTGCCTCCAAAATAGGATGTCATCTCAATTTTTATATAGCACTATTTTTTTTATGCTGTGTAAAACTTTTCTTATTGATGGACTTTTCAGAGAGCCGGCTGAAAGAAAATGCTCACGTAACTTCTCATTAGTCCTGAAATATGCAGATAGAATTCTGTCTCTTGCCAGCTACCCACATAAGCTAAAAATTTCATTGATATGACATCCCACTAGCCATGCCTCAAATTCATAAGAGGTTTACAAATGCAAACATTCATCAGGATGCCTTTAAATCAGCAGATATGCTCTGTAACAGAGATTGGCAAAAGAATTACACTTTTAAATAACCCTACTCTCATTTAATAAATATTAAATATAATCTCAATAATTTTAATCAGGGCTGAACTAATGAATATTATTGAAAATCTCCCCTTTCATTTGAGAACATAAACACCTACTCTTCCATCCAGTGATTTCATACTCTGAGGTGATGCTACACATTGCTTCCTGAACCCAAAGACGGGAATGACTGTACCTCTCAGCTCAGAAGGAGCGAAAGGGGAAATCTCAGGGAAATACGTAATAGATTTATTTTCAGTTTAAAAGAAGAAGGAAAAAAGGAATGTGACTCCTGGCAATTAATTGATAGTATTTATTAGAGAAAAACTAGATTAAAAAAAGGAGTAAAATAAGAACTTCACATCTGAACAAGAAAGCCACTGCTATTCAAGAATATGGGACTCATATTTTCAGTTTTGTGTTTCCACAACAGAGGCTGAATTCTGCTCTCTTTGCTTATGCAATGAAGTACTGTTGACTTCGGTGACCTCCTTATGTGAAGGAAGTGAAGGAGAATTTGAAAATTCCCATGGTTGTCTCTGGAGAGATTCAATTCATGTCATAGGTAACTCAGACAATCATTGTTCTGACAGAGATTATGTTAACAGTATTATCTCATGAATTCTTGTTCCACTGCTTTAGGTATATACAGGCTTTCATTCACCTTTACAATAAGCCTTCTACTGCTACCATACAGCATAGTATCTTTGACAAAACATTCAGGAGCAAGAAAATCCCTCTCCCCTCTTACTTGGCATTCCTAACTTCATTGTTGACTTTCAGTAAGGTAGAATACCTACTGAGATATTATTTTTTCTGCCTTTTAGGATGTGAAGCTCTGGGATATCCACACAGCTGCCAAGGGAGCATGCCTGTGCCCCTTGCAGTTTTGAACAGGGGCAGCACTGGGGTAATCCTTGGTACCACCTTTTGGAGACATATCTACTGTAGCGTTTGAAAAGCAGTGGAAGAAGCTTTGCATTTCACTTTGTATTTTCACAAAGTATTTCAAGCTGCTGTCCCGGCATGTCTGAATGAAGCAGGAGGAGGCCTCCTGCCAGAGCGCTACCCCGTGGTATGCAGCCGCCCACTGCTCCCTGTTCCAGGGCTGCATTTACACAGTCAGGTGGCTGGCTGCTGCCAATGGTGCGCATGCCTCCCAGAGCGTAGAGATCAATGCGAGGACAAGGAAGGAGAAACAGACCATCACTTAGTTCTGACATAAATTCATATGTATAAAGAAAAAGAAAAAGAAAAAAAGACTTTAATAGGAACGGACATGTCTTAGAGTCCTTTTTAAATAAAAATCCCAATAAATAAACAGTGAGCCCCCTAACAGGCATTTGCATAAATAAGAACAGTTCTAGTTCATCTCAGTCCCAGTCCTGGTCACACTGAAGCTAATGACCACATTTTCAGTAAGAGTAGTAGCAACTATGTCTGTAGTATTCCTGAAATCCTTACTTTTCCAAAGCCATCATAATTTTTCTTTCTGTCCTCTGTCTCTTGGTATTATTTTCCAGTATAATGACTATGCTGTTACTGATCAAAGTTACATTAAAAAAAAAAGCTAAGCCACATGTACTTCATGACCTTTAGATGTTAACTGAAGAGTAGTTACATGATACTGCACTATGAAAGCAGCCTGACGGAAACAAAACTCAAAGTTTTGCTACGTTTGTTAGAGCAATGTATGGCTTCATATATATCTATTATTATTGCGTAGTTCCATGGCCAAAAAGTAACCTGAGAAACATTCATACCACATACTTCACATGAAATATGAACACAAGTCTAGGTAATATCCACCTTTCTACTCCACGAAGAATAGAAATTCTGGGATTCCCAAAGGCTCTTGAGCTTTGCTAGTGAGCTGAGAGTCCAAAGCAAATGGCATTCTCAGGAAAGACCCACAACACAGGACAGGCAGTCTGGCCTGATGCTATTCCCTCCCATTTACAGATATATGGCAGTGTCAGGACTGTGGCTGAGGTATGCCATACACTAGCCACTGACAGTAACACAGAGAGCGAACAGCGGGCAGGCCTGTCACAAGAAGGGAAGAGGAGATTTGATAAGTTTGGGGAGGAGAGGAAAGGGATTCTTCTGAGCAAAACAGATCAGGGTCCACCTATCATCAATCCACCAAAAAATGCAGCTGGATCCTTGGATCAACACTGTGATACTGTGTGGCCATTGCCTGTTGTTACAACATTATCAGTACATGACAACACAACACAAGGACATGAACAACACAGTGCACCCGACTGGCCTCACCTGAGTGTGAATTATTGCATTTATGTCACTTTTTTTGGCTGTAGTGCTCATGTTCCGAGTCCATCAGCTGCTGTGTGTATCAAGCATGAACTACATTTTAAAACCGTTCATCAAAAACATCAACAGCCCAACACGGATGTTCTTTTATATACCTTTCCACAAATTATGACATATATGTCAACTGGGTTATTTTACAGACCTCTGTTATTTGGCTTATTTTCATCCTTGCTCCACAAGCCACTTATGTCTTCATCATTGACTTTCCCAGTTTAATGAGGGAAAACTGCAAGAACTGTGCTGCCATGTTTTGAACAAGAGATGCTCCTGTTTAACTCAGGATTCCCCAAGAGCAGCCAGCACTGCTTCTGCAGAGACCTGCTGCACCTAAAAGCAAGGTGGTCATCTTATTGGAAACAAAGATGCATTTTCCTTTGAGGCGTCTTTTCCTTCAAAGAACTTAATCAGAGGATGAATTGTAACATTCTTAGCACGCAATGCCAAGACTATTAATTTTCTTTTAGCTGACATAAACTAACCAAGTTATTATATAATTTTTGACTGTACACATCTAAGGACATGATCCAAAATGACATATTTAAAGTAGTTCACGGATTGCCATCCACTAAGCTGAGCAGTGGTTCCCAATAGTGGATCCTAGCTCACATCAGTAGCTAACTGACATACATTCACCTAAACCACTTTCTCATTCTAAAAAGGAATTTGAAAGGAGACACGGTTAAAGTTGTTATAATTAAGTTCCCTTTTAACATATTTAAAATATACTAGTAGGTAATCTTGAGCTACTTAACTGGTACCACCAGTTCAAACTATCACCTATTCTGTGGTTTTGCATGCGTATCCCACATCCCTCCAAAGCTTTTAACCTTTTACTAGTTATTATTTTAGAGGAATGTGATACATAAATTTAAACATGTCAGACACAGTGTTCAACACTTCTAATGATCTATTACCCTCATATTATTGAAGTCCCTGAGGAAGTTTGGCAGACGTCATTCAATCATCAAGCTATCATTACTATGTTTTAGCTTTAATCTAAAGTGCCTAAGAGCTTTGTGCTTCTTAATTCACATGCTATCACTCTTAGGGAAAAAAAAAAGGCGGGGGGAACGGGTGGAAATAGTTCACCTTAACTGGCCTACAGTTTGTCATATTTGGGGAACAGATTTGGGTTTTCCAAACTAGATTACTTGTTCTTTTTTTAGCTATAAATGTATTTCCCCTAAAGTTCTAGTGATATCTTGACAATTTACTTAATATACACCTGGATTATGTTATAAGAAAAATAACATACTATGGTAACACAAAGGACTTCAAAAAACCAAGAGCTGTTGATCCAAATCTTCCCAATGTATGAAAAGAAGTGCAAAGTTAACTGCTTGTACACGAATACATTATTACTTATGACACTGTCTTGCAGTACTGCTGCATTATTAGTATCTCAGTTTCTGATCACCTCTCCCAGGCAATTCAGAAGCATAAAATTATTAAGTAACAGTATGGCTTTATGATTACCTCACTCTTTGGGTACTTTGCTGCCTCTATTGAAGACAAGATTCAGATTGTTTATTGTAGGCAATAATACATCAAAGAGTGATTCAGAATGTCTGTTTTCCAGTGTCCTAAATTCAACTGGGCCAACGTGAGTGTGTATGAGCCCAGTTACGCTTCTGTGGGCTGGAACATGTCCAATTTGCAATGAAACTCCATCTTAAGATAGGTAAGTGCCTAAACACAAGGGCCCTCATGCCCTATAGCTTATATGCACTGTGGGCACGCACTGACCAACTTGAAACCAGCACATAGCAGTTGCTGTGGCCACAAGAGATGTTACTCAGATTTTATGCAACAGCTGAGCAGTTACAACATATATCAAAAGACGTGGGAGATCTGCGTTCAGTTCCCTTAACTTCCCAAGCAACCTTGCAGTGGGAAACATTTTTTTCATATCTAACTTAAACCATTTTTTTCTGCAATTTAGGCTCTTATTTTTTGTCCTGTTTTGTCAAACCAGAGAATAGCCTACTCCCTTCCCCTTTATAGCATCCTTCTACCTATTGAAAGACTGAAAGACTTACCATGCTTCCTCTCTGTACTAAACAAATCAGTAACCCCACCTTTCTTTAAAACTTATGTTTTCTAAACTTTCAATCATTTTTGTTGCTTTTCCCCGAGTCAATCAACCTACGTCCTTCTGCAATGTGGTGCACAAAACCAGACACCGTTCTGTTGTTGCAAAACCAGACACCATATCTTGTGCCTTGCCAGCACTGAGTAGAAGGATCACTTCATGCTTTAGACACAATGCTCCTGTTCATCAGTTCCAGTAGGATATCTGCTTTTCCACAATACTGTGACAACACTGACAAGTTTTGGATGCCAATCCCCTATGATCTCCCTAAACTCTTTTCTGGAAAATGGCTTTTTAGCTCGTTTTTCATCCTATACTGGCAGATTTGATTATCTCCTCCTTAAGTAAAGTACTCTGCATGTGTTCTCATTGAATCATACACTATTCGTGTCAGACCATTTCTCCAATAGTCGAGATCACTTTGAACTCTGAGCCTTTCCTTCCAAGTTGATATCAGGTGGCTTTCTGGCCTTGAATGTTAAGCTAATCCCATCTAATGCTCTTCACATTCAACAAATATGCTGCCTATCCCATCACTCTGAAAATACTGAAGAGACTTTTGTAAAACCCCATTTGAAACTGGTTTGTAGTTTGAAACTCTATACAAAGGCAGAGTATTGCTTAAATATTTCTTTGTATAGATCTACTTTAAGATAATACAACTCCTTCAGTAAATCCTCTTCCAACCTACACCCTCCCCTAATCACAAATGAGTCAGGATGTCACTTAGTCAACCAAAAAACAGATTCTGGCAAAAAGAGACAAGATTTATTTTTTCTGGATGGAGAACATTCCTATGCAGGGTAGAAAGCTAAGTCAACAAAATAGTACAAAAGCTCAGCTCTTGTCCACAACTATCCTTTATATGCAGACAATTGACACTAGGGTGTGATTCTTGGGAACGGCCCACTGGATTTGGCTCCCAGCAGAGCCCAAGGAGGTACGAACATGGTTCATGCACCCTGTCTTCCAGACCAGCGTACAAACAGGCAATGCTTCACAGATCCTCTCTTGCCACCATCACTTCCTTTCAAACAACTGTCTCAATTTGCTCTCATAACATGCAGACTTGACACATACACAATTCTAATTTAAATTTGTTGAATGTTGAAGGTCTCCACAATTCTAATTTAAATTTGTTGAATGTTGAAGGTCTCTTCCCATGACCATTGCAGATAATGGCAGGGTTCCCACTCACCTGGCAGAGAAGTTCACAGGGCCCTGTAAAACTAGCTTTCATTTTTAAATTGCAAGCCAAATGGAAGGAACAAGGCTGGTTGTGTGTTAAAGACCAGCCTGAACTCCACCTGCAGCAATTAGAAAGGGTACATTGCAAGGGAAAGAGCAAAATCCAAGCACCAACTGCTTTCTAGCAGCAAACTGTATAAGTTATGAGGATGCTTGAGGTCTTATGGTTTCCAGTACTTTTTATAATGATTTAATTAATTGGAAATTAAAGATAATGGAGACCTGTCGTTTGAATTGCTGAAAATCGTAGAAAAGAAATTAAAAAAATGGCTTGGATGGATTTTTTTCTTCAGATTGATCAGTCTGAGGCAGAGTCTTTTAAGGTTGCTTCCAACATCCAGCCCCTTTCAAGTCTTTTTTTTTCTTTAGGGGGGTTAAAATACTGCATCTGTATTTTCAAACCAATTAGAATGTATTATAGGATTAGATTATTGTGAGCTGAGGCCTATCTGGGCCATAGAGAATTTATTCACACAGAGTGTCATTTTACCATAAAGGAAAATAATTTGCATTTGACTACAATACTTCCTGTATGTCCCTTCATATGTCACGTTGCCTTTGTCTGCTTTCATACCACAAGTTCTTTAGGATGAAGACATTCTTTACTTTTGCCTTGTGTGGTGCCAAATACATTGCCAGTACTTAAAATAAATAGCAGTAATACAGGCTCATTATCATGCAATTTAAGCCCTGGCAATCTATACTTGATCCAGGAAAGCCAGTTTTTTTCTGACACTATCTGTGCTATCTGGGGAGAGACTGTGCTAATACCTTCCATGTGTGTTAAAACAGCCTTTACTAAGAAGGTTTTCATGCTGGCTCTGAATCTGATTTCACGTACACCTTTTTCACACTGATGTAACTGCTTTCTTCAGTACAGTTGCACTTCACACAGGGCCTTCTCCCAGTGACCCTCCATGAGCCAGAGGGAAAACGTGAACCACTGTTTCTTCGGCCAATGTGAAAAAACCTTATATGATTTTATTTTTAATTTTTTTTAATAATAGATACGGCAGTTTTGTGATTACTTTCCAAACACTGGCTTCATATTTCCCCTGGGGCCTGAAGAAATTTGCCATTTTTCTATTATTCCACTTCCCACCCAGTGCATTGGCAATTTAGGCAAATTTTGGCTTTGTGGTATTTAATTTAAACAACTGGAAATGGGTCTGTGCTGTGTGGATTGGGCTGGAGCACAAACATGTTTGCAAGAAAACAGGCTTTACAGTGCTTTGGGTGCCCTGCAGCCACAGACTGCCGAGACAGGAAATCACAGCATTAACCTGATGATCAAGCTACAGACAGCAGCATCTATGTGCCACAAGACTCCCAGTATTCTAAGTTAAAGGCAAAGGCAATGAAAACGGATTAAAATACAAAAATCTGGCAAGCCAGAAGAAATTTGTCTCATGCCTCTCTGTCTATATGCACATATACAGCCATATACAGACTTATGCAGACAAACATATCCTCTTCTATATGTAAACAAATAGGGATGATATAAATACAAATAGGTTTCCAACTTCTCACAGAAAAAAAACCTGCATTCTGAAATGATTCATATTACCTTGTGGCATGACAACATATTATTTAATAGTGGTAAAAGTAATACATGCTCTGAAGGGGCTATGCTCACAAGAAACACTTCTTTTGGAGTCAGTTGCATGCATTACATCACTTGTGGCCACATGTGAATATTATTTGTGTATGTACTCTGAAACAAAATAAGGGGGGGAAGACAAAGAGATATTCCTCCCACACCCTGCATGCCAGAATCTCGTTTCCTATCCTCAGCTGGTGCTCAAGAGTCTGACTCCAGCAATAACAGTCTCCCACTGAGATTAAAGCACTGGCAAGCACAGCTTATCTTGGTTAATGTATACTTAAGTTTTGTGTGTATTATACATACATATATTTACATATATAGGCGCACACACACATATGTATATATTTATATCTCTTTCCCTCTACTGATACACATATTGTGTTTATACACATTTATAAATATGATATGTAAGAATCTTTTGCAGAGAGGAAATAGTCCCTGGATGGGAAAACACTAGTAAATTTGAGCCCAAGCAGATATGAAATTTGACTTCAGCAGCTGCCCCCTGCTTTTCTGCAACTCAATGGACACAACTGCTCTTGGAGATCTCTGGCTCCCTCCCGCAGGGAATGCTGGGCTCCACTCCTGCTGCAGAGCTGTGACTCCCACCTAGCCGATCCCGGCTGCTCTTGCCAGTACTGTTCATTCCTCCACCTCATATGAACTGTGCCAAGATTGTCATAAAGCCCGAAAGGTTCAGAGACCTATGGCAGCCAAAGCAACAGACCACATTTTTGTAGGATCATGGAGTGACTGTGCCTGAATTACGCAGGACAGACCCTGAAGATGTTGCTGGGTGACTAGTTTGTTTAGCATTTCTTGAGGCTTTGCAACATTTACCAAATTTCCCCAAGGGGACAATCATATTGGTAAATGTGGTTCACCTGATGATCCTCTTTAAGTTTAAATTAGCCTGGGCAGACATATTTAGCAAGGGAAAAGACAAGAGAAAGTGATCCAAATTTTGTGGATCATAAACACTTTTGTGGACTGTGACCAGCAGAAGATTTAGTGGGACATGATCAGCTCTTACTTTCTCCAGGGTAAAGTGATAATAATGCTCCAGAAAAAAAGAATAAAACACCTCTGCTAGCAAATGATAACTCATTAGGAGTATAAAAATGTCGGCACATATGCCTATGCACATATAGTTGCCAGCAGTGAAGGGTTTGTACTTCAGATTTGTGTGACATCTGTTGACTACCAGAGCAAATTAATTTCCCCTGAAAACTAAATGGATTGAATGCTTAGAAGATACAAACAGACCAGGAACCTTCATACAAGGGAAATGCTAAAACTGCCAATTCTTACTATTGCATCATTTTGGCACAGAAAAAGGGAAGGACGGGATGTCCGTAAATAAAAGATGTTATTTTAAATCTGCTGAAAAACTCAGGTATAAATATATACCAGTGAGTCAGAAAAGTGAGGTGTAAGTAGGTAGAGTTTGATCATGCCCTGTTTTAGGTGGATAGAAATGAGCTGGAAACAGCGAAGTTAAAGGCTTTAAGTGCCTGAAATTCCAAGACCAAGTTGCAGACCTGTAAAGTAGTAAGCCAAAGAAACCATGCTAGCATACCTGCTGGAAAAAGAAACAACATACAGCAAGAGTACTTCTACGCTTGGATCAGCAAAGGTAGAAAAGTTATGAAGGACACAAAAAAAAGGAAATACTGTGGAAAGGTACAGATATAAGAACAAAGATATTATGGTAAACAATTGCTCTTTAACACCAACAAATGCAATCCAAGACTGTAAAACAGCTGAGTTTCCTCTGACTTCACAACATGCAATGCAACTAGAATTCCTTGGGGATAAATATCAGCACATAAAGCACTTCTATGAAAAAAAGGAGCAAAATTATTTTGGTAGGTGAAATACCTACATAAGCATAATATATTTCAGTAAGAAGTAGCCACATAGTCTGAGAACACTTAAAATGAACAGCATCAGATGCACTGGTATAAAACAAGAAAAGCAAAGGAGGGGGAACCTCAAGCCCAAGCCTGTCAGTCTGTTGAAACGGTTTCTTAGAAGCTGGTCACTGTGCTCCCAGTTTCTTTAGATGTTTCCCTTAGCTCAGCCACTAAGTGAAGCATCAATCTACTCAAACAACCATTTCATCCTGGCAACAGTATGTTCACTTCAATGGATAAGTGTTGGCTTAAGAAGAGACCAAAATCTCTGCTGGGAATACATCTAAGAAAGAAATCTGTGTTTTCACAGTGATCCTCACTACTCATGAAAATTCCTGATTCCAAAACCTCCCACCCATTCATATTTTCAACAGAATTTATGTCTATGAGCTTGTTTTCTATGGGGCTCTGAAATCTAAACTTGGCCTAATGTAGATTACTTTTCTTCACTGAAAGAATTATAAAGAACTGGCACAAGCTGCCCAGGGAAATGATTGAGTCCCCATACCTGGAAGTATTTAAAAGACACATAGATGTGTCACTTAGGGACATGGCTTAGTGGTGGACTTAGTAGTGTTAGGTTAATGGTTGGACTTGATGATCTTACGAGTCCTTTCCAACCTAAATGATTCTATGATTCTACTTCCTCAGGACGTTTGGGGACAGACTATCTGAGGGTGTAACCCAAGCAGCTCCTTGACTAATATGGCTTTCTGTGATGACCACCATCAGAGACGCCTTTCCCCCATCCACTGGCTGGATCTGTTTTCTTCCACTTTATCATACAACAGTTTTTCTCCGTTAGTCTGCAAAGGTGAACAACTATGACAAAACTTCGCTACTCATAATTTTTCAGTTTGTTCATGTTGCCGCCTCAAGCTCCCCATGGTGCTGGGAAAAGTGACCCTTTAGCTGTAAGTCTCAGTTCTAATCAACCTTGCCCCCTACAAGCCCTACAGCTCTTCCATCCTTTGGGATGCTCACAACCTACTTTGAGCTCAGCAAGGTCGCTCATGTTGAGAAGTACTGCCAAGTTAGCCTATGAAGTCATCTCTACACAGATTTTCACAGGGTTTCTTTAATGTTCTGCTTCTTCAAGTGATAAAGTGAAGCTGCCAAGGAGAAAGGCCACATTGTATTGAGAATCCCAGCAAAGGTATGGGAAAAATGAATGGCTTACATGGAAACTGAATGGCAAGCATGGCACTCAGAAGCAGGCAGATTTGGTTGCACCATCTGAATGCTGGAGATGTATTAAACACGGCCAGCCTTCGCAGTCTGCCTCAGTCAGGTCTGCATTTATCAGCACACTGCAATTCAAGTAAGGGATAGCCTTAACTTTCATTCTTGAGATTCGTGTTGCCCGTTGAACAGCACTTCACTCCAGGCTGAAAATGCAGACAGATACCCCTCAAACACCATCATTTTACATTGATGACAATTTATTTCATTCTGAAAACTGAAAATCTGTGACTATTAGCACATTTAGAGAAATAATTGGATTAAATCAGCAAGGGACAGCGGGGATGGCAATTGTCTATCCTTTGAATAAATCTTAGTGACAAAAGCAGAATGTGTGAAAGGCATTTAATGCTGCTCCTTCAGTGCAGCCTAGCCGTATGAAAGGCAACTTTCAATTTTACAATGGGCTTTGCGCCACCAGAGATAGGATGGAAGGGAGTGGGAGTGAGAAATGAAGCTTAGCTAACTAACGAGTTAGGGCTATCCGCTGTTTTTGGCTGAAGAGCTATTGCTTAGTTAAATATAGCAGTTATTCTCCTGGCAGTGCAGAGATGAACACCTCATGAAATGAATTAGTGACATTCCTATGGTTTGATTTCTCATGATCTGTAAAATTTTAAAACTGATCCTAATTCCCAGATCTTAGCTTTTGTGCCAGATTCACCAGACAGGAAAATATTAATCTGCTGGGATTTTTCAAGGAATTTTCTACATCTAGGGATGCTGAGAATATGTTCCTCCAGAATCAAATAATAGCTATACTGCTCTCCTCCTTGCCCTCAAAAACACTTTTAACCTCTGCAAGTCTACAGTGCCTGTACCACTCAATCTCCAATGGCTTTTGAAGGACAAGAGTGGAGGTAAACCTATTCCAGCTCTTTCCGTTAACCCACCCATGCATAAAAACCCTATTTCTTTCTGCTCTTTCCTTGCTTGAGACAAACGACAACCTTCCCTTTCTGCTAGTTCTTTTTGGTGCTCAATTCGGCATTGGAAAAACATTGTCTCTGTAGAATAAGAGCACTGAGACTTCATTGAGACTACATGTGAGTCCTGCTTGGGACTTTGTGTCACTGCTTTGACTGCCACTTCCCTGGGCTCGCCTCACCCCAGGGAGAAATCAGAACATGCAGCGGGAGGGTGCAGCTCAGCATGCATCTCTGCAGGCCAGGACTTCAAGACAAGTACTCGCAGGACATGAAGGACAAGGTGGATGCGATACAACATACTGAATAACTGAGGGACAGACTGAGCTCCAATTTCTGTGCTCAGAACCCACTTCAGAAAGCGTGAAAAGCAAATGGCTGTCTGTCTCTGTAGCTGTGGCAATCTCTACCATCCCGTGGCTACTTTGGATCCCAAATACACTAGTCAGATTCCCCTGCATCATACACAAAGGGAAAAAAAAAATTGTAATAAATATGGATGAAATTGACATCTAAGCTCTTGCAAGGAGAGAACATCCAATACAACCAAGTGACACTCTAACATTTGTGCAACTGGGAGGAGGCATAAAGTGTTTAATGACAAGGTTCATGAAGCTTGCTCAGCCTGTGGATATTTTCCAGGAAGAGAAGCTCTGAATGGGCTGTGTCAACAACACTATCCCAAATCCTTATGCTTGCCTTTAAAACTGCACTGAAAAACAAGTCAAAGAAGGTACAGCAATTAATACCAGCTAAAGATCCTCAGATCTCTTTAAAACTTTATTGTAGCTTGCTTATTTATACATACGGTAATACTTAAATACTGCTGTCCGTATAATATTGAGAATTGATACAGACTGGTAGTCAGGCTGACTTTTGAGTCAAACATGCTCATCTGAAAATAATACAGAAAACTAGCTAAAGGTTAATCCTGATAACAACATTTTGCCTCCTCAAGGCAGACATGATGTTATAAATGTAAAATTTCCAAGTTTTGCGGGGTGTGGGGGATTCCTTAAAACTGACGCATCCCTTCCCTTGGGCATTGTCAAATCTCAAACTGAATTGGGAAGCCAACACTACTCTTCCTACACGAGACAGACTCAAAAGAGAGAAGATTCTGCTGGAAACATCTATGTTAAGCTCTGCCAAGAAAGTGTGTTTTCTCAAAAAGAAATGACACTCTCTATTTGCTTTGTCCCAGACAAGTAAACAAATTATTAACTCGACTATTTCACATTTTGGACATGGCACCAATCACAGCTTTGATAATGAAACTCCTTTGCACTTTGGAGCTTTTAGCTTGAAAAGCCCTATGAAATGCATAACAAAATACTCAAGAGCCCATAGAGGGATTCAGTACAACAAATACCTGGAGCAAAGATTATAATCTATTTCCCCTCCACAGAGTCAACAAGACTAAAGACTGCCCACTTGATTGTGTCCCTTTCCTTAGGGCGAGTCAGAGATGCAAGTCAAAGTTACTTGCTTGACAGAAAACACAGGAAGAAAGAAAAAAAAAAGCCTGAATTTGCAGTCTGGATGGGTCACGCCTGGTGGCAGATGTGGTGGGCTGGTGGTATATGGCATTTCTTACTGTCTGACTTTGCATGTGTCGAGGCTAAGAGCCCGGAGTCTGGGCCTCTTTCTGAGCAAGTCAAATTACTCTTAACCACATAGCCACACTGCCCCATCTGTGACCTCTTCTCCTAGATCTGGAAGGACCCACCCTCTCAGTGAAAGACAGTTAATTGCATCTCCATGATAATTTAGCCTGAAGACTGCTAGTAAGTAGAGGCTATCAATTGTGTTGAAGTATGACTGCTGCTTTTTGTGTTCCAGATTACTATCCACCAAGGATTTCCTAATGCTGTTGGACTCTAGCCCATATATGCAAAGACAATCTGAAGTGTTAAATGAGATGCTTGAATTGAACTGTAGCTCTTGCTATGGCCAATGCAGATTATTTCCACTGAGGAAACCACCTCCTTTCTTAATTGCAGGGAGGTGTTTTACTTGCTCATTTTACGGCCAATGTTTGCATCGCACACGGAGATAGCTGCGAACTCACAAATGTAAAGTAAGAATTAAAAAGTCTCCAAGGTTGCAAAGAGCACAGTAACTTAATAAAAACTTGTTTAAGAAGCCAAGCATAATGTATGTTATGTTACATCAATCCTAGATCAAGAGTTTAGGACTGAATACACAGAGAACTTTAAAGTCACAAAAAGTTTCTTAAGTTGAAAATCTTGCTGAAGCAATAATTATTGTTTTGCTTTCCCAAAGAACATTTTTATTTTGGAGAAATATTATCCCTTTCGCCTCAAATTGCAAGTAACTTGGACACTGAAAAACTTCAATCTGTTTAACTCTGAAAGCATACAATGACTCTTCTGCTTGTCTGCACAGATGTCACATTTCTGCAGCCCAAGGTCAGAATGGTTACTGAATACATGCATGATTTTGTACTTGAACTATTCCATGTCACCTAAGTAGAATTTGTTATTCTCGGGTCATAGCACCCCCAAATACAACACCAGCATTTTATCCAAAGGAAATTGAATAAGGCAATAAACAGAAAACACCACTTAGTTGCCACCTTAGTCACTACTGAAGACCGTCATGCTTGGGCAAAGTTACTTGCAGTAAATGTACTGCAATCCTTGATCATGTCAACAATGCCCATCAGTCAGTATTAGCTGACTTGGAAAACCAAGGTCGCTTCTGACATGCTGATATGAACCTTTGAATAAGGTAGGACTGGTGCAATAAAATACTTGTTTTCCAAAGGATGAAAATTTACAGCTAAAGTAAGCCTTCACTCAGTGTCTCTGTCTTTCCACTGATCCTGGCTGTGGGGGAGTATTTATACCACAACCCTGCTGAACTGCAGACCTTTCATAGTGCTCCAGCTTTGCTGGCAAGCATTTCAACCCTAAGGGCCAAGACACCAGCCACCCCTTACTTCCTCTGTGAGTAACCCTGGAGAGGATGCCTTGCTCACAAATTCCACCTCAAAGCAGGACTCAAGATCCCAGGGATCCGTTTGCAGCTCTGAGGTCCAGTGTCCCTCTAAGTTTCCAGTCTAATATTAGGATGATTACTGTCAGCTATTAATGTGGGACTGAGTTTGGGAGTGAATTAAGCATGGTATAATGTGCTTTTTTGCTTCAAAGCTGACTTTCAATTGGTCACAGCAAGTAAGTGAAAGCATCTGAATGGCAATGGAGCTATATAACTCTTGCAGTCACACAGAAGGGGAAAGCTTTATAAACTCATTCTTTAAACCAACACTTCAGAGCAGCTGTACGGCGATACTCATAAGCCTTCTAATTGCAGTATTTCATCAGAAAAAAGCAGAGGGTAAGAGGCAAAGCTTTACAAACTGACAGGACAGGGCAGTGTGCGTGTGTGCATGAGTGTGCAAGCGGTTCTTCAAATTACCTTGACAAAAGACAAGACATTGTAACTGCAATTCCCCTTCTTGCTCTGCCCAGATGGGGAGTGGGATTCCCATTCCCTCCCCTTGCAGTCAGCCCACTGACAACCCTCACTGGGGGGCATAAAGCATTTTGTTGAGAGCATTCACTCTCCAGGCAGTGGGATCCCTTTTGCGAAAATACACCATGCAAATGAGACCTGGGCTCCACTGAAGGCTGTGGCCAGGATTTCAGCCTCCACCTGACTGTGAACATTTCCATACTTTACCTCTTTGGCCTCTGTATGCTGCAAGGTGGTCTATAACAGGCGCCAGCACCATAGTACGTTAAAATCAATTTCACCTCAAGAGCCAACGGCTCCATTTGCAGTGTATGTCAAGTGTTAAGGGATTTGTTTCACAGCCCACAACTTACAACCTTGTCAATTCAACATATTTTCCTAAGAGGACATACACTATTTGTAAGGCTACCTTCTCATTCTCTGCTAACAATAGTTCCCAAGGTTCTCATTTCACTAACATTTTAGTGTGCTGCCTTGGCAAAAGATTACAAGCAGGAAGGGTAAATAATGGGATGTACTTAATTCAAAGATGCCAAAGTCCAAATATCCTTGTAGCCAGGTTATAACTCATAGCATCATCAAACGTTCCCTAGATCTGCTCTGCTACAACACAGATACCGATTACTTTGTTATTTTTGAGCATAACACCAAGGAAACCAGGCAGGAAAAAATAGTAGTAACAACTATGATATATTCACCACTCACAATTATCTGTTGCCGTTTATCTTTTCTGTTGCTGAAGCTGTCGCTGCTTAGCATCTTTTTTTAGCATTCCACTCATTAGTCAATACCCATAAACAGAGGTATTTATTTTTAATAGTGCTCCCTATTAAAATGCCCTTATAAAATTCTACAGTTTTCTACACTAACATTCCCTAGTGCTTTGTTTTACAGAAGTGTTAGGATAGTGCTCTGGGCAATTACTCAATAGTATTGGAGTACAGGAGTTGTTAACCTATGGCTCTGAATCAGCAAAGCTATAAATATACCCTAACACGTTATGTAATTAAAAGAATAGTAAACTTCCAAACATCTGTGCTGCTTCAAATAACCTTCTGCAAATATACTCAGACAGGGACTTTAGAGATGGGTAATGGAAACACGTATCAGAAGCAGAGAACCAAGCAGAAATATTCACGTTGTTGGTGATTCTGGCAGGGGAAAAAAGGTTTCCTTCAATAAAAAGCAAAAGATTTTGGTTTGTTTTTTTTTTTTTTTTTCTATGTAGTAAACAGCAGACTTTTATAGGTGCTTGCAGTCTTCACTGAAGCTGCGTGAAATACCTTGTCAAACAAATCTGAGAAAGTACTAATTTGGCTGTGAAGTTCTGTCATTTTCTGTTTTGTAATCTTGTCCCTGGCTAAGCATAAGAAACTGTACAAGATACACACTTTGTAGCTCTTAAGAGAGTGTAAGAAACACTTTCCAAAAGGCACTGGCTGAGTTCTCGTGAACCTCTTTTTCCGTCTTTTATTACTCGTCAGCAGCTCAACTGGTTGCAGACCGCTCTGTAGAGCCGTCCCTCCAGCTGGTGTTTGCCTCATGACAGAGTTGCACATGGATTACAACTCCCAGCAGTCACCAAGCACTGTTTAAATGGGATTTAAACAGAGAAGAGAGAGAGAAAGCACATGTATGTGCACACCACATGCATCTCATCAAGAATGAACACCAAATCAAGTTTTTTCGCCTACTTACCAATATCTGGGGAAAAAAAGATCAAAAAGTTGGACATTCTCCTTTTTTTTGCCTGTAGAGTACTTCCAGGCATGTGTTTTTTTGCTTTCATTCTGGGTAAGCACAACTTGGGATTCTTGGGGATCTTTTTAAAAGGCATCTCCTAGAATAAAACCTAAAGTTCTGTTCCTGCAGAAAGATCAAGAAGACACTTGCGTGTTCAGCTAGCTGAGTAGCAAAAGCAAAGAGCAGCGGTAGGTGCTGGGGAGTAACAGGAGTGGGGTATTTGTGTTCTGGGGCATGAGCCTCATATTTCTTTTGGAACAAAAAAAGCATTAAGTAAAACAACTATTTTAGCTCTGAAGAGATGTAACAGTAAAAATGCAATGTCTAAATACATTTGAAAAGGCAGAACTGAGTGATAACTGGCAATTATGGGGAAAGAGGAAGGAAAATACTGGAATGACTAATGATGATACAGGAAGATAGGTGATTAGATGATCACAATACAGAGAGTTAAGTGGAAGGCTGGGGAGAACAATAAAGTATGAAGACAATGCATCTCAACAGAGAGGTATAGTCACCCTGTGCCCAAGCACATGGTGAGAATAAACAGGACAGGAGATAAGCCTTAGCCCTGCAAAAATACTGTACACTCTTCACATGACATATGCCAGTAGCAGAATTAAGCTGATACCTGAGCCTTTGCTCAAGTAGTTTAATAATAATAAACTTCCCCTGTAAAGCCCATTTTAATGCAGAAGTATAGGAAGGTCACAGTGTAAATGAAAATGAGTTCCCAAACTCTCTACACAAAACTTTCTGAGTCTTTACCATCAGAAAGTGTATATTACTCACCCGAGGGGACACAGTAAACCAGTGACATTAAACCATCTGATCCCTAACCCTGAGTTTTCTCTTTTTAGTAGAAAAACGACAGGATAGGTCTATTTGAATCTATTAGATACTAACTGCATCTTTGTGAAAGAAGAAAAAGACAGATGCCATACTATCCATATAAGGGCTAGATGAAACCACATTTACCTCCTACAATGTTTTAGACGTTTTGAATATAAAATACGTTCTTTTAAAGTATGTCACCAGGAATGTTTGTGAAGGTACCTTGCAACTGCTGAAAATGTGCACTGGTTTGAAATTTGTAATAAGACAGTTACCAGCATAACCCTTGTATGATATAGCCAACAAGCCACTACGTCATAACATTTTTTCCGCATGAAGATTAAATTTGTAAAATTGGCTAATGAGCTGATAGTGGAGACCACGGCTATATGCCAGATACTCTCATTTTCTTTGGATCTTCCTTTAACTGCAGGCACACAAGAGCTTTATATTTAAAAAATGTGTCAGTACAAATATGTGAGTTTACAGTTGCAGACCATTAATTTGAAACTCTAATGCAAAGAAAGAAGGGCCTAAAATTTCAGAACAGGCTTCCATTGATGCACCAAAGAGTGGAAAGTACTAATAAAAATACTGTAAAACATTTAAAGATGGTATCCAAAGAGTTTCCAGTAAGAGGATGAGCTCCTTGGGTCTCAGGGCACTGAAAAACTGTCTTGTTACCCAGCCAGTGAAGTAGGTTTGGTATGTTTGCTTCAGCTTTTGCATACAGGTGGAAGTCTGCATTTACGGGTCAGAATCTTAACAGATGTAATAAATAGGTTCCCACATATGTTTCTCTAAAATCTTACCAAAGATATAATGATGATTATTAGTTTGTGCCTAAAAACCTCTGCCATCATCAAGGATCTTCCTGCTCTAGCTGTGCTGCAAACCAGGACCAAAAGAAATTTTCCGGCACAAAATGTTCCTAATCCGAGGCCATGCTGCACATTACTAACTAGCTAACAACATGAAGCCACAGTGCTACCGTGACAAACACAGGGTTTTATATGAGCTAATTTATCCTGCTTCTGCTGCACTGAAGCGTTTCATATTCTTGTGCCTAGATTGTTTCCTTTACTCAACCTATCTCGTTAGGTCAAGGTGCATGCACATGCCCTCAGTACATGAAACGGAGCACAAATAAATAGAGATACAGGGCAGTGTGAGGAGACAACAACAAACAGTCGTCATCAGTATGCACAAGAAGTCATAGCACATCACTAGTATAGTGATTTTTGAGGGCAACAAAAGAGTTTTCAGGAAGGATCCGAGGGTACAAAAAGAGGAATGTTTGCTTTCTTTGCAGCAGCAATCAACGGGATGCTTTGTAGACGGGGCAAAAAAGAAGCAAGAAAACACAATGCTTGTAAGCTCCTCCTACCCAAAGCATCACCTTATTAGGCAAAATAAAAATGAATTTGGGTGATGAGAAAAAAACAAAGCAAAACAATATTTGGGACATGAGCAAATGATTTTGTCAGCATGCCTGGAACTTAGTTTTGGAGGGACCCATCTCTATATCTATGCCTAAGGCCATGTGAATATGCAAGACCACTTACCAACATGATATTCAATGTGATCGTTTTAGTTCAGGTCCGCAAGAGGTCTATCAAGCTCAAGGCTCTATGTATTCTTTTTTTTTTTTTGAAGAAGCCTAAACTTGCAGCTGAAATGTACTCAATTTGACACAAAAGCAACACAGTAAGAGTCTATCAAAAAAGGATATTAGTTCTTTTCACAGTGCTAGGCTTAACTGTACAAGTGTTTCTGGAAATGTTTAACAGAAAAAAGTATGTGAAAAAAGAAAAAAAAAGAAAAAAAATGCAGGCACAGCTGATGTAAATTTTTTTTTTATTTTTTAATAATCATTTTTATATTGCCTAAATCCCTAAAGTCAGTGTCTGGACTCTGTCTGGAGGCTTCCCAAAAATCACTGCTTGTCAACACCCTTTCCACAGAAAGGCTGTTTACCTCCACCAGTGCATCGTCAAGTCATCTCTTCCCATTCCCATTACAGTTTAAATTGGTATCCTTACAAAAAAGTCTAACCCTCCCTTTCCTTATCCAGGAATCTCTCTAATATCTAAATACCATGTTAAAATAATTTATATCAACAGAATGCCTTTCTTCGAAGTGCATCTCTACAGAGATCACTGTAAATGTTTAGATGGTACTTATTATGAGAAGGTCAAAATTTGGCCAGTTGATAGCAACGAATGAAAGGGAAACTCAAAAAATTCTAACTGGATATTCATTCACTTTGAATCCTAATCCAAAATGAACATTTTCCTGTAGAGGAACTTGATAAAAAGTTCCTTCCTCTGCCTCAACAATCTACTCACAGCTTTTGGAAGAGAGACACGGGTGTGAGACATCTGCTGGAGTGTGCCAATCTCCTGAACTGTCTGTGACAGGTTACACAGGATGCCTAAGAAAGCCTTCACATCACACAATGTTTGAGGGCATTATTGAAATACTATGTCTTGTGAAGTTTTGCTCATTGGCAACTGCAAACAGTGTCAAGCCGAGTTCTCGGCAGTTAAAAAAGACACTGGAAGACCTGAGGGACAACCCAACTTCTTCAGGCTTTACAGAAAAAAAAATAGTTGGTACTAAGGGGAAAGTTGATACGCAAACCAAGGATGCATTCACATCTCACGCATTTAGCTCTTTCTGTCTCTAGCAGTCACTGGCATTCATTGGTGTGTGGAAAATGAGTTACTGATTACATTCCTCTGACCACTGCGCATATCCCTTCAGCAGACCCTTTCCTCTTACCACCATAAATGGGACAATCCTTGGCAGTCCCAGCCAAAAGCAACAGTGACTCCAACCACTTTGTCACATTTTTAAATAGTCCCTCCCAGCTCAAAGTCCTGGTAAGTCATACCCAGATACATGAATGGCGGCTGTGTTGTCTCAGTGCTGTAGCTAAACCTTCCAGTCAGTTGTCCGTACGTCAATGTACGAAATGCCCATTTGATGAACTCTGGGATATAATGCTGATCCTCACAAAAAACACAGCAAGTACATCAACTGCCACGTACCTGCGCACATGGACGGTTTCTCCCAGAAGTTTCCCCCCAGCAATCATGGCCCTGACACCTGTTTCTTCTGAAAGCAAATCACTAGCTGAAGTAGCTGCTGGATGCAGATGTTTGCATCCTGGGTATTCTCAGTCATAGCAAGCTATGCTATCAAGGGTATGAAATATAATTGTTCCAGGCATTAATCTGGAGTAGGAAATCCTTCACAAAGCCATATTTAAGAACTTAATTAAGTCAGTCATGTCTTTTTTTTTTTTAACTCCATCCAGCAGTTAAGCCAAAGTAGAACTAATTGTGGTCGCTAGTAGTAGAAGGCAAAAATAAGAATACTTCTTGTGAGCTTTCCAGCACGCAGACTGCCTGTCATCCATCACCAACTCCCTTTGGCTGCTCTTCAAGCGCACATAAGTATTCACTGTTGTGAATCTCTACTGTTGTGAATAATGCACCTTCCTGTGTTTCTGTTTTTACTCCCTTGTCCACCTTCCCCTTGCATTCATTATGCCACACAGCTATTGAATTATTATAGAGGTGGGTGGCTTACCTTTAGGGCTAGTCAGATTCTAATCATGCCCACTTTTTGTTTACAATGCCTGAGCTGTCTGACTCTTTTGGGATTCACCTCATCAGTCAAGATTAATTTTGGTCTTTATTTTAAGCCTAGAAGCCATTCAGAAGCCATCTAACAAATATGTGAAATACAGAGATAATACCAATAAGCACCTTGGGGAGGAGACAGGGAAAGAAAGGTCAGGAAAAACAGCTGAATTCTACCTTGGATACTCATTTGCAAGCCCTTTCAGCCAACTACGTGCAGGATAAAAGACTGTGGTAACCTTACAGGATTAGCACTACAGAAGAATTGTTTGGAGTGAGGAGTGAATGTCACAACATGTGATCAGTGGTGACACTGCAGTATGAGAGGAGGCCCCAGTAGGCTTTGTTTCATTGCTATGAAAACAGCGCATAGAGCAAACTTGGCCCTATCACTCACCTGAGCTCTTCCTAAAACCTCACATTTACTCTGTTTCCAATTTCACCTTCATAACCCACTTTTTGATCTGCCCCAACACATGGAAACAGAAACTAGGAACAAGAGGGAAATGCTGCCAAAGATTAGAGGTTTGGAAATTTACAACTGTTATCTAAGGGAAAACTATAGTGGGAGCCAATTGCTTTAGTCAGAAGTCTTTGTTATTGTAAAGAAGCTTTAATATATGTTTTTGCTTTCTAAATCAGAAGGTGGAAGTGTAGTATTTTATGGGTCAAACAGAAGAAAAAAAATAAAACCAAAAGCAATTCAACTCCTAGTCACCCAATCTGGAAATTTGTAAAACTAAGGTCTGCAAAGCACTAAGTCAGTACCAGATGTAGTGAATTATAAACATGAATTTGTCACAGATTACTGTAAAAAAACAGGCAGGCGTCCTATTTTAAAACACTTCTTTTTTTTTGTTTTTGTTATTGTTAATCCACCTTTCCCCTTACAGCTATTCAACACAAAGCATGACTGCAAAGTGGTATCAGTTCAGCGATCTGAAGGAAAAAAAAAAAGTGTGTTTTCAAAAATTACAGAACAGTGTTCCAAAAAGAAAATCTGATTTAAGTACTCATTTCTGTTCTGCAGTCAAGTGGTCTGTTTTGAATTTCAATGGCTATCTGTAAGCACTGAGGTTTCTGTGTCATTGCATACAGAAAAAGCTGACGAGGAATGGCGCTGTGTTACTCTATTCCTAACCACAACCTGGTAGATAAAGTCTGAAGTCACAAGTCAGCTGAGAGCTCTACCAAGACTATTAAAATGTACTGGCAAAGCTGGAAGGAAGAAATTTAAATGAGGCCAGGTTAGATGTTTCAAAGGGATGAGTGACTGATCCTGTTTTATGTTATGCCAGACAATGCTAATAGTTTAAACACTAGCTCTGTCAAGTGAGAAATAGATGTATTATCGTCTGTGAATTATTAAAATTGACTTCACCTACTCACCTTTAGACTTTTCTGGCTAAAAGGAAAAAAAAAATAAAAAAAAGAGTCTTGCAAGGAAGGCATGCACTCTTAATCTATTACTAATGTCTTCTTGAATCCTGTTAATATTTTTCATATTGTCTGCTTTGGTAAGCTCAGACATTATATGTGAGGAATGAGCAAAAATTCCAGCTGATCCTAGGCATAAAGCTCTTTAATGTTTAAGTCTCCCCTGCCCTGCAGATAATTAGTCTCCTCTTTCACCCATCCAGCTGGGACATCAGACAGTTTGGGGAGCATCCAAGATGGGCACGAAGATCCATTTCCTGGTTCATGACAAGTACTGTAGATGTTTATGCCACAGAGATAATTTTGTAGGGTTTTATTCAGCAACAAAAAAAAAGGACTTTTGAAAGTTGTTTAGATCTACAAGGTTCAATTTCCCCTGCAACTCAACCATACAAGCTCTCCTTGAACACTAGGGAAGTATTAAGGATACTAAAAAATAATTAACAATGTAAAATGTTTTTAAGTTTTGATGAGGTCAGAATCACTGCTACAGGTTTTTAGTGGAATACAAAGATGAGACATGAAGATATGGAAGGTGGTTAAGCACTCATCAACATCATCATCACAGGGTAGCAGCAATAACAAAGGTCCCACCTCTTCATGCCTCCATCATGAAGTTGTTAATTTACAAATGATGACTCTAAAGGTGATAGAGGGGAAAGGTGAAGGTTTATTTATTTTTTAAACAACCACTTCCAAACCTCCACTTCCTTTCAACCATTTGCCCCTTTGAGAGAAACTGTAAAAGGTGAAGGACAGAGATACGAGTCTGAACAAAAACTTCTTGTGGATTTTTTGGGGGAGACAGAAGACCTCTAGGATCAATCTAAAAGAAAGCCTGACTACCACAGAAAAGTACCGTCCCACTCCCCAAATTAGGCTTTCCTTAGAAAAACTGAAAAGCCAATTTTGTTCTCTTTTTTTTTTTTTGAGCAGAATACTTTTTGACTTTTTTTTCCATAAGTAAAGTTAAAACATTCCACATTTTCTAGGAGAATAAACTTCAAGTAACTGAAGAAATAAAAGAAGAAAGTGAAAGAAACCTACTGTCATTTTTGGACTGTGAATCACTTGAAAAACATGAAATGAAACCTTTTGGAGACAAACCCCCAAACCCTCCTGCTTCCTCAGAACTGGCTACCTCTTTATGCGTTTCTCCTAACCTGGTCCATATGGCCCTTTCACACTACCCTGGGTTGTCCCTCAGAGGGACAACTGCACTCATTCTGGTAACGTCTTCAGCAGCACCAAAGCAACACTGATACATATTTTGCAGGAGGTGGCATAGGATTTCGAGAATCAATGGCTTGAAGTACCATCTTTCAAGCAGGAAAAATATTAGATGCCATGGCATACCCGAGCTTGAGACAGCTATGCCCCCAGCAAACCATTGACTGGAAGACTTCATGCTGAAAAGGCTGATGTCAAGGCATCTGCTGACCCAAACTCAGCAGAAGCTGCTTTTAACAACACTAAAACCTTCTCATGGCTTCTCAGATGAAACACCCAAACACTCTATGGCTGTCATTTTCCTTTGTGCACCCACTCACCCATAAAATAAAATACAAACAGCTGAAGGCAGGCAAGCTCTTGCGAAGGCTGGAGAAATTAGACAGGAGTCTAGCCCTTAATTCCAGATTTGCTGAAGGAAACCTCACTTCTGTCTCATATCCTCTGTATTCAAAAGCCATTTTTATTTTCATATAAATCATGTCATTTATGGTTCTGTGCCGCCATTCTAAAACTATTGCAAGAGTTGAGTTGGCACAGCATACTTAAAAGAAAAGGTTACAACATGGTGGGAAACACTCAAAATGTGAACAGTATTGTTAACATATTGCTTGACTTTTAAAATCCCATTGTAAAATAAAATAAACAGTTTCTGAAAGGGAGACAGATCTTCAGACATGCTCCCACTTTTGAATGTGAACCAGCGGTCAGATCCGTAAGTGACCTCAACCACCTCCAACACCAAGGTCTTTAGAAAGCCCTGGTGGGAACAGTTTTGTGCTGAGCCGTTCTGCCAGTACTCTGGGCACTCCAAAATGTGGTCTGAACCACAGTTCAGCTCCTTTGAATGTCTGATCTCATGTAGCAAATGGGGAATAGGCTGTGGGTGGTGGAGGCTGTCGGCAGGAGGGAATACTTGGCAATCGTGACAAATGTATCTTTGGTGCTGCCTGAGTCTGGACTTCTGTCATGGCTTTTGCCAGCTCCGGGCTTTCTCCCAACCCCGTGACTTCCCTTCAGAGGCTTTGCATTTCCCACCACATCTGCTGGAGCACAGGGAGCATTTGTATGGCACAGGCATAGGACAGGCAGAGATAAGAAAACAAGGGATGGTCCAAATGAGGGTGAGACAACAGACAGAGATAACAAGGGGGAGGAGGAGGCCAAATGGTAGGCCAAGAGAAGGGGGAGGCAAAGGGATAAGAGGTAAGATAAAGAGAGACTTTCTGTGCATGAATAAACATCAATAAGTGAAGGGGTGGTGGTAAGACCCCCCACTGCCAGGAAGACAGAGAAGAATTACGGGCAGGAAATATCACTGCAGGAGCAGTTGATTAAAACTACAAACTGCATGAACTTGGTCTAATCCCTTCTTGCCTGCAAAGCCACCCTAAGAGAACCTGGCTAAAGAAACTGTCTTGAGCTATTTCACCATCTCTGCTCCCAAGTACTGTGCTCACATACAATGAGGCAGGCAAACAAGAATAATCAGCTGGCTCCTCCTGAGTTGCCACAAATGTTTGGGCTGGCCATCTCAGTTCCCATCACAGATGAATTGCTTTGCTTCATATTAAGATGCAGCAATGCACGTAAGCACACTCTTAGCTCCGAGTATGGAAACTGTTCCTATTAACTATTCATGCCCTTGAAGTGAAGCACTTGCTTGGATGCTTGGCTGAATCAGGGCCTAATTAAGGAGGTAAACAGCCTTCAATCCTCAGTCATCTCTCCCTCAGCCTTAATCCTCCGGTCACCTAAGTTTAATTTAAAAATCTGTTTTCAGGAGTTGAACCTGTATCTGTCACATCCAAGATTGCCACTAATTGCTACGTGTCAACAGCGTTTAGAAAAATGAGCAATGAATTAAAATCACCAGCCCTTCTGCCTGGATGACAGCTTTATCTTTACACACTAGTTTTTCAATGGGGTTGCAATCTCTTTACCCACCCAGAGGGGAAAATTGCGCTGCCCAAAGTCAGTCAGATTTCTTCAGCTAGTCTGAACGTTTCTGAAGAAAAACTACTGATCTTGTAAATGAACATATGGCGCAACACCCAGGGTGCAAAAGCACTCCAACTTAGACCCCAGGAGGTAAGGACAGCTCTTCCTCTGGCTGGTCTTGTCGGGTAGTTGTGGTATTAGGGGATCAGAAAGCAGAATCAGAGAGACAGGCTGGTGTTCTCAGGAAGATCAATGAAGATGTGAAGGTCACAGATGACACATAGCTGGTTTCAAAACCTCAGGAATGACAGCAGGGAAAGAGGTGGTGAAGGAGGAAGGGGAACAGAGCCAGCTGTAGAAGTTGCCAGAGAAATATTTTGTTGGAGGCACAGCAGAGGAGGAGCAGGATGACGCAAAGAGAAGCAACTGAGTAAAGCACAGCACATGAGGACTGCAAACAGTGGTGTCCAGAGGGATTCCTTTACTGGATGCGCCTGTCTAATACTGATGTAATGAGCTAGTTATGAAGTAAAAAGCCAGAAATGTGTGTGGGAGTGTTGGAGGGGCACATATGAGGTATCTGCTCCCACAAGAAGGAGGTAAGCTAGGGCTCCGGCTAAGAGTCTTTTAAGAGGATTAAACAAGACAGTGAGCAAGACTGGACATGAGCCTACTGAAGCTTCTCAGATTTGGTGACATACTGAGAGGAAAACCTGATAGCAAAAATGATCTTCCTGTCTTCTACGGAACAACTAAGACGAACAAAATCAGGGTGAGATAAAAAAGTAGAAAGCTACCTGTGGAGGGACGATTGTGTCCACTAGGATGGGCAGCAGAGCACAACACCATCAGGCTCTCGTTCTAACTTTGCCACCGCCTCATGATCTCACTCAAGTAGTGTAGTCTGTCTACTCTGCCATAGATTTGTTTCAGAAGCAGAAACGCAGTGATACTATTTTTTTTAAACCCTTTTCACATGCTTGTTGAGAAACATTTAAAATATGTTAAGTGCTCAGTGCCTTGCAGATGCTATACAGAGACAAGTTACTACTAATCATTATTTTACTTGGCTGAATTTGACATGTATGTTTTCAGAGATACCTCTGAAATGCCTGATATGTGAGGCCTTAACTAAAACAAACAAACAAACAAACAACCTACTGCAGGTTTTATTAGCAGGAGGGACAAATAAAAGGAAGAGGGTGGCAGAGCAATGCAGAGAGAATGTTGAGTTTGAAGTAAGGAAAGATATAAACATTTTGGCTGACACAGCAGCAAAGTCAGCTTGGAGGAGAATTAAGGACAACAGAGCTAATCATTTACCAAGCCAGTAATTTTCAGATGTTGACATATTTTCAGAATGAGGAGGGAAAAAAAAAACAGATAAGAGAAGACTGTCAGAATTATGGCAACTTGCAACTTCTTTACCTGGCTGTTAGTGAGCAAAATAGACAGGAAAATCATCTGAAGATTATTCTTCCTTGAATTCTCCCATTTCATTTTCATGAGTATTAATACAGGCCCCATATTGACATTGATGAGCAAAAAGATCCTTGAGGAAGGGAAGCATGTGTTTCCTCGTGCAGACATCTGAACAGCTTACATCTGAACAGGTGGCTCTGAACTTAAGGGTAGGAAATGAAGCTTGTATGAAAACTAAAGTGGAAGTGCAGGGCATTTAGGGTTTTGTGATCATAGTTTCATTAGACTCTAAATGCTTTTTAGGGCAGGAACACTTAGAGGAGTTCAGAAATGTTTTTGACGTTAAGAAAGCTGACTTTGGGAGAATGTGATATGCCCCAAGGAATTTTTACTGCAATCCTATGAAACATGGGAAACATAGAGCTGAATTTTTAAAAAACATCTGAAGAGGCTGAAATTTAAAGCCGTCTTGCTTAATTCCAAGGAGGAAAAAAGGGCAACTGAGGCCAAATGCAGTTAAGTAAAGATGTAAAGTTTAGCGTAAGCAACACATAGAAGACTTGGGAAATTTAGATATTTAGATATGGCAAACAATCCTTTGAAAAGTAAACAACCTGGTAAGAAGGGGTACAGAACTTTTTAGGAGTTAGAAAGAGCAATTTTAAAGAAATAATTCCAGGAGGATGAAGTATCTTTTGACACTGTCATGAATTTTTTCTTCTAACCATTACATGGAGTCTCATTTATATCAGTGCTAGAACAGACTGGGAGGAAAATGCTTAATTGTTTAAGGCATATAATAAAAGGAAGAAGTTAGCATGCCCTTTTTTCTTTGAAGAAGAAGAATAAGAGGCCAGATGACTGCTTAAATATTAGCATCACATTGTGACAGAGTTTCCAGGGCTTGCTTAAAGCAAGGAAATTTGCATTGATGTATGTACATCCTCAGAGTTACAGCCATGCCAGCCCCTAACAAATGTGGTGCACGAATACAACCTGCAGTTCTTATCCTAGGCAAGCTGTAGGACAACAGCAGAAACAGGTGGGAGGGAAGGGGAAGAATTCCCTGTAACACATGCAGAGCATTAGTTTCAGAGAAAAAACAACCTTTACATATGGTGGAAAGGTTTCTTTTTTTTCCCCTTTTAAAAAGTGACATAAACTCCTAACAGAGAGATATATACATCTTAAGTTCTGTGGTGACAGGACAGACCAGTGAGACCTGGAGTTAATCTTCATTTTTGCAGGAAAGGGCAATCAAATGAAGCAAGCTGCTATAGAACTGTTAGCTTAATATCTGCCATGCAAAAAAAAAAAAAAATAGAGGCAATTTTACTCAAACACCTTAACAGGCATAATTTGATTAGAAGCAATTGTGCAATTCTTGGAGGGAAATTTCTACGTACAAATTAATAGTAATTATCTTGCTGAAAGATAAGAAAATTAAAGACAGGCCCTAATTCTCTAAAAATTACCCAACTGCAGGGGTTGAGAGACCTGATGCTTCTGACATCCCATGCTGCAGGGCTGCTTGTTTCCAACTGACTGACGTGGCTCACTGAATTTCTGTTTTAAATTTTAAAAGAAATTTAAAATTAATTTAAATATTATTTTTGTGAAAACCAAATAGGTTATTTAAATCCAAGTATCGACTAAGTTGCCTACCTACAACATGAACATTCTGATTGTAACAAAAGCAGAAAAGGCTAGTGAGATCATTTCTGAAGTATCTACATTTTACAGGTGAGTAAACTGTAGTGGAAACTTATCTTCACATGCCTAGGGCAGCAAATGAGTGTAAAGTATGACCTTACTAGCCATGTGCTAAAAAAGACTGCAAAATGCATGAAAGCATCTTTCATAGTCTATCAAGTTAAGTTTAAAAAGCAAACTTGTCATGAAGTTCCTGTGAAAACTGTGCTGATTTTAAGAAAGGCAGAAGTAATCATTTTTCCCTGATCCTTGAAGCAGGTTAGAGTCTCCAAATACAATTTAAAAAGGGTCAGAAAAGATACTGATAGGAATTTGATACAAGCCAAAAGAAATTATATTCATAGGTTTGTAGCTGGCAAGATGCAAGGAGGGAAGTAGAGAGACAGGCATTAGAAGCATTAGCAGGAACAATTCCCAAGGCCAGTAAATATCAGGGGGCCCCAAAGCAGTCAAAAGCAGAGTGAAGAGATTTAGAGTCAAGGCATTCAAAGGGTCTACTTAGTTTGACCAGAACACAGGCTCACATTTCAAGGTTTCTTCTTCGGTACAGCTAAGCTTTTCAATGGGAAGCCTTGACCCCAGGGATCACTAACTGAAGCAAACAAACATGTTTTCAAATGAATGTATTGGCACTGTCAGACCTGACTGTACACAAGATTAAATGATATTTATTTTCACTTTCCAGAATACCATGCTAAATTTTAGAGAGACGGACAGACAGAAACGTTTCCAAATAAGACATGAGAATCTGAGCATCAGATTTTCTGTGTCAGCTGGGATTCAACAGCAGAATTCCTGTTAACTGATCTGGCTAAGCCTCCTTCCAAATATCAGCTTGAGGCTTTCTTGCCTTCAGCGGTCTTGGTGAGGGTGGCAGGAGGGGACATATGTCACCAGTCCATTTCAATTCTCTCATTGCTTTTCCTTGCTTTCTCGTGATGGATTGGATTTTGGCCTGGCATTTTGGAATTGCACAGATGTGATTCCCTGACTGAAACAAACAGAGGTTTGCCTCCCTTTGATAAGGAATGGAAATTAAATCAGAATTAAAAACAACGAAAGTGATTCTGGGTACGCATCCTGAGATGCTCAGAAAAGGAAACTTTGATTGCAGGAAGTGAATGCCACATCTCTGCATAGAGGTGTTTGCTCACAGTTCATCTGCATATTCCTTAAGACAAAGGTGTTTCAAAACCCATTTTATGCTTCTACCTTGATCATGCTTCAGCAGCTTCACAGCCTTCTTGGGTTCCACAGGAACCAAGTAGGAACTGTGTTAAATGCAAGGCAAGATGGGGACAGTGGAAGAGAGAGATGGAGCCCAAGAGAAGGTGGCCTACAACAGGCCAGATAATTTCAGATAAACATCAGATATCTACTGAGTTTATACGCAGTGTTATTTCAAGGTCACATTCCACTCACATTCCACATGTATGGACCCACTAGCAATTGCATGAGCATTCCCGAAGGACCTGTGGTTATGCACTGTCCCAAAATGGACAAGCGTATAGTGAGCTGAATTTAAAATCTTGAAATTGTGTTCCCAAAAGGAGACCAATAAGGAGAGAGAGGAGACCATGGGCACCACTATTTCAGCAGAAAATGTTTGAGCACATGAATAAGGTGGAACTGCAGCAAGGGCTTCAGAATAGCTACATACTGTCCGTGAATTTTGAGTGGTGAATATGTACTTGTTAGTAAGAGGTATGACAAAGCAGGAAAGTGGGTCTCACAAAGCCAGACTTGTTGGGTCAAGTGTCCTTTTCCTGTTTGGCAAGTCCTTTTGTCTGTGTGTTCTCCTTATCATCCTGACACCTTACCAAAGCACAGAATGACGGACAGCTCTTAATGACTTCCTAGCATTTGATTCTGATATACAGGCCCAGCCCTTTTTTTGCATAACACGAAAGTCTCTATTCCCTTCTGAATTTCCACTTTAGAACCCATGTCTACTTCCACACACGCAGCTCCCCACTCCCACCCTGCAATCCGCTTCAAGACAAACGTGGTCTCGTCACACCTTGCTTGAATCAGGCAGCTGAAGCCAGCACTTCTGAACGGACGGACTGACAGCTGATGACTGACAGCCGATGCTGCATCAGCAGCCGGCAGGGCTGGTATCACCCTCCTCAGGAGCCAAGAACATCCTCGCCTGGGCACACCCACTCCCACATTGCACGACTGGGGCTATGTTCCCGGTGTCCAGAAACCAGGCTCCATCCTGTACCATCTCTGTGCATTGCCACCATCCTGCCTGACTTGGAAATACTGTCGTTTTTTTTCCTCTCCCAGCACACTCACTAGGTGATTTGAGTACAGGTGTTAGCAGGTTGGTCCTGCCACCAAGTGTGTGCTGGCTGAGCACCCCTGGCAGACTTCACAGAGGCATTCCTGGGAGTAAAGATGTGTTCTGCAAATGAGCATTTACCGAGTGGGACCCTGCAAAGCACCCAGGAAAACAAAGCACACGTGCACTTCTAAAATGGGCATTTAGCGGTATCCACAGTTACAAAGACCTAAGCTGAACAGGGAATACTCACTGGATGGATTTGAAACACTGTCATGAAGACACAGAAGGAGGTACTTTAAAAATCAAGCCTATCAGTGCCCACCTTCCTCTGCTTTCCCTTCTTGCAGCTGGAGGAGAGGTGACCACATACTCATTTGAGACCGAAAGGAATAACAAATTGTTTTACACTTTGTTTTGTTTCCCATAAGGCAATGTTTCACCCCCCCTCAGCATCCCCTGTCCTGTTGAGAGAGGGTGACTGAAGCAGAGTAGCGTCTCCGTGACAGAGCAAACCCCCTCCTCCTGGGCAGTGCTCCCTGCCTGCCTGCACACTTGCTTGTTCCCAGGTAGCTGGCTGTGAGGGGGCCAACAAGCAGGCTAATTTAGAGCTCTAAAAGCTGGCAGCAGGAGCGCAATTAAGCCGTTTTCACAGACTGCTGGCCAAATGCAGCAATTTATTGGCTGAGTGATCGGATTATTCATTTGCAAAGCTGAGAGGGCATTTTCTTACCACTTCAGTTGGCCTGTAGTACTTGTGATTGACTGTCACATGAATCTTGCCACTCTCTTTGCATCGTCCTACTTCATTTTCATTCTTCCCTTCCCACCTGTAAAGAAGATAAACATTTAATCAACCCATAATTACTTTAGTGCTCTGATCTTAGCAACATTTGGCCTGCTTTCATTTACTTGAGGCTGGTGTCAATTCTCCCTGCAGGACAGTATAAACTCATTAGCTATAGGAACAAAGGCAGGGTTTAGACTTGAATGGAGCAACAATGGCTTTTGAAGTCTCTTTGTTTTGGTTTTTGATTCAGTGGAAGGTCTGAAATACAGGACTTCCAAATTAAACACATAACGCTAGGGGAAAATAAAACGTCCTGATTTCAGAATGTCTCATGTATCTGCAAATAAATATGACAGTAAGGTTTTTCATTTGTGGATTGGTTCAAAGCTGTTTTCTTAAAATATTTTTAATTCTTGTATTTTGGCCAATACTTTCAGGAACTCTTTAATCTGTTAATTTTATGCATGTGAAGCTCTGTTTGAATAGCATTAAGCTGCATAATTTAATTTGTGCTTAACTAGGAAAAACAAAACAAAAACCATTCTTGAGTTTTCAGTCCTAGCTTGCCATGGCACTTCACATACATGCACTGTAAACAGTACTTACTACCTGTGAGCTGAAAGCCAGCTACTTTGTCCAAATTAGTTTCATGTGTTGAACAGCCTGCAATTTGCTGTAATTTATGTGATCTGGTTGCGCCGTGAACTATTTTGTTGGCAACTGTCCTGGTCTAAAATTTTGGGAGCAGCAGAAGAGGAACGGTTTGGTGGGTGACTAGCTCTGCCTTTGGAGAGGCCAGCCTGCAGCCTGGAAGCCTGAGGACAATGCTCCCCGCAAAACGAAAGCTTGAGATGATACATGTAGGAATGTACATCGGTGCATCAAACCTAATCCATTGCATGTACGAAATCAAGAGTTATGACTGAAACTCTATCTTCTCTTTGCTTTTTGCCTTTAAGTATATATCACGGGGCTCCGAACCAGCTTGGCATAAAAATGTAGTGATGAAATCCTTTACTTTTTTGTGTTCAAGTAAAATCTATGTAATTTAAATCAGTACTGTGATTTAGACTATTTAGCCTCAGTCACCAGCAATGAAAGAAAAGCACCCCTTGCCTCCCACTTACTTACTGTACTGCCAGCTCTTGGGACTTTGTCACAGATTTGATTTCTCCTTGCTCGCCTGCCCCCCTGGAGCTCCTAGAAGAATTTAATTCTTTGACAATCTCAGCCTTCATTTTTGAGTTTCTAGCCCTGAGGGCCAAGGAGGGAAGTCTGAAAATGTGACCTCTGTGTACCCATGAAGGTTAAAACACCAAAAGGGAGAAGGAAATACCAAATATGCATTATTACTAGTTTTTAAATCCCACAATTTTTTAGGCACAACTCATGACTTTTGGATGACTAGCAAAGCCTGTAGGATGCTTGATACTGGGAACACTTCACATTGAAATAATTTCCAACAGATAATAGACACAGTGAAGTCAGCTGTTAATAGTCATGCCATGATGCTAAAGATGATTTATAATTTAAATTTTCTTTCGTTCTTTTTCTCAGTTGCTCTGTTCGAAGCCCGAACTGCAAAGTTTTCATTCAGAAGCCAAAACCAACATTAGTCCCTCCCTTTAAAGGGCAGAGGGTAAAAATGTGCAGGACTCAAATGAGCTTAATAGAAAGCTAACCATCACCAGTAGAACAACAGGAAGCGCTTAGATCAGGAGACGTCAGTTGTTGTTGGAGGTCACTGAGCAGAGAACCCCATTTAACACCCAACAGGCTCCAGAAGGCTCAGCCGAGCCAGTAAAGACTCACTTAATGTCGCTATCAAAGTTATATAACAATAGAAATAGCTTAAGAAGAAATCTCCACCCGTTTCGTTCAGCCCAGTAATGTGAAAAGTTCACAAGGGAAAAAAAGTACTTCTCATTGTGAACAAAGTAGCATTTGATAGCCACACTTCGAATTACTCCTGGCACCTCAGTGCTCACAGCTGGGGACACCATACTGCTGATAAAAGGGATTGCGCAGGGGCCAGCCTGACACCAGGATCAAAACATCCATTTCGCTAACCAACTCCCCCTCCCCTCTTCCTCTAACCACAAGGAAAGGAAAAAAAAACCACCAAAATCAAAATTTATAGTCGAATTGCAGTCGGAATTGTTAACTGGAAAAACGTAATGTCAGATTATCTTGAAGCACAAACATGGTGGAAGAGGCACAGGGAACCCTCATGTTGCTGTGGTTTTAGATAGCTCCAGCCACAAGGACTACTCAGCTTTCTGCTCCTCAGGGCGGATGCCCAAGTAGGCAAGAAAATAGCCTTGTGTAACTTGGGGCAAATGCAAAAGATCCCTGGCTAAAGAAAGTTTGGCTAATCAGGACTGGGCTAAATTTATATAGGATAGGGAGTGGATCCCCCCAAGCCCTGGCTGGTGTCAAAGCCCAGGGCTTCCAGGCAGGTGCCTGCTGGCCTAGTGCAGGCTTTTCACAAAACGCTGGTCCTAGAGCCTGCAGGCAATGAGCCTCTACATCAAGACCATTGCCCCACACTGGAGAGCTTCACCTTCTTCCTGAAGCAAAGGTTTGCCTTCACAGCTGATGGCATCAGCCATACGCCAGAACACTCTGTACTGGGAGAAGGATGCACACGACCATGTGTCTGCTACTGACAACATGGGTTTGATGCCCTCTGCATCTATGCTTCCACATCGAGTGCCTCAGTGTTGAAGACGGGCACTTTGGGATTGCTTAGGACGATAGTCATTGTCAACTCTGGTGGATACAACTACTATCACTGACCTCAGAAATTTCCATAAAACTAATTTAATCACATTTGAAATGCGTGTTCAAGTTTCGTTGTTTAAAAGATTCTTCACCTCAAGAGCTTTTACACTCTAGATTTACAGAGTGCATTTAATTTAAGGCTAATTCCATATCTGCAGATCACTACTGTTGTAATACTTATTATCAGCGGTCATGAATGCTTCTTTTCTTCTTCAACTCTGGAAATTCCAATTATTTTTAATTTCCTATAACTATTCAGTAAGACAGCAAGCTTCAAGCTACAAAAACATCCCTAGGTATAGAGGATTTTCTGAGGACGAAGAGATGGGGTACCTGCCTGTTGGGGTGTGAGGTGGGCAGGGAAGGACACAGGGGAGCCAGGATAATCGATGAGGGGTGGGAATAACACTGCAATGAACCAAATGGTCCAAATGGCTGTAAATGAGAAGCAAACAAGGCAAAGTACATATATTTTTGAGGTAGTGAAGAAATCAACTAAAAATGAAACCTTTCACAAAAGCACAGATAAACTGAACAAGTATACGCATTTCATCTCCTTGCTTGATCTTCACGTAGAAACAGAACTGATAGCATTTTAAAAAAATATTCAAAACCACTAGAAGCTACAGCTGCTCAGCCTCTTTATGGAAAATAAAACTATCACTTACGCCTTTTAAATCAACTATAAGCCAACACAAAATATTTTCACATTTGAAAATGAACAATAAGTTAATTAAAAATAAAATTTTAGGAAAATTTTGCTCTTCCTCCACAGCTAATATGAGATACCAGTTGTGTAGACTTCTCGGATTTGTGGCCTGATTGCTGCTACAGACACAATTAAGCCAAAGCACTTCATTCTGTACTGGCACTTTATAAACAGCAAAACGGATGCCGTATAACAAACCATTAAGGTCTTTTGCAAGTAATCTTTTGTAGGGAAACTTTAAATATGACTCTTCGTATGTTCATTTGCCACCAACTCAACCATCAATCTTGCCAGTAGCTCTGGTGCATCAAAGCAATCAAGGATATAGGGATTGCTTAACCATGATCTTGTACTTAAATCTAAAGAACAAGTATGCTACCACAGAGGGATGTACTTAAAATTTTTTTCAAATGCTATAATGAATCAGGCCTTCAGTGTTTGTTCACTAAAGGAACACAGTTAAAACAATGCTAATGCTGTTTTTATATTTGCAGCACTGTCAAGCTCAAGTTTCAAAAATCTAAATCGTGACTCCCCACATTACAAGTTTTTAAAAAGAACATATGCTATGCCCCCTATTTTTTTATTTCTTTTTTTTCAGTTCATTGAACATCTTTTGAAGCTCTTATCCCTTACTCCAAATTGTGAAAGTTAGTGTTGAGAAAATGTTTTCTCAAAGAATATAAATGCTTCTGTGAAAATCAAAACATTCTGGAAAGAAAAGTGTTAGTTTCAAGTAAATTCCATTACTGTCAACCTGAACAAAATTATATTAATAATATCTAAAAAAGATGCTTTGACGTTTTCAGAATGGAACAATTTTTTTTTCTTTCAGAATGGCTTTAAAAATTCTTTTTAAGTTATTATTTTTTTTAAAAGGAGATTAGAAGAGAAACAAAGCAGTTCAGCTGACCTGAACTCATGTATTTTTCCAAATTGCAGTTGTGAGAATTATTTTCATTTCATTTGGGGGGAGGGGAAATGTGGAATTTCCCATGAAACACCACATTTAATTCTCACCCAGTCTTCCTATATGAGAAACTCTCATACCTCTTATGATGTATGAAATTAGATAATTAAATTGTTACATTCATAAGTCTTCAAACCTTAATTTGAGTTCTGAAACAGTTATTAGGTCTGCCTACAGATAAAACCTTGTATCAATAAGAAAGTAATAAAAGCCTGCTCAGCTGGAAGAGTTAATTCTTCAGCTGAGGTGGGTTAAATGCCCCCCTAAAACATATACTCTACGGGGAGAACAGTGATAAAAGCAGTGCAGTCCTAAGCGAGGACCCTTGCTCAATGTGGGTTCACCCAGGCCAGCATTCTTCACTGACATGGATGGGTTGCTTTCAACTGTCACTCTTCAAAATGCCTTCGATTTCTGTATGAGAATCTGTTCCCTTCCTCCTCATCTGAAAGCTTCTGATTTTCCTGAGCTGTTAAATACAACACATAGCACTGGCCAGCCAGCAATTTTTGGTGGGGCAAAAGCCAGACCTGGAAACAGCAGCTGTTTTGATGATGACTTTCGATGGCTCCTCTTCCATGTCCCCACAGCACCACTACTAACGTATTGTTGGCTTTCCATTCTTACAGCAATCCTTCAAATCTCATGTGTTTCTGTAACCCAACCTTCTGTTTTAAGGTACAATGAGAAAAAAAAACAAATAAGAAAAACCCTCCTTTAGTTCAATCTCAGTTCAACTTTCACTGTCACTGAAGAGGCCACTGCTCCACTTCTGCTAGTAGTTCACCTCATTAGACCTTATAGCTTATCTGCAAACTTCTTCTTTTTAGGGTGATCTTTTATAAGACCAACTGGCATGTTAGTTAAGATAAAATTTGTATGTAGAGGCAAATGACTAGAGTAACATATTCATTTCTACTGAATTAATTCTGATCCTGGAAGCAATGAATATTTCTGTAACAAATGTGCATGTATTTTTATATTAATAAAAAACACAATAAATCTTTCCACTGCTTGAAAGGTTTTTTTCTTTTCTTTTTTTCTTTCCACATTCGCAGACAGCAGTCTTTGTAGCACTCTGCAAAGAACTCCGAGTGCCGTAGTGGTTTCAGGCTATCTTTGCAATCCTGTTCTAATTTAATAAGATTAATGACAGAAAATTAGTCAAGACAAGCGTTTGCCTGTTTCGTTTACCCTGCTGTAGTTCAAATTATAGGCGGGAAGTGTTTCCCCCAAGTACTACTTAATTAGTAATAAGTAGAAGGGAAAGTAAAAGAAAAAAAGTGTAATCCTTACAGGGGGAAAATATTTGTAGCTCTGAGGCTTTCCTGTTAGTACAAAGGACTGAATTTGAATGATTCAGAGGACTATATAAATATAATTTGAAATTTCTCCCTTGAAAAAGAAGTGTTAGAAGAAAAAAACCACACAGGGTAGATAAACCTCTGTGTACACTTTGCAGTCAATTTCAGAGAGAGAATCAGTCTTACTGCAGCTGTACATTTCATTAGTTACAAAAATGTAGTAAAGCTTCTCTCTTATTTTGGCTAGAAGACATAGTCCTGACATGTGCTAATGACTGGCTATGACAGAGTATTATGTTATCTTCTTGGAAAGACTTTTTAGGCTGTCCTGGATTTTCAGCTGTATAAGTTAATGTGAATTGTTAGGAAGACAAAAAACTAAAAAAATAAAATAAATATTTTTAGTTGGTTGATGGGGCAGCCAGGATTGCTTTTCTTCCTGTTCTCTACTGCAATATCAAGATGTGACAGCTAAGACTTTGTTACATTTGCAACTTTCCCTGCCAAAGCACAAAGTAACGATGGTTAAGAGCCCCTGCACATGTGCCCTGTGTTCTTAAATGCACTATGAGCTCTGCCAACTGCTGCTTGCCACGACATCCCTCCCGGCCGTTTACTCCATCATTCCATCAATTTTGAAAGGCACATTGCACAGCAATACTGGGAAGCTGTACCATCACTTACAGCAGTGGAAACGGCTGCTGGAAATTTCCCAGATAAGTTGTTGAGATTGCAAAATTTCATAATACCTGCAACCCTGCAAAAAAAAAAACCCCAAAACCCAAACAACCAAACAACTCAACCAAACTTCAAGGAAGGGAGACAGGAAGAAAGCAGCTGTCCTCGCAGGAGCTCATGTAGCAATTGCACTCTGGTGTGCTGGTTCTTAGGTGCCTCATAAATCGTAAAGAAACAGATCAATGGGACTCACCAGTAGGGTCCCACAATGCTAAAATGGAGGATTTTGCTGCCAGGCTACTCCCTGAAGAAGATATATTCAAACTAGAGGAGGTGGGAGTAGAAAGCCCTTGGGGGTTTCAAAGAATGCGAGAGGTTACCAGCCGGCCGGCCAAGAAGCCAGTGAGGGTAAAGAGAGAGCGTGGCTGTGCTGCAAAGGCATGGGCCGGGCGGACGCCTAGAAAAATTATGGACGTTCTTAACAAAACTTTCCAAATCCTGAGAAATATTTTACATCTAGTGCAATTTGAAAGACGAACGATGGCTGTGGGATGAGTAGTGGGTCTGTTGTGACACTACCCACACCCTGGGAGGTGACACTATGCCCACCAGGGGGAATGAATGCTTGATTTATCTGGCTAGACTGTATCTACACCACTGTCAAAATGATCAGTGACAAAGTTATCATTAGCACCTAAAATGTCACCTCAGTTCCCATAGGTATAGCTATTTGTATATCACCTGTAAGTGGCTTAAGGAATTAATAACTTATTCACAGTGAAGAAAAATTTCAGAAGAGCCATGGGGATTAGCAGCCCAAGTCCTGTTTCTAAAGTGATTTACGTTCCTAAAAATCCATGTCACTAGATATCATGCGGATTCTTACACAATTTTTGAAAATTACTTTTGTTGATTAGTAAAAAAAAAAAAATGCAACTATGCTTTTGTACACACGAAATACCTGCCCTACCTCACCATTTGGAGTCATACTGTGAAGTTTCCCTGAGAGAGAAACTTGTGACTGATTGATTCAATCCAAACACCGACCGCAGTAATCACCAACATGAATGATATGCAGTCCACCATATGGAACCATATGTGAGCATAAAATTAAACAAATGGGACACAAAATTTTGTGTGTTAGGACCAACTAAATCTAAAGTAAGCCTTTAATATTCTTTCTATTACAGAAGCTATTTGTAGAAGTACTTTCACTTTTATTTGTGTAATTGTTGTTCTTTTCTTTAGGTTTTCTCCAGGGTTTAATTTGCTTTCTGAAAATTACATGCTGATTTGTCAGTCTTGGGAAATGCTGAGACTTCTTAGGCCAACACCAAAGTAGGGAGTTTAATTTTAAACTAATGGATAAATTTATTTACATCAAAAGAAACTGAGATATTGAGAACATCTGCAAACAAAGACATTCAGCTAGGCACTGACCTGTATGTTTCAGTTTCTAATTTTAGGTAATCAAAATTTAAAAAAAAAGGTTGTTCATGAAACATTCATTCTTGCTTTTGCAAACAACACTAGACAGGGACAAAATAGTTCTCAAAATCACAAGAATTCTTACTTATACAGAGCAACTGAATCCACAGCATATTCGTATCAATGCTTACTAGGGAGAATTAGCTTATAAATACAAGAAGCAGAAGTACAGAAAAAGAAGAAAAAATAAGAAAGACAAAGCAATTACTAGAGCTCCTACTACCTCCCCTTTACCCTGTCAAACTTCACTACTGTTAAGGCATGTGGGACAATGTGTGATCATACAGGGACATCTCGTTATCAAGAGATGCTAAAAATATAGAGAGAAAGTTATTCCCAAAACCGAGCTTTTGGGCTAGAAATTCTATTTATACAGCGTCTCTCTCCCCCATCAGATTTTTTTCTGGAAGTTAATGCCAAAAATTGAAACCAGACTAAAAACTCATTGAGGAGAAAATGTTATTACCTCCCCAGCCACCCACTGGCTGTTCAAATAATATTGTATATATCTGTGCACTTCTGCATATTTATTGAATTTGTCAAGTTTTTGTTCCCAAGTAAAACTTATTGGCCCTGTCAAAAGTTCACCAGCTGCACAAGTGACTTTGATGGCCTGAGGAACAGCCCTGGCGCTAGCGTCATGGAAGAGCCTGTGGCTTTCCTCTCCCTTTTCCAGCTGAGATCGGTATGTTGATGCATGGGGCCCAGAGAAGATACAGAAGGAGGGAAATTGAAAAAATAATAAACAATAAAAATATAAATTACAGAAAGTGCTCACCAAGCCATCCTGGTTTTATTATATGGCCTTGAGAAGGAATTTTGTATTTTCAATCAAACTATGTGGAATATGCATTGTAAACATTCTGCACCCACTGCTCAACATTTTTATGGCTTAGTAGGAGAAGAGCTAATAGGAATTAGAGTGGGTTGCTACATAATCCTTGTGGTATGGCTGATGGGCTGTCATGTGGAAAGAACAGGGTTGGCAGGTGTCACCTCTTGAGATTGCAGAGGATGGGAGCAGGACTGTGGGGGCCTGGGGGCACAAAATAGAGAATCGGGCAGAAAAAAAATCTTTTGCAGCAGGGTGATGAACAGCACCCTGGTACTAACATCTTTGGAGGGGCATCTGGCCCCCAAGGTGGGGAGTAAATGGGAGAACAGAGAATGAAGACTTGGAATAAAAAATTACGATGTACCAGCCTACATTTTTTTCTTATGATCTAGAGAGCAATACTAGACGTATCCGCTGTGGCAGTCATTCATGCCCAGAAGGTCTCACATGTTACAAAATTAGAAAGTGAAGCAAAAAAAAAAGAAGAATGTAGAGAAACAATACTCTGTAACACAGCAAACGCAACAGCCTAGAAATGTTCAACCCATGGCTGTGATCCTATGTTCATACTTACACAATGGTTTTCCCGATGTGCTTAAATGACTTCTCCACAAATTCACGGACACTATGGACCTCCCCAGTGGCTATGACAAAGTCCTCAGGCTCATCCGTTTGCAACATCAGCCACATGGCCTGCAGAAACACAAAGAAAGTCAAATTCAGAGAACATGTAAGTGGCTTCTTTGGTACATATTATGGTATTTTTGATTTGGAAATAACTACACATACACACACATACTCCAAGCTGGGGAAATTAGCACTTTCCTAACATGGTGGCTGTTAACCAGTTCAGCGCAACTCTGAAAAGAGTTCAATTACTTCTTATTATAGAAAACAATGCTGTATTTGATTTTCAATTTGTTTCACAGCAGGGGTTTCTGCAGGGGAGACTTTAATATGTTTACTTTTAAACACTGAGACTTGGTTTAGTGCTCAAGAGCATGGATTCACTTGTTTAAAGTACTGCATGAATTGACATAGATATGGGGAAAAGAACAAAATTTTGTAATGTTTCAGTCCAGAGTGCTGTTGTCTGTCTGTTACAGAACGATGTCAAGCACATTGAACCATGAAAATATGGGTCCTTTTTGGCTCTTTCTTCTGTCATGTTTGCTTTGGCTAAGTTGAGATTTTAATTAAGAGTAAGTGATTAAAAAGGTAACTAAGAATAGTCAACAGTGTATTTAAGCAAATTAATCTGTTTTTCCTGCGGGATATGTGCTGAATGTTACATATTAAAGCACCATAGCAGAAACTTTTTCTTTTGACACAGGAACACAGAAAACACTGGTAGAAAAGTGAGACAACCATTAACATCTGTTTCAGACAACCATTTGTGCAGTGGCAAAAATCGCAATAGGTTTTGAAGCAAAACTTAATGGGATTGTCAACATTTTTTCATTTCAGGGGAGCAGGTTTACCTCCCGCAGCAATGTCCCCTCCCTCACAGAGTCCCAGAGTCCCCTCCCACAAACAAATAATGATAGATGAGCACTATCTCAGAGGGCTGGCCAACTAAGTCAGCATGAAAGCAGGAAAGCAGATGGAAAAAGAGGCACACAAAGACACGTGTGGCTTGTCTGAGGTATCACGGCAGGTACATTTCAGTTTTCTGATGTGCAAACTACTGCTCTAGTGACTGGACTATTTGCTGCCTAGGAGCTGTAGGCAGCCAGAATAATTATTACTTTAGATCAATCAAAATGATGTAAACACTTTATTTCCTTTGGAGAGGAAAAGGGAATACCTGTATGGCGTGATCCTCATTTAATAAATAACCAGAAAAGGAAAACAAAACAATTCAACTTTCTCTCCATATGGTAAAAAGGACTGTCATCTTCTCACAGTGTAATCCACAACGTTATTTGCATTGACCTCTTCACATCAGCTTTAAAGAAAACAACTTTAGTAGGTCCCTTGATGGTAGTGGATACTCTGCAAATCAGATTAATAAAAGCTTTGGGACAGCTCAGTTTCTCTTGGTAAATACCACCTGAAATATTCAATTTTTCCCCTCCTATTCTTAATAAATCAGGGTTCAGCATAGCGAGGCAATACATTCCACTTAAATGGTTCTATTTGTAAGTAATTTTTCTTCCCAGTTATCATTTCATGCATCTTCCAAAGTTTTGACAAGATTTTATTAACATGTTCCTTTTGAACCTTTTTACTTCTTGAATGTGCTTGGAAGGCTGGGTTTTGGGCAACTGCTGTGTAAGTCCTTGACATTAATTGTGCTTTAGGGATATGACCTGCTGGGCAGGACAATGGCAGCAACTTTATTTTTCCTTTCCAGGGTTGAACATCCTAGCCAATGACGCAGAAATACCCGACTGGCTGATGAAACTCCTGTTGTGGGGAGGAGATGTCTTAACTTGTATCTCTCATATGAACTTTCTTGGAACATTGGGGTTTCCCTGCTGATTTGACAGGTCACCGTAAATCACCAACTCCTGTTTCTTCACAAATAGACAAGCTTGCAGGATTCACAATAGTAGCAGCTTCACAGAGAGGTAAAAGGAATATCTAAAATAAGTAATTGATAGTTCCGCTTCTCCTAGCCTACTCCCTGATTTCACAGACCTTCAGTTTTCATTAAGCAGCCCAGCTGAAAACAACAAGCTTCCTCATATGAGAGGCACTATTTGAGTGAATAAGGATTTCCAAGATTAGACAGTCAGTCAGTCAGAGTCAGAATTTATAGCGGTTCTCCTCCTGACTTTGGTGGATGTTTACTGTGCATAATGAATTCAAGGTCTCACCTTTCTTTGTTTGAAATGCACACAGCACCATAGCATCAGTTACATCTGGCAGAGATGTAACAACCAAACCTCATATATTGGTAAAAATCACCCCCCACCCCCAAATGCCACATAGGTTGACCAAATATACAATATTAGCATAAGGACCTGCTATTTACTATGCACTTTTGTAAAGTGGTATTAGTATGTCTAAGTAGAAGCAAGATTAGACTTACGATAATTTTTTACTGTCTCTCCACTTTTAAACACCTCAGTATTGTAATTCATTGGACATAATTTTAGTGCAGGTTCTTATGCTAAGACATTCAACAATCCAGTGGGTATTTAAAATATTTACACATTATTTTTTGGTAACAACATAAAATAGCACTGCAAGTTTCTCTTTACTCTAAAACATGAACTACATTGAAGGTGACAGCTACAAAATACTAACAAAAACCCAACCTTCAACAATTGGTCCCACCAAGTTTTATGCATTCGGCTATATCAACTCTTGTCTACCATTTCAAAGAGCAAGCAATCACCATCTTGGAAATACAACTTAAACTGTAGTAAATTCTACAGGATCAACTTAGCAACGATCAAACAATGCAGATAAAGTTGCTAAAAGCAATTTTTGCCTCAACTCCTACCAGGAAAGAATGTTTAGATTAATGATTACTTGAGAATCTGTCACTGCTGGTTCTTTTATTTTTTCCAGCATTCACAATTGTTGGCACTTAAAATTACCTCAATCAAATCAGGTATGAAAAAAATGAACATACTAAAAATTACAAAGTGAGAGAGAGTTCTATTTTGCTTTGAGGAAGGTGACCAAACGCTGTTGCTTTGAATGGGTCTGCATGAACAGTCCATAAGAAAATGCAAAGGCAAGCCCGAAGACAGAAAAATCTTTGCACAAGCTCTGCATTCAAATCTTTATTTCCACAGGTACAGTCCATGATAACCAATAAGAAATCTGTATACAAGCAGTAGCTATATGCTTTCCCTACAGTAAGTGCCAGGAATGTGCTTCACCCCACATCAGACTAATAAAGGCCCTTGACCTATCAATTTCTAGGCATTTCCTTTAAGAGTTCATATTGTACCAGGCTCCAGGCTGAGAATGAGAGGAAAGGGGGAGATACAGCTCCAGGTTTATTTGTCATTACTGAATGGCTTACTGGTTTTAACAGAGGGGAAAAGCTTTGTTTAAATTTCCACTGAAAGTAATTAATGGTTATTGACTGGCAAATGAAGAACAGGTGACACTCTGAATTAGAAGATAAATGGTCTCATGTTCTAGCGTGATAATGGGTTAGTAATTGCTACAAAGCCTCAGCCTAGTGCGTCCCATCATAATGCTAGATCATGTCCAGAACACAAAGGCCTCTGTGTGAGAGGTATTCAGCCGTTCACCTCCCAATACAGCTGCAGAGTGATTTGCTCCATTTATTCTCTGATGGACTGCACAACTGAGGCAAAAGTTCACCCATTCTCACCTTCCTGTTCACATGCTGAACCACATGACCCATGACATGGCTGAACTGGGATAAAAACATTGCCCAGCTTTGGCTCTTGGCTATCTTTTAACCATCACAAGGTCATGTATTTTAGGAATTTTTCTGGTGCAGGAATGGAGAATCATGGATTTTCCTGTATTTCTTTGTAAAGGCTTTTTTGGATGGGCTGACAGCAAATAAAGAAATTACTTGTGTTCAGTTCTATCGCCCTCTCCCTAATTTTTTGCTCAATCCAGTTAACAAAATATGGGCAAATGTTGACAAGGAGGAGAAAACCACTATGGAAACAATTCAGGCTTTGGCTCTCTTAGAATAAGACTGTTCCTTTAATGGCAAATGTAACAAAACATATTTTTCATATTTGAACTCTTTTGGCTCTGGTCTAGTGACCTACAAAGTCTAAAGGCAATACTATGTCATTTACATTTAAAGACAGAAACCTAACCGGAGAGAGATACATAGCAAGTCTAGCAAGCGGACACACTTCTATGATTATGTGGACTAGGATATCTGTTCTGCATGCCTGAACTACAGCCTCTGCCAAAATCTTTCCTCTTTCATCTTTCCCCTCTTCCCTTTTCTGTATATAAAACCCTGCCAGTAGTAAGCACCTTTTTTAAGCAACATATCCAAAATATGAACCAGTCTTCTCCCTGCCCCAATTTTTTTTGCTTATGTCGTGTTTGCATCTGGGCTAGTGAGGGGAAAAACCTAAGCTGGACTAACACAACCCCTGTACAGGTACATTCTGTGCATGCCACTGCCATTATGGTTGTGATGTGTCTGCTTGTCTTGAGCATCTGGAGTATGTTGTAGATGTGTTTCACCATTAACTTCCAGTCCAGCATCCCAGTGAGAAAACATTTATTAACTGGGCTGTCATCCATGGATAACAAAGACTCGGTAGCTGAGGTTATGTTTAACTCTATATATTTGATACTTTTCTTTCACTGTCTGCTCTAGCACTGTATATTGTTGAAATGGGCTTGTAAGTAAGTAGTAAAGTAAAGAGACTTTAGTAGTAGACTTTAAAGAGACAAGTAGTAAAGTAAGAGACTTTAAAGTACAACCGATGATTTCTGCTCTAGAAATAAAAGATGATTTTTCAAGAGAATGAGTAAAGCCTTTCTTATGTCTCATCTGATGCAAGACCCAAAACAGATATGACTGAACAGACACAGAGTGTGATAAATGGAAAATGTTCCTGTTGGTCCTAATTACTATTGGCCTGCACTACTACATAGCATTTTTTTTTCCAAGCCCTATACTGTCAAAAAAACCTTTCATACATATTTCTAGGTATTACGCAGAGAACTTCCAACTTCTTTGTATTTGCCACACAAACAAAAAAAAAAAATCAAACCAAATCAGTAATGTTTACTTTAGGAGATGGAACAGATAGTTGTAGCCCGATGCAGGGTGCATTGTCCATGCGTTTCAGAGACAAAGAAGCAGAGACTGGTGAATGTCTAGCGCTACTTACTTATCACTTGCGGAGGGCATGGGTTACCTCAAGGCTGTCAACAATTAGGGAGCAATTTCTGACTAAGTCAGAAAACATTACCACCCAGAGAGACCCAAGAGTACATTATCACCATTTATAGAAATTCTGTCTTTACAGTATTCCATACCCTATTGTCTAGAAGTGGGCAGAAGAATTCAGTGGGTTGGACATGGTACTCTCTAGTGATCCCAAACCTAGATATCCTGCTGGGGTCACCACTGAGAAGGAGAATTGAGCATTTTGGGCCAAAGCATGATGAGCCTTTACAGAGATGTGGCAGCAAAGGAGAACCCTCTCCCCATATGGCGAGCACAAAGGCCTGGCATGACTGCTGTTTCTGCATGCATCATGAGTGACTGTTCCCTTTGTGCCACAAAAGACAGGGCTATTGTATCACCTCTCTCTCTGCATTGTCCCAACTCAATTGCACTGCATGGAAAGAAGCTGCTCGGCATCTTCTGCGCTGTGCAACGTGGGGAGATGTCGTGCCCACGCACTTCCTGCCTGCCTGGATGTGAAGCAGTTCCAGATGCCAACACCCGGCTCCTCCTGACACAACCCAGCTGACTGGCTGTGGTTTCTCAAGCTGCTACAGAAATGACCACAAATGATGATCATGCCTTAGAAAAGTGAGACTGGGGACATCGACTCAGAGCTCTGAACCCAAACTGACTTCCAGTTTATCTATTTATTTACTTTTGGAGGGGCAGAGAAGGAAAAAGAGGTGCTATGCTGGCTGATTCACCCACATCTGATTGACTTCTGTGACTGTTAAAAGCGTAGGTGTGTACTGGGTGTACCCGGTAGGCATGAGAGTGAGTTGTATAAGGAGATTATATAAAGAGACAGCAATAAATATATATAATACATAACAGAAGAAAAAAAAAAACCCTCCTTACACATGTTCTGCACACAATAGGGGCATAGCACACATGGCCAAAAAACACTAACGAAGCTCAAGTGCAGCAGAAAAGTCTTGTGATCAAAGTATAAGCTGCCTCTGCCTGAAAGCCAACACAAAAGCATTGAGCATGATCCCATGCTCCCTGCCACAATGGGAGTTCAGTCTAAATAATGACTATTACTTTAGTACTTGTTTCTGACGATGTTATAAAGCAAAGCAAGCACTGCAGAGAGACTCTTGCCAAAGAAAACCACAGGGATGTGCTGCCAGGCATGCTGATACTCCCAAGAAGCCAGTGACATCAGGAATATGGGAGTAGGCATAATCAATGTACTCCTGTGTTTTTTTCCTAAAATACAACCCTTCTTGCTCAGTTACTCAAAAAGTAAGGGTGCACACCCAATAAGCAAGAACCTTACTTCGCTGTTAGAGTTTATATTTGAAAGACAAACTGAAGTTCATGACCAAGGTCATTGTCTATCATTGCAACAAGAGTGACACTTTTCACAAGCTCAACCCTCTCTCAAAACCTACAGCAAACGAGGTACTGCCCAAGAAGTGCAGGACACATGCCTCTTCCTTTCCCCTGAAGAGTCATCATCCTGTTTTCTCAGATCACCAAAAATCACAGCGTTGGTGCAAGATCTGTTGCTCAAGGAACCTCCATTCATGGAAAAATCTTTCTGAATGCCATTTAAGTATCTATCAGATCTCATCAGTTTAAATACATTTTGATATGCTTCTTCCTTAACACTGTAATGCCAAACATAAGGCCTCCAATGTCTGTGTACAAAGCTTTTCCTTTAGCATTGCCCTTTCTACTCACGCAGAGGAGACATTGAGTACTTATGACATGGCAGCTGCTTCCATTCAGAAGAGCAACGTTAGCAAACCATAGACAGTTACACCACCGACAGAAAAGGTATAAAATAAGAACAGATTTGAGATGAAAACATTTTCCTCCGAGAGGAAAAACATATCATTTGATAAAAAACAATGGAAAATTTACCTTAAGAATCCCTAGAAAGTAAACAAACAACAAAAATCACTTTTACTGATATACATATTGGAAGTCTCCTAGGGTGTAGGTTACAGAGATAATATGTCACAAGTCATTTTATAAACTTTCTCACAGATTTTTGAAGTTACAGTTGACAAATTGCCACACAAGCAATTTGAAGTATGCTTGCTGATTTAGTCAAATCCTACATTTTGGCTGTAGATGTGAACTTGTTCAGAGCTGAACTGTGTTCAGATCCATGATTTTTTTTCTTTCAAGTTAAAAGAGTATAGTTGATATATTTAAAGATAATAATCCAACAATTATAAAGTCACTAAGATAATAAAATACCTGATAATCTTTGTGGAGCATCTTGAATGAAAACAATATCAATGTCTTCTGAAACAAAAGCCCTCACATCTGTAGGAAATACTAGGAAATACCGTCTAACTTTTCTCTTGTAAGCAGATAGGCCAATTGTTTTACAGATCTCAGGGAGGACTCGTGAAACTTTAGTACGCAGTTTTATTAATAAAAACCACAAGAATTATAATCCAGATAAACCTTAAAGGTCAACCTTCCCTGTTAACATAACACAGTGTTTCTCACATGCACCTCAGTTGAACACAAAGTTCTCATTGTGTTATCTAAAACTAGATTACTGCTTTTTTTTTTTTTCCCTTGTGTCACTGAGTGTCAAAATATTGTTCTTTCAATACATGGAAGTATTTGTATACAGTTTTATAACTGATCTTTAGTTGCTAGCTGGAGGCAAAAAAGAAACAGTAAAGCTGCTTGTTGGGAAACCTCACCAACAATGAAAATTAATATAGTCCTTTTTTTCTGCCAAAAAAATTTGAACAGATTTTTAAGTCCACAATGGTTTGTTTATTCTTCAAATGGTTAAATTGGAAGTGACATGTGTGACACAAAGTAATTTAAATGAAAAGATACAGAAAGGATGCATATATGGTCTGTTTCTTTCGTTTTAATTTTGGACTATATTGTCGCAATTGCTAACAAAGGAGTGCCTTAAATTCTGTTTAAGAAAAAAGGGAAAGAAATTCAAAACTAAACAGAGAAAAATGAGAAAAATTTGAATTACAGAAAGTACGTGCAAGTTTTAACCACTCAGATTTGTATTACCTAGACAAGACTATAGAACAAATACATGTTTCCCAGGCTCCACCTAGCAGACAATTCTGAAAGATATTTGACCCACTTCCCCCTCCCTTTTTTTCCATTCCAGAATTAATTTTCCCTGCTATTTTTATATGAATGAAAGACAAAATACCTCTTCACAAAGAAGCAGACTCCCATTTGACAGGATTACTCACCGCTAAAGTAAAGGGTTGTACCCAGGTTGCGGTGAGGGCAGAGAAGTCTTAGGGACCCATGCCAGGAAGGACTGGTTGGGGCCATGATCTAACCACAAGAAAACAGACTAGGCTTTCAAGTCAAGTACTGGCATGTTTACTGGAGCAAAACGATCAGCCCCAAAAATAATGATCACAATGTAGATATTGATCACAAAATGTTTACAGTACAACATCTGACTATAAAAAGATCCTGGTTCGTGCTTCTGACACCTGTTTGCCTCCTATTTCTTTCCTGGATTGCTCAGGCATTTGCAGCTAAGTGCAAGCTGACTTGCTCCTTTTGATGGGGGTCAGAGGAGCAGCATGATCTATATGGATCAAAGTGCTACTGATCTCCACACAATCAAAAATGCTGTTATCTATACCATGATTCAGGCAATTACTTTCTTTCTCCAAATCTTCCTTTCCTTTCCTCCCATTTGTGAACATCGCCTCTTCAGCCTGCTACCTTCTTCATTCAAGGTTTGTAGGTCTGCAGGGACCTGCCCAGTGCCTATCCAGAAAAGGGCCCTGACTCAGGTTAAACCACTAGTAGTACTGTAAAAAGTAAAAAAGTGCAGCAGAGAACTGCAAGAGCACAGGCAGATAGGCTCAGAGATAAAAAAAATGAGTACTTCATAATGTTTACACATGTTTGAGGGTATAATTGGGAAGGAAAAAGAGAAAGCGTTTAAGATAGTAAAAGTAACAAAGCAAGAGCACCGAGATAAAATTTATGAACAGTGTTATTTTTTAAAAAAGAAATACAGGGACATAGAGTAAGTTAATAACACAAAAATAAGCTGAACTTTATTTTATAATTGACATTTCCCCCCCCGATTTCTAGAATTCTTGCTTCATGCTTTTGAACACTAAGGCATTTTCTCCTCAGACTGATATCAGTTTCCAAAAAATGTTACACTCCTGAATAATAATCTAAAACAACTGACTTGAAATGTTACTCATCCTGAAGAAAACATTTACAATTCATTAGGTTTTTATAAAATTAGAGTTATCCTTGTCTGAATAATCTGCGTAAATAAAGAGTGTGCTACCTTTAACACATAATTGAAACTTCACCTTCTGGTTTTATTCCAGTTTTCAGTCCACTGGAGTTGGAAGCAAAAAAGATTTTCAACATTAAGTCACTGTTACTTATGAGGCAGTGGTAAAAATGCACACCAAGCACTGCTTTACTAACTACAAAAATCAAGAAGTCACCTGAAAAAGTATCAAGATGCTAAAGTAATCTCATTCCTGGCTCTGTGGATTTTTTCTTTTCCTTTACTAGAACATTTCAGGTGACAACATTTTGGAATTTGATGCTAAATTCTCTTGGTTGAGTACAGAGACAAGAGCACAACCCTGATGCCTCGAGGATATGGTAATGCAATACAGAGGGATTTATTTTCTTTTTTATTTTTACCTCATGTCACAAGTTCAATTTTAGGCCAACAGTACCCAAAACCGCCACCATGTGATATAGCAGCTTATGCAAAGAGTCTGGCGGTTTTGACCCAAGCCCCAGGACAGGGGAATCCACCTCACAGATTCACTGCCACAGCGTTAGCGTTACTGTTGCTCTGACCAAGGTCCTCCATGCTCAGAGTAGGATAGCAGCTCATGGTCTATGCCATCTCAAATCTGGGCATAAGAATTTCAGCTAGAAAAAGTCAATGGTAAAACAATCACAGAAACCAAAAGATGTATTTTAGAAGTCTGGCTGTGCAGTGCAGATGTGAAAAGGCCACAGGAAGGTTTCTTTTGAGCATGCTCAAAAATACATTTGGCGGGCACTTCGCATTGACCTTCCCTTGGCTCGTTCTGGTCATTCTGATTCCACCATCATTAGTAACTACTACTTCTGCAATGGCCGTTCGTTGCACTGAATCCTAAGTCAGGGAAAGGGAAGGGTCTGCATTAAAACTGTAGATACGGCTGCTCTCTGTGGGCTAGTGTCAAAATGGAATAGAAAATTTTATTCAGTTTGTTCCCAGCAATAAATACAGTCCTGGCATCCTGGATAAATCCTTCACATAACAGCATGTGTTCTTTTATGCACCCTGGGAGCGATTCTATTTAAAGCCATGGAATTGTGGGTGTGAGACTGTAAGCACATCCACTTACCCAAAACAAAATTAAAACCTGTCTTATATTAGAGTCAGGAGAGCTGTTACGAAAAATGCAAACCATATGAAGTTTTAAGTATACTTATGTTTTTTATCTGTCTCTGTGTAGCATATACAATTGACTTTCACTGCCTGAGATGAAGTGCTGACAAGTGTTTTACCATATTATTACAGAATACCCCAGTAGCATTATCACACTTCAACTTTTGCTTGCAATAAATCTCTGCTACATACACGTCAGAAGTCATCGCTCGTATCACATCCAAAGTAAGGGCCCTCCCTCCCCAACGGACATGAACGAGACTCTGCACACACTAGGTATTCTGCCATTAAGGCTAGAATATCCCCTGCAGGCCGGACACCGGGAATAACGTTCCCACAAGCATTACTTGGCGAGGGCCAGAGGTCTGTTCTCAGGCAAATAACAGTGGCACAGGCATGAGTCACTGCAGAACACAATGGATTTATCACCACAACGACCATATCATCCCTTATATGCCGGTTTCCATGTGCAAGTCTCTTTTCATTCTTTTTTTTTTCTTCTTCTCAGAGATTTATAACTCAACTGCTGAAACATAGTTCACATGAACATAATTCTCTGCTCTGTATACTTTTTTTAATAGCTATACCATAAACCATATTGTAATTGCATGGGTCCAGCCCTGCTCTAGGTCCAGCCTGTTTATTGGTTTCAGTTTTGTCAAAGCAAATGATGAACAGACACCATCTCCAGTGTCCCAGTCTTAACGGTGACAATGACTCTCTTTGTAGCCTTGACTAAAGCATTTAATCTTACCTTCTCAATTTTCCTGTCTGTGAAGCTGGAGAGATAATATTTATGCAACTAGAGTGCTGTAAGAAAGTTAAGGGTAGCACAGACATTTCTGATGAAGTGCATTATTTGTTGTAGAATTAGATGCCTTTGTCTGCACTTTTATAGTGAAAAAAAGTTATTTTTCCCTCTAAAAGGTGGGAATTCAAACATTCTTCCTTAAAACTGACTCGCTCTGGACTAATTAAAAAACAAATTAAAGGAGCAAGGAAACCCAAGGATGAGAGTGCACGGAAATGATTGTTAGATTATACATTCCAAAACTCAATGAAATAGACATTTCTTGAGATACCGTACATTTCCGTTGTGATGCAAGAGATAAGTGAGATAACTACTCAGGCAATCAAGATACTAATAAGCAAGCTACAGTGGTTTCTTGGTGTCTTTTTCTCTCTTGCCTAACCTTCAGCAAATTTAATTTTTTCCCCTTTTGCACAATAATTGAGGAAAACCTGGAAATACACTCTTTGAATCTTTTCCAATAGAAATGAGCTTCATCCTGCAAACGTGCCTGATTCTGACTTCACATGAGATTAATTTCATGAATTCCTACAGCCTGACTGTCAATGTAAGAGAGAGGAAAGTGGAGCCTGTAGTTCACGTTAGTGTAAGTAGCGGTCTGACACTGCAGTATTTTCTGCATCAGACCCAAGAGGTGGTTATAAACCCAAGTATGAAACAAACTGTTGCATCAAATGGTGAAACAATAACTAAACTTATTATTAAACCTCCTCACTTAGTACTCTTCCCCTTTCCAGCACAAAGAAAAAGACCAAAGCATGAGACCATGTGGGAAGGAAAGGGAAAAAAACCATCTAGCTGCACATCCCAGAGAAACATCTAAAGCCTGAGACCGCTGCAGTCAGACCTCCCTCGAATCCTGCTCTTTCTAGCTGCCACCTCTCCTCAGTCCCCACGCTGACCCCCTGAATCAAGCCAGATGGGACTGGCGGAGACATGTCAAGGAAGTGCTGAAAAGGTGACTTGGGTCTCTGGCAGCTAGTCTGGAGCTCGTTTCTATGCGAAATCTCTGGGGGCTGCTGCTTTGCAATTTCTCAGGAATGTTTAATTCTCCTCATCCCTTTGCTGAGTCTCTCTGGAGAGGTCACAGAGGCCTGTGACATCCCTGGAGGGCACTGCCTAACTAAATTAGCATGAGATAACTTTGGACTCTCTTCCAAACAAGAAAATACAAGGGACAGAATTTCATTAAAAGCAGAAGACTAGGTGATCCAAGTTAATCCCAGCCCAGAGCTGCTGCAGAAATGTTCTCTGTTTTTATTTTTACTTTACTCTCTGTTACAGAGTTCACTGACTATAATGCAAGCTGTGTTAAGTGCACAACTTGACCTCAGTTGACCAAATCTTAGTTTCATAATAAAGACAAAAAGTGGGTTTGGCGTCTCTAAAAGGTTTGATTAGTTGCTGTTTTGCCTGTTTGTGTGTGACTACGTAGGGCACTGAGTAAATGGTAAGTGATAAACACTGATATACCTAACTAATACCTAATATGAATATATTTAATCAGGAAACATGAACTCTTTAATATGCAACAGTATTATAATTCATACATATACATGTGTAGGCTTAGCATTCGTTAGCAAAGCAAATACAACCAAGTCCCAAACTTGCATTTTTTTTTTAAGACTTGTGTACAAAAAGTTTTGTTTAGGTTCCCTCAGTGGATGAAGGAAAAAAAAAAATCTACCTCAGGAGGTAGAAAGAAAAAGACAACTTGAGAGAGGGAACACCGACATCTGCACACACTTCTGCAATAGTGTGTTTCCCGTGGAACTCAAGGGCAGGGAAAGACACAAAGGTAGCTCAACACACCCAGAAATATCCCTCCTCATTTTCCAGCAGTGAGAGAATTGTAGCAAACACCACACCAAATACCTCCAAAACAAGGATTCGATTCTCTGTATACAAACAGGATCGGGGGCGAATTAGAAATTTTTCACTCAGGCTGAGGTTATAATAGCTGACTCTAGGGAAACAGGACATGAAACAAAAATGTACCAAAAAAACCTCATTGCCTGAGCTTGATCTATTGGAAAAACCGGGTTGGTGAGACCCAGGAATTCACACTTCCAAGTATTATTAAATATATTGGTAGTAATAAACTGAGGCCACCTAACAGTGCAATATGAATGGAAGCCATATTATTCTTACAAACCTGAGATTAGAAAGTGAAATCTTACTTTATTAAATGCTGTTTATAAGCCAGTCCTGCATAACAGAATGTTTTGGATATATTGGGACAAATACTCCTCCTTCTGAGAAGACAAGAAGAAAAGGAAAAGTTACAAAAGTTCATGCAGTTCACATTAAGGACAACCCAATGTGCTCTCTCCCTTCAGGAAGGAAATATTAGCATGGTCTCTGAGCTACACTCTCAGGGCAATCATCTGCTGGGAAACATGACTTCAAGCCGACAGAACTTGGGGCACCAACAGTCTAAACTAGGCTTCTTACTCCTGTCATAATTGTCTCCTTTTCACAGAAGGACTGCTGCTTTGCCATGGGTGCCACTGAGTTCGTACATGCACAGTTAAAAATCAAAGCAAATTTCCCACTGAGCTTTTCCAGAAGAACTACGTGTCTGTTTAGTAGGTGCTTTTTATAGTTTTCCTCAGAAAGATGAAGAGATACACCAAAGAAAAAAGTTATTCCAGCATGGGAGAGAGACTGGAGAAAATGCATGAAAATCAACTCTTCCTTCCACAGCGAATGCTCCTTCCCCCTCCCTAAAGCTTGTTTCATCACCAAAATCATACCCTGAAATCAGGCATGTGAGCCCAAATCCTGCCCCCTTCGAGTCAGTCAAATCTTTGCTATAGACTTCAGTGAGGATGGAATTTCATTCCGAGTGTAGGAGCCTGTCACGGCCAAAGGCAGAAAAAAAAGGGTATTTTCCACACAGGCTCTGCTTTTCTACTTTTGTGCCCCTTGGGAAACTGATGCAATTAGATCCCTATTATTATATACTGGAAGGGCACATTTGGCACTGCATGTGAGTTTATGTACTTTAAAAAGTTTATGTACTTAAAAAACAGAGGGAAATTTTAAATATAAGTTACTTTCTTTCAAATACCAGACTTTATATATAAACAGATCAGAGCTGCTATAGTCTGGTAAGTGAATAATTAGGAAAAAAAATGCATGTGAAATGTATGATAAGCTGGCAGAGAAAGATTGCTAAATAAGATTCTTGCCCCTTTTTAATGCCAAAATGAGAGATAAAAATGCATATTTGTGTCCAAAAAATAATCAAACTAACTTCAAATATTTGAATGAGAACCACAAGGAAGGAGACCTAAATTTATAGCTACAGGCTTCTGTCTTTATTGTAGGGCTTCCTGGAAAGGTGCAAATAGGAAAATTAATCCAAACAAACTAAAGGTGTCATCTCAACAAATCTACTTACACCTGCATTAAACACATCTTTTGTCAGAATGTGAGTCCTCCCTTTTATCTACCTAAATTCAGGACACTTCAGTCCTGAATACAAGCCCCCATTGGGGTTTAATGCAACTGAATGGATCTATTTTACAATTTCATCCAGGAAGATTTTCCCGGACCAGACCCGTCAGTGCACTGCACTGTGAGGAACAACATGCGTGGCAAGTGATAGACTCTTGAATTTTCTTGCTTTTATTTTGATCTAAAGACAGCTCAGCTTGTGTTCTGCTTCTTTAAAAACCACTTTCTCCTCCACAAGTTTTAACTGGATACATTAGTTTGCATTGCCCTAAATTATCAGCAAGGTATTTTGAAGTATTTATCAAATAATCTGTTTTGTCTCCTGAGAAAGCAGCAAGTCAATGGTGAAGAAAATCCTTGCATTTTCAAATACAGCATGCACAGAAAGACACACATGCACATTATGTATCCATCCTCATATATCATATGCATATCCTGGTATGTCAACTAGTCTGTAATGTGCTTTCAGATATTTCTGGGTACAGATACCACAGAAACCTAAATAATTTTCATTATATCTGAGCTTTTATATGCCTTACCAGAACAGACCTAGATAGTGAGGAAGCATTTTGTCTTTATGTTGCAGAGCAAGAAAGGAAGATGCCTTTTTTCCAACTCCCCCAGCAATTCAATGCCTGGAGGAGCAACAGGAAAGAAAGCATGGTGACCTCTCTGAACTTATGGAAGCAGCTGCCAGCTCAGCAGGAGGAGCATTGCTGATGGACTGTAGTACCTACCGCTGGAAGAAGCCTTTAAGCCAGTTTCTCTCTCTCTCTTTTCACATCCTCTACCCCTAAATTATAAAAATGGAAGAGCAAGAGAGGACTTTTGGGAACCTCAGGAGTCAGCTTGTTATTAGACTGGATAAAGAAGTCACCAAGTTAAAGTTTCCAGTTATCCATACAAAATCAAAACAATGTAATTGCTGTATTGAGCAAGCAAGGCATAACTTTGTTTAAGATATGATTTATGTATTATTTCAACCTTCTCAAACGCTTTGTCTTTTGGCATATTAATGTTCTTGCTCTCTGAATTTAAGCTTCTAAACAAATATTTAAACTTCTAAAAAAAATTTAAACTTGGCAGATGTGAAAGGAACCTGCGTCTCATATGTAGAGAAAAATATTACACAAAAGGAAAATGCTGACTTTTCTAATTCTAGTTTTAAAGGTACCTTTGAAAGTCGTCTAGCCAGTTATCACAATGGATTTCAGCAACAACTTATTTCCTCTACTCTTGAGAAAATGAAGTTATTAAAAGAATAGGAAGCAAAATAAGCAGAGATGGTGAGAGGAATTTTGATTTTTTTAAGATTAAAAGTGTGAGAATATCAGGGAAACCAGAACACAGCTGACATCCTGATCCTGAATACTTTAATACACACATTTAACCTTAGGCATCAAAGGGGTCTCATGCACATATACCTGGAGGAAATACATACATGTTCTCATTGTACCAACACCACACAGAGATGCTGCATGGCACTGAATCATGACAGCTGGTCAGTTAAGGTTTCTTTTTGTTTCCTGTTCTGTAAAGCCAATGTAAATGTATCATCTTACGACTCTGTTAGAGAGCTTTAAGTGAAAGCACTTGTACTTGTGATGGGTTAACAGCACACTGCAAATCTGCTATCCTGGCTCAGCTACACAAGGCAATTCACTAAGCCACAATAACTTGTACATGTAACACACGCCTAAGTGCCTGTTCTTTTTTTTTTTGTTTGTTTGCTTGGTTGTTTTTTTTTTTTAACAGCCCAAAATCTAGGAGAGTCAAGCACAGGCCCTGATTTTGCAAATACTTCAAAACACAGGGTGTACACCAAACGGGGCTCTGGCCAGAAGCTTCATCAAACTCAGACTTTAAAGAAGTAGTTTAGGCTCTGCAGTTAAATGAAAGAGTTGATATGGGGCTCAAAGCAAAAGGCAGAAGAAGCGGGAGGGGGAGGATGGAAGGAGAACATTTTCTGGCATCTGACCCAGGCTTAAAACTGTGTTTCATTTTCTTAAACAAAACCAAAACACTCCTCTAACTTTGAGAAATCCCTAGAAAAACAACCAAAAACATTGTTTCAGAAGGCAATTATGGTCTCTAAAATGACACATCATTTATGAATGGAAGTACTTAGAAGAGAGTAAACTAATTCTTAAGGACAATAGCAAACATGCATTGGACCTAAATTTGCTGTTTCCTTGGCACTGTTACATTCGCAATTCAATTACTCAAGATTTACACTACTGTAACAAAAACCAGAGCCAAGCCCATTATTTCCATCAGTGACAAAGAAATGCTTATATCCTAAACTTGCAAAAGTCTTAATAAAACCACAGAATGAATGATTTGATCAGTAAATGAAAATATAGACTGATCAGAAAATTGCTGATAGTAGTAAGGGTAGTAGCAGTAGTAACAATAATAATAATGATAATGATGTGGCTGTACATCACAGGCACACAGTATCCAGCTTCAAAAGGATGCCTCTGTCTACCAGTTGTATAAGTCAAGAATTTTATAGTTATCCTGTTAAATGATATCTACAAAAGCACAGAGCTCAACAGGTGAAGATGTGCTGTGCAAAACTCCTGTTGTTAATTAGTCAATTTACAAAGGCTAATGTGCCCAGTTTAACAGCATCCCAATAGTACTGATATGGAAATCAAAATAGTAGCCACTAAAAATCAACCAGTTCACAGGTCACACTTAAGACTATATGTCGTAATGAAAAACCCATTCCTTAGTATCTGGTAAGAGTAATGTGTTTGTTTATTGTCAAGGTCAGATTTAAGGCTTTCCATGCTGCCACTTTTAAGCGCTCCAGTTCTGAAAGCAAGAGGATAAATACTTCAAAATGCATTTCCCCCCAGTCACCTCTACTGTAGAGTCAACCAAGTTCACAATAGAAAACTTTTCCTCTCCTTTTACATATTTAGTCTGAATCAGACACATCTCACCAGATTTTTAGCCTTGTTTACTGATGAAACAAGGCTTATGCACATGGTTGCATGTCCAATAGCTCCTGCTTTCCTACTGGCTTATTTCAATCAAAATTTGGCATAGGGACAACAGTACCAAAAATATTAAATGACTACAAGTCTTGCTGAAATAGGAGTTGTCAAGGGGAGAGATACTCTATCGGATCACTGAGGGAATGGCCAAGCCTGAATGTAACTCCTACTAGGTACCAGGGAACACACAGAGGAAAGAGCTATTACAAATGCATGGGAAACTTCAAGCGGAAGTTGCAGCTCGTTAGATACTAGAGACCCAATCATGTTGTTATAAAACAAATGGCTTGCTTACAGAACTACATCTTCAAAAAATGCAGTTCAGACTTGCCGGCTTTGGAGAAAGATTTACTGTGCAGGAACACAGCCTTTGGGTTTTTTTTTTTTTTCATTTTAAATGCTGTTGGCTTGCGTAACAGCTAACACATAGTAATTACAAACAGACAGGCTGAGGTTTGCTCAACACACCTGAGCAGCAGTATGAAATTTTGTGTGAGTTTCCCCACCAGCTGCTCCTATCCTACCAAGGCAAGTACATGGGATGCTGGCAGGGAAAACCTTTGCCCTTTCCAATCAGCTGGATACTGCAGCACTGGTGTCCCAAAGAGCAGATTAACCTGGCAGAGGCTGAGGGCAGACCACGGCTGGTCTGAAGGGCCACAACAATAGCAAATTTCTTCCTGCCAGAGCAAGAGTTAAACCAGAAAACATGCTGCTGTCTCATCATTGCAGTGCACGCCCAGGTCTGCTGACAGCATCTGCTTGCTTGTCCCTAATTCCAGGCAGGACCATGCGTTGATGGCATAGCCCCAAGTGTGACACCAGGTGGGCACCCAGTTCTCTGCTTTTCTAAGTGGACTGACATATAGAAGTTAGTTTGATCAAGAAGATAAGAAAATGTAAACAACAAAATGTAGCCAGTTCAAACTGTTTCTCGTTTCCTAGCACTCTGATGAAATTGGCTCAGAGAGACTACTTCCCTTGTACTCCCCGATCTCAGCCCAGATGTACAGAAAGCTCTCAGTGACAAGAGCCCTACAGGTTGTACCCATGGCTCTGACTGTGGCAGCTCAGCTGGACAACAGGAGCCAATAACATCCTTCAACCATGAAGGGAGAATAAATATCTGCCAAAGTCCCAAATAAGCTGTCATCAAGGTACTTGTCTTGGATCAGCCCTGATCTCACCAGCAGGCATCACTGCTCAGCTGGAACACAAATTCTTTGTACCTATGCCAAGACATTTCATCTCTTAATTGAAGTAAAAACATCCATATATGTGGGTCTCTAAAGGAAACCATTCTTTCCTTGTGCAATCCCAACATACTACTTTCTAAACACACCTTCAGTCATGACTCAGACCCAGGAATACCACTGAGGAAGAAGAAGGATGCACCGCAGCACAAACGCTCGCTAATCCAGCCAGATTACTGTGGGCTATTGGGCAGGCGGTTAGACAGAGAAACATCAGAGAGTATATCCCGTCTTTGGGGTAACAGAAAGCTGGCAGATCTTTTATTTTATATCACATTGTGATATCTACCAAAATCCCTTCTAAAATGTTTACAATTAGATACTATATAATATTTTGCCATACGTCAACAATGTGAACAGAAAGTATCTATAGCTGTTTGGAACAATAAACTACATTAGTCCTGTGAAAAGCATTAAGCCATCTTCTTTCCATAACCATTTCACAAGTAGGTTCATAACTATTTTTCTTCAGATATTTGTGTGTGTTCAGTTTGCAGCTCCATGCCATTAGAAGCATACAGATGTTCTTGTCTCTTGGTAAATACTATGTAAATTTGTTCTTATGATTACAGCACTTGCTAAAATGAGCATAATAATTAGGAGGCAATCCTTACTTTATGAATTTTCCATAGTAGGTTTGATGCTCCAAGATAAATCTCCAGTTCATCAAAATAGCTGTTCATGTGCTTAATTTTAAACATACTCTTACTCCACCACAATTAAACAAAAGACTTAAGTACATGCTTATTGCTTGAAGGGGTTTAAATCTGTTGCCTTTAATTAGATTTATGTCCAGACTAAAGTTCTTCCCTGAATTGAGGCCTGTGAAGTACAGGGCTTTGAAAGAGGAAGTACTGAATAAAAACTAAGAGAGCCTATTCCAATTATCATTTTAATATGAAATAATACTTTATATTTTCACATGTTCCGTATGCATTAGCTATTTAAGATGTACATCATCATCCATAAAGAAAATAGTAAATGCTTTTACTTTATTTTATATTATCCGATTCCATTGTAAAAAATCTCACACTTCTATCAAGCCTCATAAATAGCCATTCGAACTACAAAAAGCAAACTCTTTTCCTTGTGAATTAGTCCCAGGAGAAGAGACAGAAAGGCTGTTATAGATAAAATAATCATATGCTTCTTAGGCAATTGCTTGTGGCATCTCAGGACAATGTCTTTACGGACACATACATATATTTTGAATGGTTTGGTGGTAGCTTTTCTAAGTACATACTATATTAAGTCTTCTTAACAATTTTCTTTTAAAAATACCTTCTAAATAATGATCAGTGAAGCAACCTCCATAAGAGAACTAGATACTAATCATACTTTGAAATCAGACAGACAGGAAATTGCCACACCCTACATTAGTGAATGCATCCAGGTCCCATGGTAGTCTTTATAGTGAGTTTAGATTGTCTATGGGAAATGAAATCATGTGCCAAAGGCCAAGTAAACCCAAAATTAAAATTCACAGTAATGTCTCCCAGTTGCATTCATAATCCTGCTTATTACCTCTTACATCATTATAAACTGTTCTCCAGCATAAAACAACCCACTGCTGTGCTATGTATACCACTGACATGCTATAGGCTGTCCAAGTTCTGCTCCAACAGCCAAATATCACCCACTCAGTTTTAATAATTGTGCTCAGGGTCATCACTCATGTCTGTGTGGTGGTCAAACTCTGGGATACTGCGTGCCTTAGAATTATCTGCTGCTAATTCCCAGGCTTGTTTTATCACAAGCCCCCTAATACATTTTTAGATATTATATTCTATACGATGACGACAGCAACTACAATCTACGTGCTATTATGGAAATAAAGAGTGGCTCTTCAATTCCCAGAAAGTTACCACTGCAATTACTTCCTGTGGTGTTTCTGGACAGTGTCTTCATGGACACATGCATATATTTTAAATGGTTTGGTGCTAACTTACATGGATTTGTACTACCTACCGTCTCTCCAAAGTTCATAGTCAGTGGCCTCAATTCCCTTCGCTGTTATTTGCAAGAACGGGAATTAGAAACTTTGATGACCTGGTGAAATCACTCAATAAACCAAACCAAACAATAAAACTAAGTAGCCTAAATATTGTTTAGCAGAAACGTGGCACCTGCAATCCATTACTGAAAGAAGAACTCAGGACCATGAAATATAGTGATCAAATTTTCAGATAGAGCAAAAGATGTTAGTGGAGAATGAAAACAGAGTAAGTTTATTTTCTTCTGGCTTCTAACTTCATTTAGATTTTGTAGTTGGCAACATGTCAGGACCAACAGGCTTCCGGCAGGAGATCATTATTTTAAAACATTAACTCCCATGTTAATGTTTGATTTTGCTAATGTTTAAATCGGGATATATTTCTGAGCAGAAGAAGGGAGGGGAAAAAGGATCACACACAATGCTTTTTCACCAGTAAAAGTAGCCAGAGGTGGGTTACAGGAGAGAAAAAAACCAAACCAAAACAAAACAACCAACCCAAAAAAAACCCTCACCAAAACCCGATTTCTTCCTTCCTTTGTAAGAGGCATGACCTGCTCAAAATTAATTGCTGATGTTACACTCAACCTCACTTTTAAAACACACTTAAAACATACCTATTTAAACTAACATAATGTAACAGACATAATACAATTCGCATAGGTAACTGCTAAATCCAAGGTGCAGGAAAGTTAGGAAAATACAAAGAAAGAGTTTAGTGACAACAGAAGCAATTTATTGAGCATAGCAGCCTTTACCAGATTTCTGCTATCCCACTATTTGAGTGAGGGCTCCTGCAAAGCATCAGTCTTGAAGCTCTGTGTCATCAATGATGCAGCATTCTGGAAGAGACATAAATCTTAACCCCTGACTATGGGAATTTATCAGAGATCCCACCATACTTCTCATGAAAAAAGAGGTATCAGCTCCTGGTCAAGTAGTACCTGGGTTAAATAATTGGCAAGCTGGCATGGGGAGTGTGGGAGTGCAAAGACAGAGATGAATCACAAATAAAGGCAGATCGTACAAACAGAAACTCTTGCCTCTTGGGTTACCCTCAAACTTAGCTCCATAAAATAGCTGATGATCTCACATAAGCTCACTAATGCACTCTTCAAAATAAGAGACTAAATTTTTAAAGAGCCAGTACTGATTTTAGTGACAACAAGGCACCAAGGGACTCTGAAGTACCTGAGCTGAGTCAGATACCTCAGGCACCAGAGTCCACAAGATCCACTGTGTGTGGTTCCCGAATGTGCCATCCACTCCTGCAGCCACACTTACCCCTGTCCTCCTTGCAGTATTGATTGCATCGCATATATTTCACTCTCTATTGATAGCCTTGTGTAATACTACTGTCATGCCTTAAAATTCAGCTCACACCTCATCTGGTTTCCATATTTTTTCATAACAGGAAATGTGATTCATACATGTCTTTAATTACATATATCAATGTAAAACACTAAGCTGTTGCAATAGCCTGGGTATCAAAAGTTTTCAAAAAAATCAGGGTGGTTTTATAGAAGAAGGGATTTCATGCCATGATTTTCCAGTGATGCTCCATGGGCTCCTCAAGAAGACCATGTCTCCAATATTGACATCCAGCTACCAGCAATTGTGAACTTTTGTTCACTTTTTGTTCACTTTTTGTTCACTTTTTGTCCTCTGCAAGAAGAACTTTGATCAGAATTTCATACTTCTCTTTATGTAGCAAGGCACCCTGCAGAGAGACACTACATTTAGGTACAAATGAGGCTTCATCCAGGTTTCAGAGGGCTGATGTTGCTGAAGTACTCTTATGGGCAATCTAACCAACAAAAGACTGTACAAAATAGCAAATTAGATCAACTGCTTCTGAGATGACATGGATTATTCCCATTAGTTTAGTCAGCATAATGCAAAACACAAAAAACTTATGTTACACTGAGGAAGAAGAGTAAATATTATAATTTTTGTTCTTAGCATCTAAAAATAAAAATGCAGATTTTCATTCCAGTTGTGCACTTGCAAAATGAGGTGACAGATTGTTTATTGTACAAACCAGTGGGAAATGACAAAAATAAAATTTAAAAAATAGAGATCAGATAAGTACAGAATACTGTCATTTTTGAGGACTTTAATTGCCAGAGGTATAACATTAACAAGCTGTCTCTACTGTAAAATAATTGGTTTGCATAAATGCATTTTGTTAACTAGTCAGTAGCTCAATTACTACTTTGTTGTCTTGGGTCTAAATAATGGAAGTAGAAGTGTAACTTAAAACAAGAAATATCTGTCAAGCAGGAAAGCTCAAGGTACCTTTTAATAACATAGCAGAGAGCTGCTTTACTGTGCTGCTGCTTCTTTTGAACTCCCAGATAATATCAGCTGAGGAACATTATACTGTTCTATGTACATTTCCCTCATCACCATAGTATCTGAAAAGCTTCCAGTAGTTCATTAAGCAACATGACTAACCTCCCTCATTTGTGGTTTCTCCATTCTCTCTCTCATCCTCTCCCCAAGGGAAGAGCTCTCTCTCTCTCTCTGTGCAGTGTTTTGGTTTATTTTTGTTGTTGTTGTTGTTGTTTTTTTATTTATTTTATATTTTATTATGTGCATGCTACTCTGCATTTATAACAAAGAGATAGAGGGGTTTATCTCACTTAATTTCTGGCTTTGCTACTTGCATATTACTGAGTGTAACCTGAATTCCTTGCCCTACCTCTTTGTTTCAGTACATGCTACCCTGCTACTCTTCCATACGCCTAAAGGACACACAGCAAGTTGATGCAAAGTACAAAAAAGATCAACTAAGTCAGAGAAACAAAGTGGAAGGGTGGAAGAAAGTTCTCATAAATTATGCAGTCCATGACTTCATGGCTGCCATGAGGTCTTATGTTCTGTAAGATGAACGACTACTAAAATCACTTTCTGTGCTATTAAAGTGGACAACAAGCATATGAGAGTCCCCAATAAGGGCACACATGGATTTGCAAAATTCGTCCACCGTGCACGAGGTGCAAATATAGGTTTTTTTGTTGCTGTTATACAAATCTGTGAATGGAGATGGCTTTTCGCATATAAAATGCAGATATGAAAAACTTCAAAAAACTAAGCCCACCTCTTGCCCTCCATTACACTAGCATACGCAGAACATAACTTCACTAGCTAAGCATATCCCTCTCCAAGAAGAGACTACATCTTGGTAGCATATGTGTCATTTTTTTGAAGCCCAGACAGAAAGACATTATGATAGGCAAAGTATTTAAGCTAGAGAGAGACTGCCATAAGTATTGTGGAAAGCTGTTTCAATTTTTATGCATTTACCAATTTGATATCAAAACACTGGGTCGAAGTTCCCCTAGTCAACATTTCTGGTATCATCACCTCTCAATTCAAGTTCACATGCAAGTCTAGCTGTAATAAGCAATATAAAAATGTCCTCTATTTCTGCAATGCTTTTCCCCAGCACATCTTGAAATGGCTCAAGAAAAAGCAATATCTGTTATTATTTTATTGACAGGGAAAGTGAGAGAAAGAAAAACAAAAGGACTCATTCAAAGTAAGTCAATAGATCAGGGCTGAGGCCAGAGTGAAGCTTCAGGGCTTGTGCACCCCAATATACCAGTCTGTTCCCAAAGCAACATAGTCGCACAAAAGTCTGTACTAACCCTACAGAATCTGCTTTACAATGAAAGGAAAAATTGCACTAATGTTTGCTGGTGTATATACAAAATTATCTTAATTTTTTTTTTTTTTTTCCTAAAGAAAAACTGCTAAGGTATTGGTGATCTAGCCCAGCATTATCTGCTATTTGATTTCTGTCATTCAGAATAGTTGCAGGTGAGTTGAGACCCTATCCCCCCAAACAGAAGGAGATAGCTAATAAATGACTGAATCTTTAATCACGTGTTGAGGACACTTCTGGAACACTTTACTATCCCAACACTTAAAAACAGGAAAGCCAGAGTAAAGGCTAATATGCCTTAATATGAAAAAGACTGGGAACAGGGCTATGCTCTCTGGCTGATGAGCGTGAGCCTTATGTCCTGCGAGACTCTGAATGAAATCTTCAGAGTTTGCCTGCTGCCTTCAATGGCAATGCATGCAGAAATGACACACAGAGCTGGGCGTCACCTGTCATTGTAAGGGTCTCCCTGAATGTTAAAATACTCCCTGCATCAAGCAAATGTGATTTCTGGTGTCAAACCAGCCACTCAAGGGCCAGCTCAACTCCCCCTCAGCTTACTGCTGCCAGTGACAGCAGATGGGGAGGAAAATCAGGGGCCAGTGTTTTCCCCTCATGGTGGCTTTCTTGCTTGGGACTCAGCAAACTGCAGTACTGATATCAACAAGTGTCACAATAAACCCAAGCTTGCTCTTTCCCAAAAGACGCAACGCCATTCTTCAGAAGAACATGCAGAAACAGCATATTTCTAGACAAGTTTCTTAATTGCTTAGGGATTTTTGGCTAAGCCTTCTGATAATTTGGCTTGCTTTTCACATTGAAACAGTTTTGCTTCTGAGATACAATCCTGGTCTTAATTTATTTTGTCAAGTTGGTTTTTTTTAAACAAATTTTTTTGGCCAAAATATTTTTTATGGTGTTAAGCTGCTGCCAATTACCTGAGAACCTAAGTGTGGGTAAAATTTAAGATAGCTGCTTCTTAGGACAAATAGGGAATTTGATATGCAGCAGGTATGATGCAGACTTCCACAGTTGTCTTGGGTCCTGAGAAATCTTTTCTATTTTCTTTTTTTTTTTTTTTTTTTTTTTTTAAATACAGACATCATTATTTTTCCCACAGTACTTAAAACATCTCAGCCACTTACACCTTCTTTTGGTCAGCACACACTGTAGAGGGTAGGCCAATCCTGTCCTCCTATTCATGGATCAGACTTTTGCACCTAATGGAAAACAAAGCGCTGCCTCCACTGAAGGCATCAGGAAAGGATGTTACAATGATGACAAAGAAAGTACAAGCCCAAATGATTGAGTGGGAAATGAGTGCTGCTGTAAAGCAATACAATAATTAATGCAAGAACAACCGTTTTCATAAACAAGTAGGCAGAGAAAGGCCCAAAGTATCCTGGCTAGTGGTTTTTTTTGTGTTGGATTTTTTTTTGTTTTGTTTTTTTAAAAAAAGAAATAGCAAGTTAAACATTGTCCAGACATTTGCTGGCTTAAGCTTAAGGGCCTGCGTGCAGAGTATTCACACTGGGACTCCACTCTCTTCTCTCAATAACATTATTTCAACTATTGAGTCATGCTGCCACTGGGAAAATATGAACATTTCAACAAAGAAAAATAAATTGCATTTGTGTTCTCACTTCAACTCCCAGTTTCTTGCTGGAGTGGTGCCAGGCCAGTGTTTCAAGGTGCTGACTATCTCCTTCTAGCAAAACAGAACAGATGAGACAGGGAGCTAGGCTGGGACTTGACAGCTAGACGCAAACTCATTTAAGTCCCATATCAGAGAAAGCTCTTTTCTCCCCTTACCCTCTCCACTTTGAGTACCTTGGATTTCAGAATATATACATCTAAACACAGCAGCTAGGAGGGAACTATGACACATTTGGTTCATGCATTGCACCATGTGCTGCTGCAGTTTGGACACAGCTGGGAAAAACAAAGTTTGCTTCCCCCTTTGCCACCTGCAACCTCAGGAAAACCCCTCCACCGCTCTCAGATGTAGTTTCCCTCCAATGCAACAGGAATAATCCCCTCTTCCTGGGATACAGTCGTATACCAAAGGCTCCGCGATGGCCTGACGCTAATACTTCAAGGCCATGTAAATGAGGTAGGCTCTACCATTTGTGCCTGCGTGCGTGCACTTCACGTCAGTGGACCCTGCCACTCTGCCAGATTTTACAAGACGGGCACAACAAGCGCATGCGTAAAAATAACCCTAGTATGTATCCACGCAAACTATTCACAGAAGCTAGTTAAATAAAACATGGCATTTGGTGGCCGTGAGCAGTGGAGGGAGAGAGGGTGTGAAACATGAGCCTAATCGGAACTGGGGAGCTGGGGTGAAAAGGGTTACAATTCACATTTGCAGAACACTTTTTGAATACCAAAAGCTTTCCTCTTTATAAAACAAAAACTTCGTTCACTTCAGTTCACTCACCATGAATAATGAACTGGGGAATTAAAAGCTTTAAACCTGTTAAAGAAGTAATATTAACTTAGGTATAAATATAGCTGAAATAATCCAGACAGTTTTATGACCTTACACCCCCAAATGAAGGTGAAACACAGAATTCTTTCCCCAGGAACAGTGGTAAACACAGCTAACAGATGGAAGAGCTGAATGGAAATTTCAATAAAGTAGGCCACAAAGAAGCATTTGTAAGTGCAGGGGTGCTCACTTAAAAAAAGGGGGGGAAAAAAGAAGGCGGCTAAAAAATGGAACTTTGTTTTATTTTGATAGAGTGCCAAAACAGTACTGCATTCCTTAAAGAGCGGAATAAAGGATCGAGTTAGACTGGCCTTCTCAACACCTCAGCAAAAGCCCCCATGGGTCTCATTTTGCTAGGATGACTATTTATATGACAGGTAGGGGAATAATTTTGTTGGATTCAGTTACACTAGGCCTCCATGACCTCTGGGTCAAAAGAGCAAACGCAAAAGTGACAATGTGGATAATTGCCTGTTTAGGATAATGGAATACTGATTGAGGGTCAATTATTATAACACCTGAAAGATAAATGAGCTGATGTGAAAGGTTCAGCAGAGATAGCAAACAAGAACTGTCTGCATGCACCATGCCATAGCTAATAATGCAGAGTACAGACTGCTGTGTTTGATAGCAGGGAAGCATATTTCCTGAGCTGAACTACTAAAACCAAGCAGTTTCCGAGCCCTAAAATATTTTAGTTTGTAAAACATGCCATAAAATAGAAATTCAGCTCAACTGCCCAAAGCTGCAGGATTAAAGTAATATTATTTAACATGCTACCCAATTAATTTCCATTATAGCCCTTGTCTGTGCCTCATGTCCCAGACTCATTCTTTCTTCTGTCTCCTGAGTGAACTTTCTTCCATTGCTACACAAATAAAGAAAACCAGCTTTGACATTTGTGTTTCTAAATCCAAGCAAAGAGGAAACACCATTCAGGCTGCTACTGCAGATGCACACTGTGGTTCATAGGATTTTTAAAAAACTGAATTTTGCCCATAAAATCTTTTGAAACTCCTGTGCATGTGGCTAGCCTGGTTACCTTGCTGTGCATTGCTTTTGGGTGGTGTGATTCTTGAAATGCTCATTCCTCACCTTGGTTTTCTTCCTATTTCTTGTGCCCCACAAAAGATGAAGATCCTTCTTTCCTCCTCTACACATCGTGACAGTATATAGTTTGGGTTGGGGAAAGCATTTTCAAGGGGAAAGCACAACTGACCCCTCTTTAGGTTTACGGCCCAACAAGAGGTCAGCCACTATTCTCTCCACTGCGTGAAGGCACGCCAACATGTACAGTGCTTAGAGGGAGCAATATGCTTAGAAACTGTCTTCCACAAAAGTGTACTGGATTAAGACGACGGCTAGTGTCCAGACACCTAGAAAGCCCACCTCTGGTGTGCAAAAAATATTTCCAGATAATTTTGAAATGTCCATTTTCTTGTAGCATCAGATGAATAAGAAACAATAAGAAACAATAAGAAGCAATAAGAAACACATCTCCCTGAACAGCAGAGCTCTGATAAACTACTCTCAGTATGAATATTCATCGCTCAAAAGTATGCCACAGCATAAAACATTATGTAGAAGATATTCCACTCAAGTGAGATGAAAAGGACTCAGGGAATCTTCTGCAATAAACTCACAACTCAATATGAGCCTCTCCCAGTGCTCTTCCACAGTGGCACGTGAGGACTTTGCCTGCTCTTTCTCTGCAGCCTCTGTGTGAACAGGGATCTTTGAAAAAGTGGGAATAAGGCATGTCTGGATCTTTATGACGCTGTCAACAAAATATGCTAGAATACAACAGGCTGTCAAGGAAATGAAAATATGATACTATACCACCTTCAAGGGGACTTGATCACTGCATGAGTATACTGCTAGGGGCTATTGCCCAGTTTGGCTGCAACAGTGTAGATCATTACTGCCCTGTGCCGCTCTGCCAGATACAACTTTTCCCTTAGTAGCTACATGTATGCTAATCTCCCAAACTCATAATCTCATATTTTAGCACAAATCTACCTCTGTAAAAAATTCCAGCTATAATGACTGTAAGTGCAGTAGCAAACTCATTTCTTATCCCCCTCCAACAGGCATATCACACTCTTACAGTTCATTTGTACTCATCATGTAAGCCAGAAGAAAGTGAATGACCAGACCATGAGAGGAGCTTGTGGTTGGTTCTCATCTCTAATTTATCTGATGGCAACATTGCTACTTCTTCTGCAACACCATCAGCTACAGGAAGAGCAGCTTTGATGCCAACCAGGAGTTTCAAATCCACAATGAAACTCCCTTATCTGCAAGGTAAAGGATAAAAACTTATCAACTTGACAAGAGCCCAAGTGTCCTGCTAGAAACACCCTTGGTAGGAACAACAAGGATGGAGAGTAAGTCATGTGACTTTGGGTAACAAAACAAAACAAAAAAATCCCAAACCCTGGGCCACCCATTGAGCACTGTCTCGCAGTGACTAATTTCTGACTAAAACCTTACTGCTTACTGCTTTCCCTCAGACAAGATGAATCACTGTGTGCAGGCTGACAGAAAGAGAAGGCATCCTTTTCCTTTAGCTGCCAAACCCCTCATGATTTTCCTGTATGACAAATGTCCATCCGACAGCGATGAGAGATTTCTGAAACTCATTGAACTCTTCAAGGCTTAAAAGATTATTGAGATCTCTTCCAGCATGGGGATAAGTAAGTTAGCTCTTATTTCAAATATGATGTATTTTCTTTTCCACTGCATTTAACTTCTGTGGGGAGCATACCTCTCAAATGTTCCACATTTCAGGAATGGCTCTCATTTTAGTCTCGAAGCTATTTATCTTCCTTGCAAATTTGCTACCTCTGTGCTTTTGTTATTTAAAACTCTTCCTAGCAGTAAAAACAAAACAATACAAAACCAAACAAAACCTTCTACAAGCTGAGCTTACAGAAAGAGACACACACTTAAAGGAATAAATCCCACGATGTTTTCAGTTCCCATGCAAACATGTGTTTTCTGTCTCTTTGTCCCACATTTGGGTGCTGGCACTCTAAGAGGCATACACAATGGTTTCTAGCACAGAGATCCAGTGTAGGTTTCACTGAGACACAAAAGTTCAAGGCAGGGTCCCCTCTTCTCTCTCACCTATGTACGAGGGACTCACGTGCTACTTGGGCTATCCTAACAAAAGATCCCCAAGCGATGCTCGTTCCTAAAACCAGCTGTGATGAGCCATGCTGGATATTTCAAATTTTCATAAGCTGTGCTAACTGTTAAACATGAGCCTGAATTCTCATAAGTTACAGGAACTGATTACTATCGTAAAACAGTGCAGAGCCCTCCGGAAAGCACCATGCAGTTTCATTCTATAAAAGTCCCGCAGGGGATTCTTGTTCTGAGGCTGCTTGTACAACATAATCAAGCCTTCAAGAGCAGCTCTGTGCCCAACTACTGTGTAACATCCACCGGGTAAGATATGGAAAGTGACAGTTACGATTACATATATCTCTTGAAAGAAATGCTGCTGCTGAATGAATAGAAAACTAGGTGTGAGGGCAACAGATTCATTAGCACACCTCCAAAAATTATGAACCAAAAACTTTCCTGCAACAGTGAGACAAATACCTTAGCCCCAAAAGAGACCAGTAGCGATTTTGCAAAGGATGAAAGATTTGGTGGTGCCCTGATTTGGTGCAGCTCCCTTTAAAATAGTCATCCTACCTCCCAGCCTGATCTAAAAAGGCCACTGTCCTGGAGAAGCAGGATGAAGCAGGAAGCAGGAAGAAGCAGGATTCTGCATAATAGAAATAAATTACTGGGGCCGGTCCTGTTCAACATCTTCATTGATGATCTGGATGAGGGGATTGAGTGCACCCTCAGTAAGTTTGCAGATGACACCAAGGTGGGTGGAAGTGTCGATCTGCTGGAGGGTAGGAAGGCCCTACAGAGGGACCTGGACAGGCTGGATCGATGGTCCAGGGCCAACTGCATGAGGTTCAACAAGGCCAAGTGCCGAGTCCTGCACTTGGGTCACAACAGCCCCATGCAACGCTACAGGCTGGGGGAGGAGTGGCTGGAGAGCTGCCTGGCAGAAAAGGACTGGGGGGTGTTGGTTGACAGCTGGCTGAACATGAGCCAGCAGTGTGCTCAGGTGGCCAAGAGGGCCAATGGCATCCTGGCTTGTATCAGGAATAGTGTGGCCAGCAGGACCAGGAAGGTGATACTGCCCCTGTACTCGGCACTGGTGAGGCCGCACCTAGAGTACTGTGTTCAGTTTTGGGCCCCTCACTACAAGAAGGACATGGAGGTGCCGGAGCGTGTCCAAAGAAGGGCAACGAAGCTGGTGAAGGGTCTGGAGCACAAGTCTTATGAGGAGCGGCTGAGGGAACTGGGTTGTTTAGCCTGGAGAAGAGGAGGCTGAGGGGAGACCTTATTGCTCTCTACAACTATGTGAAAGGATGTTGTAGCGAGGTGGGGGTCGGTCTCTTCTCCCAGGTAGCAAGCAATAGGACGAGAGGAAACGGCCTCAAGCTGCGCCAGGGGAGGTTTAAGTTAGACATTAGGAAAAACTTCTTCACCGAAAGGGTGGTCAAGCATTGGAACAGGCTGCCCAGGGAAGTGGTTGAGTCTCCATCCCTGGAGGTATTTAAAGAATAGATAGATGTGGTGCTCGAGGACATGGTATAGATGGACTTGGCAGTATTAGGTTAACGGTTGGACTCGATGGTCTTAAGGGTTTTTTCCAACCTTGAAGATTCTATGATTCTATGATGTGCAGGAAGCTTGTAAAACCATAGACTTGGCTGGTTCTCTCAGGGACAAATGTAACACCTGGTTCCACTTTATTTTTTTTGGAATGTTAGATTCTGCCTCCTTACACCTTACTTACTATTTGTGTAACTTAAGAGGGATGCCCCTTACACTGAGAGCCTCTGCAGAGGGGACCTGGGGCCACAGGAGCTGCCTCTGAGCGTTGGCATTTTGGCTGGTGTTGATTCCTGGCTTGACAGTTCCTCTGCATGGGACAGATGTTGCAAAGGAGCCACTGGCTAATGTCAGCCTGCTTGCACAGCACAAGCCTTATCAATCTGAGCAAGCTCTGACCTATGGGCTCTTTGCTTCTCAACAGATGGCCACAAGATCCCTTCCACAGGAGGAAATCTCATGAAATGCAAATAACTAAAAATTTATCTTTCTATCAGAAAAAAAATGAAGGTGTCTTTAAAGACATTCAATAGAGATTGTGTGGAAAAAAGCCCTGCAGAGTAAGGGAAAGAAAATCTGGAGTGACAATGAGCTAGAAACCTAGTGTATGGATGGGCAAGGAAGCAAATGAACCCTTGAGTGTTTAAAGTGGAGAAGAATATCCGCCATTTAATTAAGAATGAAAGAGGAACATGATCTGTTGTACACAAAATCCAACTCAAATGAGTAACTTTGGAAGAGATTGATAGCAAACACATCTGCAGTAACAGCCAATATAACTAAGGCAGACCAAGGCCTGAAAAGCCAGCAGGAAGAAAGAGGAGACTTTCTGCATAATAGAAATAAATTCCTAATATTATCTCATCTTCAGCTAACTTACGTAGCTTGAAAGATGGGAATAAATCAAAATCAAACAGATCTTTATCAGCAAGGAAGTTGGTAAGTCTAGTCTGTAAGCTGGCAAAGTTCTGAAGAGCACTCATGAGGACTTAACTCACTAGACATCAGCTTAAAATAACCTTGTAGTTGAGGGTTTGCCGAGTATGCTGCAAAAGAGAATTGCTTAATGTAGTTTTGGAGGAGACTTTGCAGCATGATGGAAAGGTAAAAGGGGCTTTTTCCTTAGGTAGCAGGCTGGGAAAATTCCTTCCCAATAATTATTTTAATGCTGTTGGGCTTCATTGTAATACTAATTGTCATGGTGTCAGGAGCTTTTTTTTTTTTTTCTTTTTTCTTTTTTTTTTTTTCTATTTTTTAATTGCATCTTCTCATTTACATTTCAGTAGAGGCAAACATTCTAGCATGTTAAAGCTGAGATGTCAAAAAGGACATTACAGTAATTTAGATGGTAAGTACCTGAACTCAAAAGTAAACTTACTGGAAGGAACTTAGAACAAGGTGCTAAGAACTGATCAGATATATGTACAAGAAAATGAGAAATCACCTTTGAAAAACATGTTTTTTCCTGTAGCTTTTGTCATTGATGTTTTTTCTCCTTCAAAGAATAATTTTGCAAACAGCAGCAATGTTACTGAAGACATAACTGAAGCTTCACAGTCTGTGTGATTAAAAGCAAACTTAAAAGCAGATTCCTAAACAAAAAAAAATATGCTGTATTTATTAAAAATTAAAATGGACTGAAGTCAAAGCAGCGTTCAGATTGTTTTTAGACAGGCTGCAAATACTCTACACTTTTTCCCTTTTTCTTTGTGAACAGTTCATATGCTGCTATTATGCTAAGCTACTAACATAACCATGATACAACGACAGAGAAAAGATGCATGCCTGACTCAAATGATTCTTAAAGACACCCTCACACCCCTTACATGAAACCAAAAAGTCAACTGCAGGCTGCAGTCAACCGTGAGAATTCTCAGTCAATACCACCATAAACAGCGCACACACCCTGACAGCTCTCCGAAGCTTCATCATATGAAAACCAGATACATGAATAGACAGACATCTGGAACAGCATCCCAATTGAGCTTTGGCTTAATATTTGGCATCACTGCTGGCCCCAGGCTCGTGTGACACGATAGGTTTCCCTTCTCATTCTGATCCTCAAAACCATACACCCCACATGGATGTACCTCGCCAGCTTCTTCCCAGCCTGCCTCCCGTGACCCTTGTATGAATGAGGAACCCAGAAGCCACAATGGACAAGTATGACTGAGAAAGCAGGGTTTGCCTTGCCGTGGTTTGGAGAAGACAGGGGAATAAACTTGAATGTGACACACTGCAGAAGGGAACACCTGAAACCAAGTTTTCTATTAAGTTATTTTGTGGCATCTTACGGGTTTGGGGGCTAGGGTGACTTGGAGAGGAAGAAGGAAGGAGCGTGAAACATCACATTTCAGAGGAAGAACTAAAATTAACATCAATAGCTAAACTCTCTGATTAAAGGGAGGCTTGCAAGTAGAAACTTTAATTAGCAGTTTAAGCGAGCACTTGAGACTTTCAAGTTTTTAATATACAGATTACCATGAAGTCATCTTTCCTGCTGTCCTCCATGAGGTTAATATTCACAGAGCTTAAAAAATGGTGACCTACTCCTGCTTGGATGTGCCACACAAATTCTAAGAACATGCAGGATGGGGAAAAAAAATTAATTAGCAATGAAGGAGACAGTGACAGCAGTAGAAAAATCTTCTGAAGCATAGTCTTAAGTTTTCACTGAGAAAAGCTTAAGGCTGTTTTCTTCTTTCTTTTTCAAATCAGTATCTTTAAATGCTTTCTGAAGTAAATAGGAGATTGTAACATATAAGGTGTGGATAGTACGTCGTTTCTATTGAAAAATCTGAAATGGACAGGAAACTTGAAAGTGGAAGGGACGGGTTCCCCAGCCATGCCACGTACCATTTTAATGACCCAGGCATGCCAAGGGGGAGCAATGTAGGCAGTGACATACTAACTTATACTTCATATAGAGTTTAATCTGCCATACCAGAAAATGGATGTCCAGTTTTTCTCTAAGGGTAAAAACATTTATTTTAACAATAGTCATTTACTTCAACAGGTCTGTATCAATCCCTTTCCTTATTTACAGAGAAATAAACCACTTGCTGTTTAGATAACATTCTCTTCAGGGCAGGCGCAGCTTATCGGAGCTGCCTGCTGCAAGCCAAGTCCGGGTTGCAAACAATATGCTTTTACCAGCTCTACTGCCTTGAAATCTGACAACATAAAGTAAAGCACAAATTGCTTTCCAAGCCTTTCTTTGGCTTTCCTCAGCATAGCTAGGAGAGATTTGGCCCATTTATACTAAAAGTGAGAGAGAATGAGAGTAAGAATATGAGAGTGTCAGCTGGCTCCTCCAGGGAAAATCCTGGCCATGGGCTGGGCACCCTGTCTAGGAGTTTAACCAGCCTTTTACCATGGTGTGGCATACTCTTCCGATGGACTTTTAATCCATCCACTCAATAGCATGCACAGAGATAAAACCAGCAGAAGCCAAGAGCAAGAAACTAGGATTTTTTGCCACTTTGCTCTTTCATTGCTTTCCATTCTCTCACCTGTAACTTACCCTCCTCCATGGATTTAACTCTGTCACTGTGAGTAAGCTCAATGCACGCGTAAGGCAGGTGAAACAGCTTTTCTCAGTTGCTCTGTATTTGTATGCACACAAAAAAATGCTGATGTGGTCACTCACAGCCTTAGAGGAGCTACCCTCCCCGCCTGTCTGTGTCTGGCAGGGATGGCAGGTAGCAGTGAGGTAGCAGCAGGCTGTCCTGCTACCAGCACCTCCATCTACCATGAGCCACTGTAAACATGTCGTGGACAAACTCCATGCAAAGAAATGGCACTATCTGAACTGCCTGATGTGCCTGTCTTCTTTTCATACCATGGTCCAAGTCAGGTTGGCAGCTTTAATTATCATTTTCCCTTCCAGCTGGCCTACACACACTCAGGTTTGAGGCATCGTTCCAGAGCAGTCTCCAGGTTTTGAAAAGCCCACCTCTCTCCACAGCTGACACCTCCGCAAGGTGTCTCAGAAAAAAAAACCCTAGGTTGAAATTCTGGCAGGGCAATGAAGGAGGAGTTGGCCAGGAGGTTTCTAGTTCCACCTGCATTAAACCAAAACCAAATCGCCTTTTCTGTCAGGGAAGTCCAGCTCTAAAGTCCCTGGAGGTCCTGCAACAAGAAGCACTGCTTCAGGGCAAGGTGCAGTGAGAGAGGACAGCCACTCTGTAGAGCTCTCCTCCCTGCTTTGACAAACAGTCCAGTCTTTGCACTTCATGTACAAGGCTAATAAACTCTATAAAATATCAAAATTACCGTTACCAGGGGATACATCAATAATCCAGGGATTTCTCTCTTAGCTGTGTAGCGGCTTGGTGTGCTGTGACCTACCACCTTCAAAATTATAATCCCTTCACTGAATGAGACACAATTAAAAATAATATAACGTTTCAAAGGATTAAGTGCTCCCATATGGAGATCAGTTCTTTAAGTGTTGTAATTTGCCAACTATAAATATGCTGGAATTGTTTTAATGAAATATCCTGTGCTATTATGTAAGTACAGTATTGTTTCCATTCACACTTCTGTTCTACACAACTATTCCAGATGTTCTACCCACCATCTCGAGATGTTCTTTAGGCAAAAAAAAAAAAGTATATATACATGCATACACATTTAAGTATGTATGTGTATAAACAAATATATATGTGCATAAAAATCAACTTAATGAAATAAAATCTAATGTTAAATTTTACATTTAATAGAGGTTCTCTAGGCATGTCTTAATCTTCTTTTAACGAACCTGCAATCACATAACTCAAACCCTTAAATTATCATGATCGTAAGTTGTAACAAAAACAAGAATAAAAGTTTATTAGAAGGTCAAAACCTGTCAAGTACAAGCAAGAGAAAATACAGAGATGCAGAAGAAGCAGAGAGGTCAAGTACTTCTGAAAAAATTCGGGTACTGTACCTTCAAGTATATTGCAGCAGTAGGTGACTAGTTACTGCTGTTTTATTTAATAAGACTTCACATAAATTCCAGCTGCTAACCATGTAATAAGTCCATCTCAGAACAGAAGGGCTTCTATTCTCCTGCCACACTACGGTCCTGACTTCCACCCACCTCTCTGGGAGTTACAGCTGTACTGAGGGCTGAATAGATCCCATGGACCATTTTCCTGCATTCACATTTGATTATAATGTGTGAGCTGTGCAAATGAACAATCTTTGGATTTAAGGAAAAAAACCACCTCATTTTATGTAACCCTATATGTGGTACAGTAATAATCCTGGGGCTTGACTGCACAGTAATTTTCTCAGTGCTTTAATGCAGTGATGGCACTTTTTTAAAACAAGAAGGAGGGGAAAAAAAAAAAGAAAACGCACACAGAAAGAAGAAGAATGAGATTAAAAGATTAGCATCTCTGACTTTTTCTCCTCTTGCTTCTTCCCCCATTCTCTTTTTCCCCCTCTATTACAGTTATCCTGCTTTTTATTATGTAACTCTAGCACTTGTATTAGGGGTCCAATTCTTTGCAAAATGCTGAGGGTCCTAAACATTCATCTTTTTCCAGCAATTTTATGCAGGGAAAATACTTTTTTTTCTGGGCAGTCTGTGCAGCTGTTCCATAACTCCTGCTGCAGCCTCAGGTGGTGGTAGGTTCTGCTGTACAAATCAGTATTTCCCATACGAGGAGGAGGAGGAGGAAGTGGACTGGAAGATCCAGATGGCAAATTGCTGTCCAGCCCTGGCATTACGTGACTGATAGGTACACCAACTGAACAGGAATGGGGGAAAATAAACAATGCAGATACTGGTTGATTAGCGAAAAATCGCTACTTTTTTCCTCTAAAAAAAAGGGAACTTTTGTTGTTGCCTCCTCAGCTGCCTGTTTCTCCTGTTCCATGTGTAGTTTTTGTGCTCTTGGATAGTTAGAAATAAAGTATTTACAACTGGGGAAATAAGGAGATACTTTCTCCCTGGTTTATAATGGAGGTTTTTGAAAGTGAAAGTAAAAGTAATAACATAATTTTGGTGATGTTTTTCCCCATAAAAATCTTACTGAAAAAATGAAAATCCTGATGACAAGAAAACTATTTTATAAAATATTTAGTTGTGAAAAAAATTTTTTGAAAGGGAATATTTATTATCAGTGGATGCTTATTTCAGGATGAAATGAAGGTATAAAAATAAATACAACATTTCATTTTTCTCTTAACAGTTGTACAGACAGTGCTGCATATTAAAGCAGTATGTAGTGGTTTTTCACTTTAACATTTTTAATCTCTTTGCAATGTTCTTCTTAAAGGAAAACTTAATTATTTCTCAGACAGTCTATAAGCTTTTCTCTGGAGACCTACCTCAAGTATCTGTAACACAAGCTGAAACTACATTTAATAATGTCCACTGTGCCAAATTCACTCTTTAAAAAGCAAAAGCTTTCAAATCATTACAGCATAAGTGTTTAAAAAAAAACGTGTACAAATGGCAGGCTTTTTAAGACATTGGACATTGCATGTGTAACTCTTCAAGAAAGCATGTGACAGCCTGGGAGGGTGGTGAGGACACCCCTGACCAGCGACCATATGGTCACAAAGACATTCAGACCTAGAGACTCATCTGCAGCCAGCTAGATGAAGCACACCGAACATGCAGGCCTGAACTAAATTGGCAAAAACACTTGTCCTGTTTGTAGGAATAGAAAAAAAAAAAAAAATCCAGGTGCTGTTCCAAATTGGTATTTCTCTGCTGCAAGCTGAGTTAAGCTAAGCTACAGCTTCAGTTCTTTTGCCCGTGGAGTTAGCACCCAGCCAGCCCAGCTTCGACTCAGGTGCAGCTTTGACTTGATGCTCTCAGCATCTCCGAGCACAAGCATGGACATTTTTGCCAGGCATGATGCTCTTTTTGCATTTTTTCCAGGGTCTGCACAGTGAGCAACTGCAGACCATGCAGTGGCCTGGTGTGGAGACATGCAGGGAAGGGGTGGGAAAACCGAAGGAGGCTTGCTGAAAGGGTGACCACAGTTGCTTGGGATGATTATACAAATGGCTCTGCATCTTTTGATGTTTCGTCTTTTCTAATAATAAGATGGTCATCTGCACGCTTTGCTTTCTGAGAAACGCTGCTTCATTTCTCTCCCATAAAAATGGTCTGTTTCCTCTCAGCAAACAAATTAGAGGAAGAGACCTATAATAATTTACAGTATATCAGACAGTTATTACTGTGCAATGATATAAAATGGTGATTGTACTAAGTGAGAACTTTGGTAAAATTCATATACTGGAAACAGAAGAGTAAATTCAGGTTTGGTACCATGTGTCTGAAGTCAAACCATCCGGGGCAACATATAGATTCCAAATCCCAATCACCTTACTCATTCATGTAGTTTCATCATGATTATTCAAGCACTGACAGTGTGTTTATGCCATAATAAATAAAGAAGATGAGAAATTACAAGGCTGACTTGTGTGAATACAACAGGCACCATTTGGCCTCCTGTGCCAAAGCATCATAGCGAGACTGCAGGTCTTGCTATTGCAACCTTTGCACGTACCAAGCATTTCTTAGTACAGCTTAGAACAGGAAAATGAGGAGAGAGAACTTGTTAGTTCCTGCTTACCACCCAAAACACAAGAGGCAAAGCTCTGTTAAACGGGACCTATTTCACAGAGCTGATAAAATTCAAGAGTTCAACAGTGTCACAGCTTGGCATCCGCATTAAACCTTATTTTTTATTAGTTAATGCGTGTGTTACATTTTAATGGATGCTAATGTAAATAGATGTGCTTATTATGACTTTGGTGCACTCACAACAGCTTAATAAAGCATTTTTATTGTCATCATTTATTGCCACATTCTTTTCGCACTTGAGTGGTGTAAGTCCAAAATAGCCCCCTAGAAGTCATGGGTTTACCTAGGTGTAAATCTGTGGTTACTTTAGATGTTTATCGGCCTGAAAGGAGACTCTGGCTCACAGAATCTAAATATCACTTTGATTTAAGCCCTGCTGAGTTTAAGCAGACTGTAACCAGATCCTGAAGAATCACTCTAGCTCTGGAGGAGAGGAGTAATAATTTTAAGTAGGGGAGGACTCTATTCCTTTATATAGCTTTTTTAAAAAAATATTTTTAAATAAGATGTCTTGCTTTCCCTATGAAATAGCTATGAAAGAAAGTTAACTTTCAGAAGGTTATCAAACCATTTTAGCTCCTCAGTGCCTTTTACTTACTTTATCCTTGAGAAAGCAGTCTGCCACAGTCCCTTTTCTCCTCCTCATTTTTCAGATCGACTATCAATGTCATTAATAGTGCAACACACTGAAACACTGAGAATTTTCATCCCAGGAAGGGTTTGTACACGTAATGAAAGATGTGGAGACTGCACAAAGTACTGCTGAAACACAACTGTGACTTAATTGAGCACAGCCAGGTTTAAGAGGGCAAAGTGATGTCAGAGAGCACGTTATGGCCAGAAGAGAGAGATCGGGGACCTCTCAGAGGCATGGGGAAGACCAGCAAGAAGAACATAAAGCATGGGAGATCATACACGTCTACAGCTGCAGCTGTGGAAACAAAACTGGCCTAACATTTTACAAAAGGTATCAGATTGTGAGCACTCAAAAAATGCTATTTACACATCACAGAAAAAAAAAAAAAAGAAGGGGCAACTCCAGGAACACTGTTCCCCTGAGCCAGAGCTGGTGTGCTGATCAAGAAGAACTCGGTACCAGAAGATCAGGTGCTCCGAAAGATGCCATCTAACTGAAAGCATGACTCCACTACCACGGTACATGCTTCTTGAAGAACACAACTAACCACAGCTGAGCATGAGAGACCTGAGAGGAGATAAGGTCAGATTGGCAAAGTGCTTGATAATATATAGGGAGACAGATGCTGGAACAAATTACCCGAGTGCAAACGAGGGCATGGCTCCATGGCATGCCAGTGGTACCCTGGCAAGACCACATGCCTGCAAAACTGCACAGAAAATGCTACATTGCATTTATCACAGCAAAAAACCCCTACATGGAGGCATTTACCACAGAGCAGCTGAAATGCCGTGGGTATCTTCTGGTAACACATTATGTATCCGAGACTGGTGTTTTCCCCAAACAGTTTTTCCTTGTGTCAGCAAGCTCAGACAGGAGGACATGCTTTTGCTCTAACCAGTCAGGGGTGCTTCTTGCCTTTTTTCCACCCAAGCTTGCTCGACTTAATAGCTCTCCCTTACAAGACTTCATCATGACTCAAAATTTATGAGGGAAGTTTTCTAAGGTAAAAGGGCAAGCAGGTGCCTTCCACTGACTACCAGCACCTTGCTCCTACATGTGCTGTTGAACTTCTCCCCAAACTGGCTCCGTAGGTGCCTGTGAAAAGGAGGCTGAAGAACAGGCAATCCAGCTGGCACCTGCTGCAGCCAATATGCCCACAGAGACGTAAGAAACTTTTGCAGTGAACTCCCAAACATCCTCCGGATTTCGGCTTCATTACAAATATGGATTTCAGGCCAAGTTTGCCAAAAGGTTCGCAAAGATCTATGTATCCTTCTGCAGACCTAGCCCAAATTATGACTTCAGGTGAAAGCCATGAGAAAAACCAGTAGTGATTGTTTCTTCCTGAAGCCAGGCAACTGTTATTAGTTTGGCACCAAACCCACAAGTCAAACACAAAATGTGAGACAGGAACAGTAAATGAAGGAATATTTCCTATCAATCTCTGCAGGCCAGAGCTGCATATTTTTACATGCCTAGGAACACCAATTTAGAAGGCAAGAATAATAACAAAATACAAAAGAAAGACAGGAAGCTGGGGTGAGAATCTCCTGATGTGCTAATTAATTCTTGATTCATTCTTCTGCTGTAGGCGTATAAGAAACTATTAAGGAATTGCACAAGTGTCTGTGCAAGCTGTGGGCCCAAATTCTGGTTTCTGTTAATCTGGCAGAAACCTTTTACGCTGACTATGGCAGAAATAACTTATTTAAAGTGACGTAAACCTGTGAAGTGCAAACATGCCTTATCCTTGACAGAAAAGAACCTACTGATTTTTGTCTATTTTTTGAAGTTCAGAATCCTGAATATAACACAATGTGAAACAATAGGAAAAAAAAGCATGCTTCCAGCAACACCCTCTGTTTACTGAGCCCAGACTAACTTTTTAAGGAAGCTAACACTGAAACTAGACTGAACCTAACTTTCTTTTCCAGATTTTTTCAAAGGTAATGCAGGAATATTGGACAAATGGAGAATGTAGCAAATCCTCAAACACTTGGAGTTCAGCAGCTTGGGGAGCTATACCCAGACCCTTTCCTTCTTGTGGATGTGGGGCTGCACATGTCATCAAAGCATTCACGTTGACCACAAGGTCTTATCATCCTGTTGCAGTCAGTCATCTGTCAACAACACAGAAGGTCACACCTCTCATCTGTCAGTAAGTGATGAGTCCAAGGATTTCTCCAAACGAACGATCTCCAGTCCTAAATAGAAGCAGCCACCAAGCACTGCTTTGAACAGGCTGTTTTGCTTGCATTCCCCGTGCTGCCCCACCAGCTCCTTGCCCCTGGAGAGCTGCAGCACCCCGATTTGGAAGCAGCACTGAATTCAAGTCTTAGACCTACCATTGACAGCATGACTTGGAGACTGCCCTAGTCTCAATGTACGTTTCGTCTACACTTGCAAAGAGTCTCTTTGGCAGAATACCTAAATGCCACTATCCCACAGCACAATTAACAAATCCAAGGTGAAAAATTTTGTATCAGTTCCCCGCTCTCACACCTACACAGGCTTTTTGTGGCCATAGCTACTGAAGGTCTGCCTCTTCAAGGAAATACTCTGTGCCTGAAACTCGTGCTGCCTCAGAGGCACATTTCACTTCCTCAAAGACCTAGCAAAAAGCCAGCTTAGTTACGCCCACACAAAGCTACAATCACTCCCTAAGTCTTTGGGAATCCTGGCTTTGGCTGGATTTTGTACTGAAATTCTTGAGAAGGCTGCCATTAAAACAGAGCATCCACTCTTCAGAGACCCAAGCTGGGATCTGAAGAAACAAATCTATTTTACTATTCTGTGCTCAGGCAGAGCCCTGAATATGACCGCTACTTTTCACAGTATGTAAGCACAGCTCTTGCTCCACAGTACCATTTTGCTCACAATATCAAGAGAAAACATGTCATTTTTTCCACAGATTTTGCAATAATAATTTCCCAGAAGCATACTTTATGATAGCGCAATACAATATGCCTTTCCTGCAAAGAGTCAGTTGTGAGCTGAATCACTGGAACTGTTTTCTGAAATGCCTACTTTAAAAATACTTCCACTCAATGACTGCTTTTCAAACAAGGTAGTCAAAGATTATAAATCTTCATAACATGGGGTATCCTTTAACACAGTTACATGTTTTGAAGCCCAATTTTAGGGATGCTTCCTGAGATTAATTTTAACAACAAAAGCAGGTGGTGTGGTGTCCTTCATCTTTAAGATAAAAGAGGGATGGCCAGATAGGGAGCCACGTAACACAGAAGTCTCTTGCATTTTATAATTCTAAAAGCATGCATGTATACTGAATCACATCTAGGTAAAATTAAGATGCCAAAAAAAAAAAGTCTTTTTCACCTCCCGTCTATCTCATAAATAGGAAAAAACCCCAACCAACCCACCAAACGCACAACCAGAAAACCTAAAACCCCTGAAGCCACCCCCCACCCCAAACCCTGCAACCCATGGATATCATCAAGAAGAACCTGCCTTCCAGTACTTTTTGTCCCCATGGTTCAGCAGTAAGAATTCAACCAAACATTCTGGTTTTCTCCCTGTCTGGGCAACTTTCCAAAACTTCCAAGCTCAACAGGCAACTTTTAGTCCTATTTTGGTTTCATTCCTTTGTGCTGCTCACCTGTTTCCTCCCTGTTAACATTTGCACAAACTACAAAAGCAGTTGCAGTGAGAAACTCCTTCACAAAAATGGTGCTGCAGTACTATCTTTAAAAACATTGAAAAACTTATCAAGAAACTCATAATAATGACAATACTCTAGGAACCTAGAAAACAAATACAGAAATTTGCACACTGAGTATAGATGTACCTTTGTTTAACCAGCTCATCCCTCATTTCAAATAATTTCCTCTAGTCAAACAGTTCCAACACCTCCTCACCTGACCAGATGGAAGGATGCAAAACATCATTCTACCAACTTTTACCTCCTTGTCATCTGATTCTTCTAGGATCTAACTAGCCCTTGTGTGGATACAAAAGAGAATGATCTTATTTTTAAAAGAGGAAAAAATCTACACAGCTCAAATGAAGATAATATGTAAAATCAATTCTTTACTTTTCAACACCTCTAGAATTTTGGATAGAACCAAAATCTGCACAGAACCATAACACAGCTAAGGAATTTACTTCATCTCATGATTCATCTAGTTTTTCCTCTTCTACTCCTCCAGCTTCCTTATCAGGTTTCCATGTGCCTGTTTCACTTTTTAGAACTCGTGTTGTTCCAATAAATAGCTTTTTGTTTACACACCACGTGCCTAAAAACTGTTTTTCTTATGACATTAAAAAAACCACCAAGAGGAAAAAATACGTTTCTCTATATCCATTTGCTTCTAAGATACTTCTTAATCTTCGCAATGGTTCTCTTTTAATCCAAAACCCTTGAGGCATTTTAGAAGGTAAATGAGTGATTAGAGGCATTCCTGCTGTAATTTATACGCTTTGTAAACCCTAATTGTTCTGAGTCAAAGATTTCATTTTTCCTAAAGTGCCAAGTTTAGTAGGCTTCAAGGTGCACTGCAAGATGAATCCAACTGGTCAGACTTTAATGGGTTCTGGCCCACCTTGGTGTGTGTTTTGCTTCATATTTTAAAATACAGAGATTTCAGTTGTTGGGGAAAAAATAGTATTTTCTATTACTAACTGAAAAATGCTTTTCATCAAAATGAAAATTACATTTTGAATTTTAAAAAAAATCCTCACCAGCTCTAATGTTAAGTAATTTCCTGAGGTCATTTTAGATGCTTCTAAGACTTGATATATCTTATAGCAAAAATGAAAGAATACAAATATTAGCTCAGTAATTTGCTATTAAATTGTAAAGCAAACAAACCAAAACCAGCTGCATACCTAAAATGTAAAATTCACTGACTACACAATGGTGCAGCATAATATGGAGGTTTCAGTGGTGCTTGCTTGGAACGATCCATACGAGCTCACATATAGCTACTTATTAATAATATGGCCATTGGAAACTTTTAGCTAATAAAAATCTTCATGCTTTGTCATCATGCACTATACATATTCACGCACAAATGACTAAAGAGAAAACTGCAGGCATGATGAAACCACACAAGTCAGCAACGCTAGGTGGTGGCTGTACAGCAAGAAGGAACTAGTTTGAATGGAAGAAATGTACATATAATTTATGTATGCAAGCATATACTATGTATAGAGTGGTGAAATAGTCATATCTCAAACTAATATACAGGAAATGCATACAATTTAAGTTTTTGCTTTAGGTACAATACACTTCTATTTCTAACTACTGAGCAGCTGAAATCTTGTTTCCTCAGCCCAACGTAATTTCATGCTTAATTTACAGAAAAAGAATACCCAAGGACTGTCTGAAAGGGGAGAAAATATGGATAGTATAATATTAGTACAGGGACCTGCTAACTCTGTTGTTTGGCAAGCAGAGGGGCCTGTGTAGTTTCTACCCTTCAGTGCATCAGAGTAAGATTCCAGCAAAAACACATGTTAAGAGGGGGAAGGAGGGAGGGCTGGGTGTTCAGCTGAATGAACTTACTGTTACCTTTTTTTTTCTAACGTAAGTCATCTTTTTCCTGATACTGTCTGAATTTGAAACATCTAATTTAATCCATTGAAGGGCCCCGTCTTCCTTTTATTTCCTGTCTGTACTGGAGCAGTCGCCTGTTTCAATTACAACTTTCTCCAGCTCCTACATTTTTCGTGCTCCAGCTGGCTCAAAGTGCACTTCCTTGGAAAGTAAAATGCACTAACTGTGCTGATCGGAGACTGATAGCTGGAAAACCACAATATTTAATAGCTGAGCTGATAAGAGGAGGGGTTAACAAAAAAAAAAAAAAATCAACCCCAACAAAAATACCTCACCCCCCCCAACACAATTTTGAGCCTAAACAAAAGGATATTATATAGCTATATGTTCAATTAAGGCCCCATTTAAAATATATATACATAGAACTGCAGACTGCTTACATAAATTCATACTTTTATGGTAAATTTCATCCACTTCTATGCATGTGTGTTAAATGTTTCTTTCCTGCTTTTCAGTCAGTTAGTGCTGACTGGGGACTAACTCAGTGCAATTATTTCAAAGAACGGGATTGTGGGATTGATATGGCACTACTGCAAAGCCCTTTCCAGCTAAAAATAAGGTTGTTTTGTAGTCAAGATGGCAAAAAAAAAAAAAAAGTTTCTGGGCTGTAAACACCAGTGAATGTATTTTTTTCTGCTTTATGAAAACCACAAATCTTTTTTTTCCCCTTTCCTTCTTACTCACAGGGCAATTTAATTACAGTTTAATCTCTTTCAGTAAGCACCCCTTGAGACCTTATTGTCCAAGTACTGTATTATCAAGGCTACAGCTACAATTTACTGCAGTAGGTGGGGGCTCTCTTTAGGAAGGCCAGAAGGTACCAAAGAAGTCAAGAGAAAAAAGGAAAAAAAAAAATAGAAATGAAATAAAGAAAAAGTAGTTCAGTTACTTTATTACTAACTAACAGTGCAAAGCTTTACTGGACCCTAGAGTTACTAGTTCAATAATTAGAGAAACACTGCAAAGGCGATGGCCAGCACTCCCCCTCTCTAACACGCTTGCGTCAGTGAGTTTGAATGAAATCTCAAACAAAGTTGTTCAGTGCTACAGTTGCTGCGGCAGCCTAGATACAGGGGCGTGGGGTGGGGCAAGGGAAGAGGTTAATGAAGAAAAGCAGGTTGTTAGGTGTGAAATGCAAAGCATAGATATTTTGGTTTATAGGGCAGTATTGAAAATAAGCAGTAACTAGTAATTTAAAGAAAAAAAAAAATCTACAGACCTTTGCCAGCTTTGTTTTCAAATTAATTTGAAAGTATTTTCCTGAGATGTGAGAATGACTTTGGGTGTAGAAAACTGAACTTAATTCAAGCTGGTAACGTGGAGGACGTCGTAACAGCTAGTTTCTCCTGCTGTTTGTACTGGTACAAGCACTGTGAAACAAACGCAACTGAGAAGAGAACTGGTTCAGTATGAAATTACTCATGCTATTGAGGAGATCATAGCTACCTGATCTTTCAGGTAGGGTTTAATTGTATGTTTGCATAGGCAATCAAATTATATCCAAGGCACACGGCACATAAACACGGTGTAGTGAAATTTAAAGTGATGCGTTACTAATATCCAAGAATGATATTTTTCCAATTATTTTTTGTTAAAAATCCCCAACTCTACTGTTCCCTGTCTGCTCTCTCAAAACTGTTTACTGCACATGGCAGCAACTTGTTGCCAAGTGCACAGATATGATACGGTATGTAGACAGTGACCTAAAGGGAATATTTATTTCTCTGCAGTGTAGGAGGTTATGGTTACAGCTATCAAGCTGTTTCAGTTGCTGATTTATTCACCCAGAAGGATAGATACAATATTTTTCTAAATCTGTTTCCTATTAAGTTTTCCTCCCCCCTGCCATGGCCGCCCCCCTTCAAGATTCCTAAAATGGATGAAATCTCTTCTTTTCTCAGCCACAAACCAAGGTATACTTTTATATAAAAGTCCCTCATCCTTGAGGCGATGATCAAGGAACAGGATATCCTGGTTAATACTAATGCGGGAAGAAGGCTTGCTCATTCTCACAGACTTTTCAACCCACTGGTGCCTTCTGAACCAGCCTAAGGCAGGCTTTCCTTTTCTTCTCTGGGAAAAAGAGAGGGAAGAAAGAAAAAAGAAAAAAAAAAAAAAAAAGGAGGCAGAGACTATTTTAAAAGCTAAATCTGCCACGGGATGAGGCAGCATGGCACTAGAGACGCATGCTCCATCCTGAGCCCACACCACTTCTGGGCAGAACTACGTTTTGAAGCAAATATTACTAAAAGTAATAACAGCAGCCATGACAACAGAAGATATTCCAAAATCTGGTTGCAGAATGTGGAGAAGCTCCCAAAGAACCTGCAGTTGTGGTTGACAAAAAACCCCCACAAAAACAACCCACAGAAACAGTAAGTGATCTTCTAGCCCCTCTGCTATTTCTCACACACAGAACTAGCCTCTCAAGAATGGAAAAGCAACTTATGCAAAGAAAAGTCAGGAGTACACACCAGTGCAAACTATCCATTTCAGCACATAGACACATACCTCACCGTTTCAGTATCCACTATGTTCTTGTCTCCTGACTTCTGTTAAATTACTGTCGATTAAGATCGGTGTTGAGGAGATAAGGTTTTTAATAATTGCTTTTATTTCCCAGAGCAAATGTTTATGCAAGTAGCATAACACCTTGTTCTTTTAATACATTTTAAGGCATTATGCAAATAGCAAGATCTAATCAATGACAAACATGTTAGCCACATGAATAACTGAGCAGTCTTTGGTCTTACTCCTCTTTAACATGTATTATACAGGTGGGCTGTGGTTCTGCGTGTTTTATATTGGTAAAAATCTCACTAATTGAAGGGGAAATAATCCTAATTTATATCCATATGAGTCAGGAGGGCAACAAGAACCACAATCATTTAAGCCTTAAAAAAAAAATAACAAACAGAAAAGCTTTTCCTGCTAGATACAAATCACTGTGAAAGAAATAAAGCCAAACTTATTTACCTACACACACAAATATGAACTCATGCCATGAGATTGTATTAATTCCCTACAGTGTTACGAGACTTCCTTCTAGTGAGTCAAACAACTTTATTAGGAGAATTTAGTCAGGGGAAGAAAGGAATTAAACCTCCACAATCAGTTCAGGAACAGCACTGAATTCATTCTTGCTTATCATAGGGTGATTTTTGCACTGGCAATTTTTTTTTTTTTGCCCTCAATGCTATTTTCCAAGATTGTTTTTATGCTGGTATAAGCCACTAATATTTCAGCCATTTTCTCCACTGCCTGGGCTTACTAAATACCATGCCTCATAAAACAGGGATTTAAATCTTCCCAGAATAAATGCATTTTATTTCTCACGCTGCCCCCTCCTTCCCCACCCAAGGTTTCTACTATAAATGGCTGGTTACAGCCCAATCAAGAGCATAAAAGCAATTGAATAAATAAAACTATGAAGTAAGTGTAAAATATTAGTATCCAGACATGCAAGATGTATGCAGGTACTATGAAACTTCCACAGCTGTATGGGCCTGGAGCTCATGTGGTGCCACAGGTTTAACAGGACCCGCTACCAATAAGAGTTTTATTTGCTTAATAAATTACATTCAAAAGCACAATAGTCCGGGCTCTTAGCTGTAAAATTGCCAAATATTGTCAATGACTGCTCTCTGGTTATAAATAGTAAAATAATGTACAACTCATTAGATTTTTGATTCCCTATGCAATTCTTTCTAACCATTACTCAGAAACATAAAAAGTGACTCTACATGACATTTTATAGAGGTTATAAATTGCTATGAGGAGATGACACGGGATAAATTTGTAGGCAGGGTGAAAGGGACCTAGCCAAGACAAATGTGTAAATTAAGAGTTCGGGCAAAGTGTGGGACTACATGAAACAATACTGAAATCATAAAGATAGATGGATAAGGATTAACTACAGCAAAAAGAGGTTTACACTGATGGAAAAAACACTAATAGACCTCTCCACTGAAGACAGATAAGTTAACTGTGCCTGGTAGTATATAAAAGTCTTAAAAGCATTTCAAGTAACTTTAATGTCCAAAGTAAGATTAGTTAAACTGGGAGAAGCATTGTACAATAGCCATCTCATTTAGATGAGCCAAAGTTGCAGGATTTTGTATTAAATTTTCAGGATGAGTTTTGGCAGCTCTACAATAATTTTACTGGACCATAGGGAAGATAAATGTTTCACTGGACAACGTTCCCAGAAAATTAAACAAGTTCCTTATTCCTTTTTAAATAAAGGAACTGATTTTTTTTTTTTAAAAGGACACACATAACAATACTTTTGTATTATACATTTACATACTTAATCAACATATGAATGGAAGAGAATGGAATCAACAAATGAAATGACTCCACATCCCCAGTGCTATGCAATAAATGTTCACCTGAACATCTTGGGATATACATTTCACTGCTGGGACAGTATCTAATAAACATCTCTCCACTAAGAAATGTGCCAATTCTTTTGGACAAAAACTGTGGTAGAAAACTGGAAGATATTTTGACAACCTCATTCACAGCAAAAGCCTTCATCAGCTAACATCATTACAGCTGTAGTGGTATAAGAATAAAGCAAGATAAAGTTTTTAAGGAGAGGCTATAGATTTTATGAAGCCAAATGATAAAATCCGGAAAAAAACCCACGCTAATATTTTTACACATACAAGCCTTTTTTTCAGGTCTTGATCTGCTTCAGTTAGTGCAATAAATGGTGCTACCTCCTCCTTACAAACTACACCTCATCTACAAGCTTTCAAACAAGTACACTTTGTCACACACTCTCCTCTTTTCTTAAATAGGGGGGAAATGCCTCACCACACTGAGTATTTCCCTCTAATACATTAACACAGCACAGGAAAAGTGCTCCCAGTGCAATCACAGCAGCAGGGTAGTCCAGTGGCAGAATATCAGGCTGAATATCTGGTGGCTTTGTTCTATGTGTAGCCCTGCCATGATTTGACCTTTGGTACCTTTCTAACCATTCCCTCTTTCATCCTTTATCTGGCCTGTCTATAACAGATTGACAGTCCTTTGGGGCAGACTCTACTCTCTTCCTACATATTTGTGTAGTGCCTACCACAAAGGAATCCCAATCTGCTTTCAGCACTGTGCAAACACACAACTAAAAATGCAGCTCCTTCCCCTGGGACCTTGCAATCTCAGGCAAGAAACAATAAAGAGATACATCAAACAGATTAAAAACACAAGTTAACTCAGAGCTCCAAGTGGTCTATCTGAAAAGCAGAAGCTGGTTTGCTTTGCAAAATATGGCTTTTACCTAATTCTGAAGGCCTCCATTAGAACTCTCTGAACTCTCCACCAGTGGTCATTTTTCTACGCTCTTTAAGTGAAAATAGACCAACTTTATGGTAGAATAAATGCAATGCCTTCTCGGGAGACTTTTATTGCTTATAAATTTGCATAGTGGAACTCTAAGACTGAATAATAGGATATGGCCACTCTTTCCATTTGAGCAGTTTAGTTCCAGCATTACCTTGTACTTTGCTCGTGGTTGTTTTCATCTGTTTTCTCTTAGATCTAATCTTCTGAGAACAGACTATCCTTCTGTTGTACACATATTGTGCCCACAGACCAGAGATCCTGGATGAGGAGATAGGTCCCAAAGTACTACCTCAACATAAAAAGGAAAAGGCTACAGTTTATAAACAAGCTCAGTGAAATATCAATGACCGTTCTTGTCCATATGTATGTGATAGGGGAACTAGATCGGCTTTGTGTCATCTGAAAGCAGACACACAAGCATTTGAATTCCCTGTGAGCTACAATGGTTATCTAAAGAAGTTTAGAAAGCCCAAGATATCTGACAAAGGAGCTCATGGGGAACGTATAATAGATTTATTCCAAGAAAAAAAAAAAATGGAAAAATATTTGGTGTGAGCTGGGACATTTCCTATGCTTACACACATGCCATGAATCCCAGCTGAGTCAAGGGCAGCACTAAAGGCATTTCTGAGGGAAGAATTTTGCAACCTCCTAGTCAGCTAACTTTTTTTCATGTCTGAATGAATTGGGTCCTGTCACTCTAAGACCTCGAAAAAACAGGACCTTGTAAACTTGCTAACTGACGTCTCTCTCGTTCATGAAAAGTGTAATCTGCTGGGCCAGTAAAGAGCTATAAATATAATTTTTACCCTTCTTTTTCATATTCCTGGCTCCTGGCCACCTGGATTTGAATAAATCCATCACCGGAAGATTCCACATGTTTGCTATTTGAGCAAACATCTGTTGGTTAAGCTGCTGTTCCCTTGGGAGTATGGCCTGGCTGCTCCACCAGTCAGTTTGGTGGCTTGGTTTCCCTTGTATGCAAATGCACATTGTTTTTATTAGCTCATTCCTTTTCTCTCCAGCTATGGCAGAATCCACATTGCGCTCTGACGTAAGCTTATGCGTGGTGCCCTTTTTTTGCTCTGCTTAGCTCAGTCCTACTACTCTTTTGGAGGACTGCTAGCTTGCTGATTGTCCTACTAAGGACTTCACTGACAATGATTTCTTCATTAAGTATTTTCTGAAGGATTTTTTTTTTTTTTTTAATGTCAGGGAACAGTCTAGACCAGAAGTCTTTCTGTCAACACGGTCACTTTTTTTTTTTGTTTTAGTTATTTGGACCTGAGTATGTACCACCCTGAGTCTACTTTCATGACTGCTCCTAAGACCTTTGTCCCTTCTTCTGTGTCTTCACCTTCCTTTTTGTTTCACTTGAGGCTTTTCCATCTTACTATCTTTCTGCTCCTTCCTTTACTTTCCTCATACCCTGGCCTCTCATTAGCTATGTCCCACGATCCAAAATAATTGGTAATAAAATAAGCAAGAGTTGATTACAAAATCAACAGTTGTATAACAAATCACAACTGAAACACACACACACACATATACATGCCTTTTTGAGCTATAGCTTCAGGTAGCTTGCAGACCCAGAAAGACAGTGTGGAATTGGTTATAGACTGTGCATTCATGAGTCATATCACCGGTCTAGACACCACTGGTTTAAACTTTCCTCAGAGGATTCAGCTGTCTACGAATGAAGTTAGTCTCTGTGTACAGGGCAATACCAGGCAGACATAGCACAGATTTGTACTAGTTCTCTGGTAAAAGAGATAGGGTCCAGCAAGAAGAAAATGTTAATTTTATTCTTCAGACTGATTCTGTCCACTCTTTTATTGAATAATCTATATTTACTCTCAACATGCAATTTCTTCCCCTACCCAGTCTATCTTTTTCACATATGCTTGCCTGTTTGAGAAAGCTCTTGTGCAGAGGATTACAACCAAGTTTCTAAGGATTAAATACCTAGAACACCCTGTTTCAGACAGTGGATCCTCCACCTCCAGTTACCCAGCATGATTTTCCTGTTAGAAACATGCTGGAACACTTGCACATTGGAACTGGTTTGGAAGTACTGAGATCATCTAAAGTGAAGAGAAGTTTTTAAAAATGTGATTTTTCTCTTAATGGCACAATACTGGTTATCATAATTTCAAGGTAAAAAATCATTAGTTCTTCTCAGAGCTGCTTCTATTTTATTTTAAAAAGCAGCGATGGTCCCGTTCTGGTGACATCTGGAAGGGAGGGGTCCTCACAACAGGAGTCCCCAAGGGTCCTCGGATCAGCCTGCATGGGAGCAGTTGCAAGATAAAGGCCAGAAGTACCAAATGCAGAATTTGTTCCATCAATCAGTTTATCACAACAAACTCTTATTTGAGCTTGAAGAGGCCAAAGAGCAGGATTTTATCTCTGTTGAAGAACTATTTTTCTGTTTGTAAATTTTTTGTAGTAAAGGAAGATCTGAAGGAAAGTAAATCAATTAACTTCAGTTTCCCTTTTATTTTTCCTTCTACTTTCAAAACTTTAACTTCTGGATTTCTCAGGAGGGAGAAGCAAACCAGGGAAAAAATTCTACCAAGTACTGACTCGGGGTTCACATTTCCTCTAGCTATCAGAAGACATCTGGTAGTAGCCTGGAAAAGAGGGCTCATGCATCTGCGTGAAGACTGAAGCAAGCATCTCCGAGACACATGTGTCCCGTTGAGATGGATGTTTCCCCGCACATTTCCTCAGATTCATGGCCTAATCTGCTGTTCGGCAGGGTGGGAGATGTATCCAACTTCAGCTAATGTCTGCTTGTCACCGTTTTGGCTTTCTGGAGGCACCCCACATTTCCTCTCCTTCATGTTAAGTCACTTTTTGGCAAAGGTCTTATGACGGAGCAGAAGACAGTGCATTAATGAGACAATTAGCTGAATTCCAGAACTGACTGAGCAGGCAAAAATGAAATCAGAAGTTCTCACCACCAGCAATGCATTTTGTGAGCTGAGTTGTCTGTTAAGCACTGCAGCCACCTGGGCTAAACTGCAACGAGCACTTACTGCCAGCTGGCCTTGTCATCACTTTCCCTCTGTGGGCCACAGGCCGTGCAGCTAGAGGAACAGGCAGATGATAAATTGCAAAAAGAATTAGAGGACCTGTTGTCCCAGCAATTGAATTTTTTCAGACCAAATAAATGGACATTTTTCTCTTTGAAGGAAGCAAGGCAGCACATCTGCTTCAACGTAAGAGCAAGAATAACTGGGGAAATCTCACACCCTCACCACACATATGTGGTGTGAAGGGAAGGGGGGTGCACCTATCAGTCAAACGCAGTTGTCTCTGCCGAGGGTGGAAAGCCCCTATGGCTGGCTCAAGAATTCTTCTAAATTTGTACTAGGTCTTATACTATTTTAAATAAGACCACTGTGGCCTTGTGAGTTGAGCAGCTTTAAACCTGTTTGGCAACATCTTCCCCCTCCACCCATTTGGGGCCAGACCCAGCAAAGCATTTCTGCTTTCCCTTCTCTTTAAAGGTCTCACATAGGTCCTTTGAACACAGCATACTATTCTTGTGCTTAAATGCTTTGTTGAACACCAGCTGGAACAGCACCAGCTCAGCACTGATGTGATCCTCCAAGGGCTGGCTGCATGGGGTGTAAGCATACCTTGCCTGCTAGCATTATGTTAGATGAACTCCTGGTCATCCCTATCAACATGAGAAGTCATAAGGAAGTCAGAAGATGAGCACCTAATTTTAAGGGCTACAGTTATACATGCTTAATTGGTCACTACTCATGCTACGCCTTACACTGCTGTCAGACTGCTATTTTTTTGCCCAGACTTCTTTCTCCAAAAATGCTTTGGCAGAAGAGCTCATGGGATGGAAAAAGATGCAGAAGCAGTGGAGCCAAACTCCTAGAATCCAAATTCCTATAAGGTGTGTTATGGAAGGAAATCTTAGAATAACAAATGAGCATGGCTGCTTTGGAGATACTTCCCCACAGCTTGAAACGGAGATGTGGGAATGTCTACTCTTGTACTCAAGCTGTTTGCATGTACACTTAGTAGAACTCTAATATTCATCACTCGGCAGAAATTGGGCTGATATTAAAGCAAATATTTCAAGAGAAGATTTATGCCCAAATCTGCTTCTACTTAAATTGTTTCTAAAATATGAGTTCATTCACCACGTGCCTAAAGCAAGGACGAAAATGAAACAGCTGGTGCATGGGCCAGAGGAGAGAAGCACATGTTGATGAGATGTGCTGCATCAGCACTCTTTTACATATGACTCTGCACTAGTGAGTGCTTTGCTGCAGACCTGACACCAGTGGTGTAAATTCAGGTTGCCTCTGCTCCTCTGATTTCATTAGAGGGTGAGACAGGAGGCCAGAGAGCACAGGAGGAAGGTGCCACCATCAGCCCCTCCTGCCACTAGCACATAGCAGAGAATTCGGGCCAGAAAGATTCATACTCATTGTGAAATGACAGACTTGCTCATGCTTCCAGCTGAAATTGATGTGAATGATTTCATCCCCAACAAGCCTTGTTCACTCAAAATGAGTAGAAATCACCTCATAACTCCCTTGCGGTGGTGAGATTTACAAGAGAGGCATAAAACGCACATACGGTGCCAGGTTCTTATTAATTTAAGCAGGACTTAAACCCAGCAAATGGTCCCAGTAAGTTCATGGGGCTGCTCGCAGAGTAAGGCACGCTGCGGAACAAGGAACTTGTCTCACTTCTTGCCTTAAATTATTTTGCACTATTTGATTATGCACAGCACCCCTCCCCATGCACACCACTGGTAAATCACTGGCCAATTCATCAGATGTGCATGCCTTTCTACTATCTTTTATAATTATTCTCCTCATAACATCCACTACCAACAAAGTTTTTCCAGGTTACAAGTTAACCACCTGCTGAGTGACCAAAATGCTGGCCCAAAACTTCAAACGCATTCCATTACTTTCATATGTGAGTAATTTTATGCTCAGGAATAATGTCACATGAGTCATAATATCCTTTGAATTCACTGTCTGAAGGATCAGAGCCCAGAAGTATCTAGAAGTTTAACAGTTGCCATGTTTTCCTCTCAAAGAAAAAAAAAAGAAAAGAATGCACTGCCTGTTTGCCTTTTTCATGAGGTAAGATGGCCAGAAGTACTGGGGGTTTTATATTTGACATATAAGTCATAACTAGAAAAATTTACCTTGTACTTGAAAAATTTTCCCCTTGTTTATATGGATAAAAAGTCTCCACAAAGAGCTAATTTGATTGCTTTTCTTTAGCAACATAAAACTCAACTCAGTTTCACATATTAACACAGAAGTAATTTTTCAAACCAATTCAGGCAAGCATTTAACTTATAATTTATAAGTTATTTTGGCATTCTAATGGGAAAACTTTAATACAATCGTGATATAAAATACTGGAAAATCAGCACTATGCATGCTTGTAACAACCTGTATTTATTTATTTTTTTATTTCCTGTAACTTATTTGACAAGCTGGAAAAGATCTTACCCTACCTAAACTCACAGTAGATGTAGCTGATACTTCCTTCTAAAGAATTACTCTGCCGGTAGGTATCTTCTCTAAACACATAAATATTTGGTGTTATTTCCAGACCCTTACTAATACAAGTTGTACTGCAAATTTCAGAGCAGTAGTGAGAAACTGCAATTAATGGGAAAAAAAATAGTTAGTATTGTTCATGTGAGAAAACCGTTCCAGCATGACCTGCCCTGGCTCCGATTCAAGTAAGTCTTCAAACATGCAGTTAAGTACAAGCACAGATGTTGTTGTAAATAGGAAAGGGGTAGGCTACCCCATGAGAAATGAATGAACTCTGCATTGCCCAAAATTAGAAGCGCATGGACTCCCTTCACCTGCATTTGCCCTGATCTACACCATTGCAAATACAGAAGCTGGCTACCTGGGCCTCTAAGCCAGCCAAGTCTCCATAAATCAGATGGCCAAGTTGGCCAGCAGACCATTATAATAAAGCTTCAAGGTTTAGTGATGCAGCCACAAGGACAGCGTGTGCTGCAGAAACCACATGCTATTTGTAGTCAAAACGACTACACAGCAGCCATTCCTTGCAAGAGTTATTCTTCTCCTGGCACAATTATGCTGTTACCTGGAACAAAGATATGACTTATAAGTTCATTAGCCACACATTCTTTTTAATATCTCCTTGACAAGGAGTAATGACAATATTAATAGTTATAATTAACTTAGTTACAGGATCCAAAGCTGTGTCCTAAATCAATCATCTGGAATACACCTCACTGCTTTGTTCAAATAGGTCTGGACTTCTTCAAATAGAGAGGGGTTGAAAAAAATCTGCTTCTTTGCAACGTGTAATACCTTGAACCAAAATAGCTTTCCTTAAAGATTCATTTTCTTCTCTTTCACTACAAAATGCACAATACAACTTGACAAAAGGACGACCCCCCTGCCTAGGATAATGACTTGTTATTCAAATCTTCTGAGCCAAGCTGCAAATGGGCCTGCCAGGGATGAAAAAATAAATTGCTAATTCTAATGCCCTTGAAACAATCGCTTTTCTCATTTAATTTCCAAACTTAAATGAATTAAATATTTCAAGAGATACACACTTCTAAATTCAACACAAAATAAATACATTTGAGTAATGTTCCTTGCATACTGGCTGAAGACTCTGCAAGAGGCTACGTGCTTCAGAGAAGCTATGCTTTACTCCGACACTGACAATTGCAACAATATCCAAAATACATGATAATTACAAATGAAAGTTCATTACAGACATTTTATTTGTAGTATAACTGCATAACTTCTTTTGCCCATTTTTGGATAAATTTTTTGCGAGCCAACATTTACCAATGGTCCCAGCAGGCACACGTAATCGTCCCTAATAGTGAGCTGTGCCGTCAGCTTTGTGTCTGAAGGGGATGACGTTTCCATTCAGTGCATACTTCCAAACTTTTACGGCAGGCCAGAGGTTCAAGTCTGGCACTGACTGATAACTAGACAGTTGTACAAGACAGACACACTGGAAGTTGTTTCCGACGATGCTAACAAATGCTGGCCCAAACATACACCAGGTTCTAGAGAAGGCACAAGCAAGGAAGTTTAAAGTCATGCTTGTGATAAAGGTGGAAGAAAAGCAGTGTACCAAACATTTCCCGTTTCTCAGGGCGTTTGTCTCAGAGGCAGAATCCACCTTCATGTTAACCAATGTACCCTTAATAGGCTGAATAAAAATGTTGGTATCATGCATTCCAGATGTAAGACAACACTAACATGCCAATTCTGTGATGCAAGCCCGACTGACCTTTTAAGAAATGCTGGGAGGACAGGGGATGACTAAATGCCTATCTTGCATTCTTTCCCTTAAAGCTAAAAAAAGACCTCCAATAGAAACGAACTTCTGATCAAATTTAACGATCAGCTGCAGCCACTGTTTACCTGAGAGAGAAACTAAGACATATTTGGAAATAACATAATTCATTTGTCTAGATGTAACGTTTTAATGCTGCCAGTTCCCAGGGTTTTCCTAAATTAAATGGTTGCTCTATACAGCTTTCCTGAATGCAACATCCTCTGAAATTTGTATACATTTCTGATGCATTGCTAGATCAATTTTATGTTTTTAATAGTGGTTACATTCAATGCTACTTTTTCCTGTCTTCTAAGGCAGACTAACCCCCAAATACAGACAAGGACATGACTTCATAGGTGACTAGCAGGCTAAATTACCAGATGAGAGATGGCAGCAGAACATAGTATCAACTGATTATCAAAATTAATTCAAGTTGTCTTGTTTTTCCCAAAATTCAGGCTTTGAAAGGCTTAGAATTAGCCCTAATAAGCATTCACGCTAAAAAGTATCTAGAAATAAATAACTATAGTATCCTAGCACCCCTCCAACTACCTCCAGTCCAGGTATTGTACCCTATGCAGCCTTACTTGTTATAAGCTGCACCGTCAATACCCAAGTTAGAGCTTTATCAGTTGCTTCTAGCAAATATCCTATGCATAACACCTACATGCGATTTTAATTCCTTCAAAACTATCTGCAAACTGGGTCCATATTGAATGAACAGCTAAATTTAAAATATATTTTTCTGTTGATATTAACAAAACTTAAGGTGGAAGGGAAGAGCCTCCCTTTGTGCTCCAGAGCCCAGGCTTATTTCTCTCATGTCATATGATCCGTTAACACTCATAGTAGGTAATAACAACTTTAAAGAAAAAAAATACTTCACGCACATATGCTAGCATGTAACTGTTCTACAGAAAATACAATAGTGCCAGGAGGAAAAAATTACCTGTGATTTAAAAATTTAAATTATCTGCTTGAGCTGGGGCAGAGATTTGCACAGAGGTAGCACAAATAAAAATGCAAGACTCCTGATTTCTGTCTTAGCAACAAGCAAAGGAAGAAGAAAGTATGCTCAGATCAAACTGTACAAGAACTTTTCTTTTCCTTCTACTTCAGTCTCAGTGGAGGAAGAAAGCTTTTTGTGACCATCTAGAAAACTCCCTTATTACTACTCTTTGCAGACATGTTACAAATACACTTTTGATGATTGTCCTATAGCTGCTACTGTGTCCTTGTCTCCTTCAGTTATTGTTTGTCTGCATCTGCTTCTGTTTTTATTCCTTGTTTGTAAACTTTCTGTAGTGTGTTTGGCTTTTTGTAGCGAGTTTAATAGTGCAAATAATGGAATTCTGGTCCTAGAATAGTGATCTGAACAAAGTTATCTCCATGTCCAGGATGTGACCCAGCAGATGTAATGAAAAATGAGATAGGACGTTTTTTTACCATACTTTACAGTAAATTGTTTCTCTACCCTCTGCAAAAAAATGGCTCTTAACTTGGTGTCTCAGAAACTTTAGAGATTATCCAGGTTATGCAGGAAAAATCCAGATTAAATATTTTTGACAGTGAAAAATTTGGCAATTTATAGAAAAAAACAAAATCTGAACGGGAGGGACCTTTCGAAGTACAGCCCTGTTTTTCAAAAATGCATGTCCCAGGGGATCACCAATATTACATTGTCCCTGATAGAGAAAAACTTTTCACGTAATCAGAATGCAGTGGATCAGAGATGATGGTGATGAGGCTGGTAACAGCCATAATAGTAGTGGGAAATTGATGATCAGGCTAGGAAAATGGATGGGGCAGCAGCGAGGAGAGAGGGAGGGATATTGAGAAGATACAGCAGGGAAAGAACTACGTATTTTTGATAAAAACAACAAAACTCAGACTGTAGGGACTATAAGAGACTTTGTGAGAGAATAAAAGAGGTAATTGTTCACATTCCAAACATTTTGATATATAAACTGCGCAACCATCGCCCATGAATAGCCCAGCTGTTAACAATTTTTTTTTTTTTTCCCTAAGATAATAATCAAGCTTCATGCCAAGCAACTTTGCTCCAAGTGAATGATATTTTGAAAGTCTGGTCAAAACATAGCTGTGACATAATAAGTTTTTAAAGAGCGCAAGTGACTCTGAAAAGATCCCAGTCTGGGTTTGAAAGAAGACCCAATTTATAACCCAATTAGGAAGAAAGCACTTTCAGGCTTTCACTCTAGTGGAATTCTCAGAGAGTCTCCCAAAAAAGCCAGTCCTGCACACACATCTGTTTCCAGTGCGATGCTGGTATGCAAACTATTGTCTATTGGAAGTGTGTTGTGGTAACGTTTGCCAGGGTTAAAGACTGGGTCAATTTGATCAAGAAGCTAAAATTAGCTTCTGTGAGCTTTCCTGAAAAGAAAAGAAAAAAAAAATACTGTAAAGCTCTTTCTTTTCCTTTAACTCTTGTTCTCAGATTTCTGTTTGGCTGTGTGAACTACCATAAAGCCAGATGGTTCCAAAACCTACTTCTTCCTTACTTGTTCTTTTTAATTGATGCAACAACAGCAGCAGCCATTACCTTCTACAGAACTGAACAGTCTGATTCCATATTTCATTCATCACAAGAGTTTAAAACTCATGAAGGCACTCAAAATCCCTACAGTAAGACGGATGCAAGGAAAAAATTTTGTCTAGGGAAACTAAAACACACAGAATAATTTTAGCTACTAACAGAATTTAGGAAAAAACTTTTTACATTTCTGACAGTGATAAAATTGCACGTTTCTGGAAATGTTTTAGTGCTTTGTCTTTTAGTCACATGCACCTTTAACTAACCATCACTTGTATCTGCTGTACTACAGTCATATACACAGGAACATTTTTATGCCTATTTTCATAAGAAACACAACAGCTAATTTATTCTTAAAGCACTTAATTAAAGGAAACTTCTTTATATGGAAATATTTACTAAATTAAATGCTGGTAACACTGTGCCTGTTTATGAAAGCTTTTAATTAAAAATATTTAAATTACTTAAAGGTGGAAAAAAATTTAAAAAAAAAATCACACTAAAACTGTACCTCTCATAGATCATTGGGTTCAATCTTTACTGACCTCAGAATAGCAGGTTCTGTTTGCGAAGACGACCCCTGTTCACCAGAAAGTAAAAAAACGTGATGAAAAAATAATCTTTACTTGTTTTGCTTACACACACTCTCTAAGTGAGGCTCCTACAATGGAGGCAATTGAAATGTTCATTTTAAAGCATTATAAAGACAAAGATGTAAGGTTGAGGACATAAAATAGAATAAAAAGAGCCCAGAAAAAAAGTCAGCAAAGGCCCTGTTCCTGCAAATAATGTCACACAAATACTTTAATAACTATGAATAATCCCAAGAACTCTAGTGGGAACTACTTTACAGGTGTAAATGTTTGTAAGTTTGGTGCATCAATGCACAGTCCATAACAGTAAAAAACTACTGTAAATATTTATTGGTTGGAATTTCTGTAAATTAGGAGACAACAACTTGATTATCTAGGATATGTCATCTTAAAGCAATTGCTCTTTAAACTGGCTTGAATTTTGTCAATACTGATAGCCACAAATGCCCATACTTACACCATCAGAAAAATCAAAGAGTTATTACATTGGCTCTGGGAAATAAAGAAATTACTGGAAATATCTTTTGTTTCAGCCACACTGTACAAAGCAGCCCGAGACCAACACTTTCTTTGCTGTGGATTCTCTTCTATCCACAGAAATCTCTCTTCTTTTACTAAAGACCTTTAACACTTGAAAATTGATAGGTTCCCATAAAGCAGTGTGGAGTGATGTGTTTATTTCTGAATAAGCAGTAATTTTAGAACTCATTTGCTAACTTAGCACTAAAACGACAAAATTAGAAAAAAGCTAGCTTGATGTATTGTCAGTGTTCAACAAGCTACCTTGAATTTAGTGAATATGTTTTCTATTTAATCAACGATAGATGCAGGACCAAACTAAAGTTAGCTGAGCAGAAGAGAGGTCTTTTTGAAGATTGTATGCTTTTATTAACAGGTCTTTGATTGTCTTTGGTTTTGTATTAGCTGCACACATTGGTCTGTTTCTCTTGTTCCAAGTACAGACTTATCCTCACACACACAAAAAAATTTCTATGAACTTTCCTATAGTCCTTCAAAATTTTCAGAAAGTCCATCTTTTAAAGACAGCAACCGCTTTATAAGCAAGAACTTATCTATATTTTCTGGCTTTTCAAACTGTATATGCTACGTTTTCGTAATTCTTAATCTTTTACTCTGTGGATATCTAAATCTAGTGTACAGATGTGATTGATAATACTATCTGTTACCTTCATCATCCTTGAAAAGAGAATTAAAAAAAAAAAAAGAAAGACACATACTAAAGTTTCAGATCTATTCCAATAAACTGGACTGAGAAAAGTTTACTGGTATCAGAGATAAGGATTCTACATCTGATATTGCATTTCTGCTATTTCTCCCTCCACCTCCCAATAATAAACAATAGTTTAATTTTCTGTGCAAGTCTTTGTGGTGAGTATTTTATGGTGTACCTCTCTCTATTTCTTAGACACGAGTTACACTCTCTGGAGGTGATCACGTAAAGTCATAATATTCCTAATAAAATCAAAGGCCGCTCACTTAAGAGCTTGAAGCATCTGGTTCTACATGAAACACTTTCATGCAGAGTTTTCCCATGGGCTCTCTGGGCCACATATTGTAGCTGAGGGGAGCTTCTCCTTGGGAAACAGAAATACAGGCAGCTTTTTGCTTTCCTGGGAATGTTCACCATGTCCTTGGTTTTATTGGAGATAAGCCTATGAGAGTTAAGAGAGACTGAGGAATTCTGCACTACAGTGAGTTCAACTACATGCGAATGTCTATCTGGAAATATAGCAACATCTTTCAGTTTCCCAATCAAGATACATTTCAAGAAAGAGATGAACTTTATTTGTCCTTTCAATGCCTGGGCATGGCCCAGAAAAAAATCCTGAAAAATACATTATGTGTAACATCAGGGACCTTTAGAGCTGCTTTTTAGGAAAAGAGGAGTCTATCTTTATTGAGATGAAAACAGGGTATAGCACTGATGGAAAACAGGAAATCAAATGCCGTCTTTCACATTTGGGAATGAGTTTGTGTACATGAGTGACGTACATCCCATTTTCCAACACAGTCTCAGTTTATCTATCTACCTACAATTGGGGTAAGGAAATCAAGGGGCTCACCTGTTTCTTCCATTGATCTCATCACTTCAGGTCATCTCAAGACCTTTACTAGTTTCCTCCAGGGACTGAAATTGCACTCGAAAGGAACCAGAAGCAGTTGTGGGCACCCAGAGCACTCCCCAGTTGCTTGGAGAGGGCACTACGTCCCCCAGCGCAACACAGGCGCTGCAGTTGCACAGCCAAATCAACATGGTGGGCTTCATTGGCTTAAATTCACAGAGCTGGCTCTCAGGTGCTTTCTGGCTGTACACCCTGCGGTTCATCTGTCTTGAGAAGTATGCTACATCAATGAGTTTCCAAGACTAACCATGATCTTTACAGAGATTTTCAGGACCAGCTTTCCTTCTAGATGCCACAAATCAGGCAGTTGGAAATTCAAGGCTTAATTACCATTTGTGACTACCATTTTTGTATCTACAGAACAGGGAAGTAAGAAAAAACCTTAAAACAAGACCAAAACCTTTGCTACTGCTTCCGACTATACTAGGTTGCCTTAGAAAAGCTTATCTATACATACAGACCTTGTCTAAGCTTAAGTTTGTGTTTTAGGTAACAAGACATTCCCTCATGCTTTGTCCTGCATTTCATTATACATTTGCCTCTTTTTCAGCTACTGAGGAGTATGCAGCCATTATTTGCTTTGGATAAGATACCTTCTTATTGTGCATTTCTCATTGTGTGCATTGCCCTGTTATTAAGGTAATTTGAAACAGCCACGTGCAAAGTAACAGGGGAAATCTCTCAGTCATATGCCTCATCCTATGGGCACAATTGTGTCCACGTTATTCAAGCTGACTATTATGTTATTACAGAAATGTTCTTGTTCAAGTAAAATTCAGTATTTTTTCTTAAAACAGACAGGTTATTAAAAGACAATGTTTTAACTGCAGTATTGGCTCTCATATATAAATACTAAAAGGAAGGAGGGGAAAAAAAAGAGTTTGCTAAATTAGGTATTTTGTATTTAGCCAAAGTAAAACACAGTGGACACCAAAGGGAAAGCTAATGTAAACCCTGCTGAACAACTTCTGTAATAGCACCTTCTGATGAGCTCCTTGAGAAAAAACATTCTGGAAAAACATGACATGTCCCTCCCCCCACAAATAACCAACTCAAAAACAGAAGTGGAGAGAAATTATCATTTTCTAAGGAAGAAGAGTTAATATTTTCTGTCTCCACAGCCACAATACAGATCACCCATTTACGCAGTAAGGTGTGAGGGCCACACAAGGAAGGAAGTCTTCAGCTACTGAAGATCATTAGCAGCAATGAGGGAGGCCGCTGTCTGTCACTTTGGACTAGTTTCTCTGGATACTCGTACAAAGGACGGAAAATTATTGGCGCCACTGGGCCTCTGCCCAGGTCATCCTACAGCTGAACACACGAAACGTTATGCCATGAGAATGAATGCCCTGGAAGAAGCTGAGGGGTGGTTTGAGCCCCTACGTACATTAATCACCCTGAATGTGGTCTCATGCTGGGATTCACAGCCAAGGCAGCCAGCAAGGTTGACTCCTCTGAGAAGGGGAGGCGTCAGAATAATATTAAAAGCATCAAATGTCCTCTCTTTCCCTGGTATGGAAAGCTCATCTAGGAGGTGTCAGGATAAAACATGAGAGCTGCAGTTGTACTTAGAGACATGAAGGAGTGATTCACTGTTTCATGGCACAAGTGGAATAAAAACTTTTACAAGGTGAGATCTAAACCCTGAATGCAGCACAGGATTACAAAGCCTTTTTTGTCTTTTCTCAGTTTTTTTTTTTCCTGAGAGAGCCGAGTGTGTTGTAATTAAACTGTAAATTTCTTGAAACAAAAGCACAAACGACTATGTTCCTGACACACCTGCTTTATGAAAGTTACACACACACATGCATTTTTGTTGACCTGTACTCTTTAAGGAGGAATCCAAAAGACTTAAACAGGAAAAGTATGCTGCAAACTGCTAGATAACAAAAAAGATGGAATGAAGCGAACATAGCATCTCCTTCATGTCCGCTGGGGAAAAAAAAGGCAACAGCCAATCCCTTGCTAAATATACAGTTCTGAGAAAAAGAGATTATTTAGATTTTATAAATATTAAGGTATAACTGCTGATATATTAACTCTTTACAAATATATGGTAATTAGCATTTCTTGTCTGATTGATTTTTTGGAAGGTACTAATAATGGTAAGACCTCTGATAGGATTACTCAAAATTTAATGGGTCAAGACAGAAATATATCTGCCTGACAAGACCTGATGAGCCAATAACAACGCATTGATATTCCACATACACATTCTATTCATTCAGGAATTAAGTCATTTAATGACAGCTAAAAATCAGAGGAAATTATCACAAAATGACAAATTACTCAGTTAAAGCACTAAATTTTCACAGAAAAACAAGAGAACCAGAGAAGAAAAACAGCTTTTCCTTTGACCTGAACATGCTCACTCCTCCAGTGACAAATTCAGGATTATTTTTTATTTCTGCTCTCCAAGCAATTCCAAATTTCAGACAATTCTCTGTTTTGCCCAAATCTAATAGAAAGTTAACATGAAGCCAGATCTAACTCCCTGACACCAACTTAAAAACCCAAAGCTAAAACGTGCCGAGATTCCACTTCGAACACTCTCGTATAAGCAGGAATGTTTTATTGATGAGAGAATACTGCTTTTAAGGCCACGTAGGACTGGTGAGAGGTAGAACTGAATCATACCATTCTGTACTTCACTGAGCTGCAGAATAGCTTAGGGTGCTCTACAGTGTTTGTTAAGGTTAAAAAAAAAAAAGCTCATATTCAGCATTTGATGCATGTGTGCCATGTTCTCCAAGATATGTACTGTATCTACATTTGGCTTTACTGCCATGTCACTCAGATAAATAGAATATCTTCTTTTATGCGAGACACTCCTACATCTGTTTTCCCCACTCAGATAATCTTCCAAGATCTTGGCTACAAACAATTATGTCATTTTTTTTCAGGTAATCTCACAGAGATTTAGAAATATAATTCCATATGTAAGTGCTGAAACAAAGTCAGGGCTTGAAGAATTCACAGGCATTGAACACCTTACTCATTGTGGAAGTTGGGAAGGATCACTTATAAGCTTGCCTTGTTCCCATGCTCTTTTCCCAAGCTTTCATTATTGGCCACTGACAGTGACAGGGTGTTTAGCAAGATGAAATTCTGGTTTGAGCCAGCACGGCAGTTCCTATGAATAGTTAATACACTGTTGAAACTTCAGTATTTTCATACTAGTTACTCTCAAGATTTCCTTGTAATCCTCTTTGATGGCACATTTCTCTAATCCTTCTCACTCCATCTGTAGGCCAGCTGCAGTCTTAACCTGATATATCCCTGGTCTGATGTTTCTTTAGCATATATGTAAACTGACTCACACACAAAACTTGCTGACTATTTTAGTTCACCTCTCTGTATTTTCCCTCTGGCTAGCAAAGCATTGTCACTTCATGTCTGTCACTCTGCTGGTCTTCGTTCAGGCATGTTTCCAGAAGAATGTTCTGGAAGCCAAATGACTTTCTTTGACTGCAGTGAGTCTTGCTCCTACCTCCCAATATAAAACAAACTCTCCCTCCAACTTTGCATTTCCTTCCTGTTTCCATTTAATGTTTTTAGTAAGAACATTCCAACCTTTTCAAGCTGTCACTTGCTGTGGTGCCAGGACCCAGAAGTACAGAAACCAGGTTGACGAGTAAACGTTTAGGGGTCTCAGCTGAACTCCCCTAGAAAGAGAATGCTGCTTTGGTTGATTTAGGACATCTGCTGTCCTGAAGTCCAAAACCTGTTCCAAGTGATTTTAAGGACCCAGACTCAGCTGACAGAGTCTTCATCCCACTTCCAAACAAGAATTAAGCACCCTGCAACAACAAAGAGGAGCGGAGCACAAGGAAAGCCTGAGAAAAATAGGAATTTTAACAAAATGAAGAAAATCCAAATGGACAGATTGAAGTGATATGGATTGCAGGATTGGCATCCTGATAGAAGGGAACAAGCAATTCTAAAATTACTTAATTCCTTTAAAAATAGGACCAAGGCAGAGATGAACTGAAACATTTTCAGAATTCAGAGTCTCTCTTTGGGTGTGACTGCACTTTCCTAACTTTCTGGACTTTGTCCCTGAAGACCTTTAAAGGCTGGAGAACTGTCCTCGAATATATGTCTGAGCTTGAAACGACAAAGAATTTCAGAAGAGGGTCTTGGCCTCAAGAAGTTTGCAGCTGGAGTTTGGCAGCCATCAGACCATAACATATGCTACATCTGTTGAGTAAAGTTTTCAAATGAATAGATATAAAAATGGTAGTGTGGAAAAAAAAGCAAAGCTAATGCTATACTGATCATCTGACCCCTGAATGATGACAGTATCATGTATTTTAAGTTTACGAGCCATAAAAATACTATTACATATTTTAAAACATGCTAAAAAATAAAAGTAATTACACTATGATGGTGACAGTTTACTGTTTGCAGGTGCACAGTGCTGGAGGGTCTGGCTCTCTGGATTAACAAATGACAGCACTGGAAGATACAGACAGCTGTCAGTCATCTTGCCTAAACTAGGGAAGTACCCCAGAGACGATGCAACAAAGATGATGCAACAACCAGAACTGAAAAGCACACGTGTAGACTGAAGAGTAGGTGCACAAGAATCCAAAGCTCTAGGAAATGTCTTTATAAAAAGATTTTTTTTTGGCCATCCTCAAAAGGATTTAGCCACACGAAATGCAACCGCTCTGCCTGGTATTGTCCGGATTTCTAGGTAAGCTATCAGGTTACAGTCAGAAATTACAAGGCAAGTAGCATGTATGGGCTGTGCTGTCACAGCCTAGACAGGTGTGATTGTCCTACTGCTGATAGGAGAACTTTCATGAAGTGTGAAGACTAGCAGTTCTCCCTGTGAAGTCCACTCTTGCAACAATTTGTCCTGTGAGCAAAAGAATTAATGATGTCTGTCTTCACACAGATTTATATTTTTTAATATCCTTCCCCATCTCAGCTGCTCCCTCACTCCTCCAACACGTCCTGCTCTTCTTATGCTCCCTATAGCACCTCCCCAGGCAAGAGACAGCCTCTGCTAGAGTCAGGCGAGAACACGTGTGCCGTCTGACCAGGCAACTCCTGTTAAACAGAATGGACAACAGCAAAATTGTACTTAGCATTCCCTCAGCGGGGCATTAGTTTCAGTTCCTCTCCCTTCCCCAGCCACTGATTTTCAGACTTAAAGAAAATTAATTACCTGTGAGACTCTCATTTGAAATTGTCTAGCAGGTTCAAAAGCCCCCAGGGAGGAGGAAGGCACAGAAAAACAGTGTGATTGCTTAAGCCTTGTTTCCTTAGGAAACCGGCCTAAACACACATTCAAATGAGAATCACCAACCATAGGCTTCCTCTGGTCTGGTCCCTTAATCAGTGAACATTAATACTTGCATGGAAACAGCAGGAAGCATAAAGAAGTTAATTTCCAGGGAAGGTTTTCCCCTTAAGATATCACTACTGTTCTCAGCCTCTTTGACTAACATCAGCACCGTTATGTGCTGCAAAAAGGTCTTGCTTAGAGCGTACTTACAATAAGACAACACACTCTCAAAACAGCTGGAAGGGTAACTGGCAGATCTGGGTGAGAAATCACTTTCTTGTTCCTAATAACCTTTCTGCAATGTTAAAAATTGCTCACTTTACACCGGTATGAACCCAAGTCTTTTGAAGTTGAGAGAGGGAAGGCAAAACAAAACAGCAGCCCCTGGAGAGACCTATCCCAGAACCACCTGTTGGTCAATGTGTAGAGAGCCCTTACCCATCTCTTAAACCCCTAGTCCACTGAAAACACACCAGGGGCTTGAAACAGCCCTTCAGATATGTCCTTTAAACAGCTTAGTGGTTATTCTCAGGTTGTCCTAATGCATCTTTTTTGTTGGAGTTGTGATACCTTTGAACAAATATTTTCCTATTTCTGGACCAAAGAGCATATGGCTCTACAGACCAGACACTAGGAGCTCCAGGTGGCATGTAGGACAGCACACTCAAGTCACTACTTGCAAAAAGATTCCCATGGAATAGATCTGTAAATACCCATTTTAGAATATCCAGCGATACGGTAGAAATGTACTGCTGTAACGTGGAACTGAACTTGTAGGTCATTGGTCTAAAATGGGCAGTGCCTGTAAAGGTAATGATGGCTTGAACCTGGGTTTTTGACCACCACTGAAATTGGTATGCTGAAAACATTTGATTTCAACAGCATTTTTTTTCTCTGTGATAAAATATTTCATCAGAAAAATCCTTAACCAATCTAGTCACTGGAAACTGTAACACAAAACAATGCCTTCTCAGTGTAGGGGCTAAGGGTAACCTTCTCTAGCACTCTCATGCTCCTTAGAGCAGTGTTAGAGGAAGAAGTCCAAGATGTAATTTGATTTCTCCAGGGCTGAGTGCTGTACTAGTAGCGGACCACTCTGCTGACTCCAAATTTAAATTACTATTTAAATAAATTTAGAGAAATTTAAAATAAACATTAGAAGTTAGAGATTAACCACATCAGTTTATCAGGTAATGAACAAGAGCATATGCCATTTTTGCTCTAATAGGAATGCACCCATCAGATTAGTTTAAATGCACACAGAAACCAGAAACAGATTTGCCATCAAACTTCCTCTCTGAACCAACCAAAATAATGCTCTGCTTTCACTGACATGAAATGACAGGAGGAGGGATGATTCGAGGTGGGGTCAGGGAAAGGGGAGTCATTAAAGTCCTTGTATAAACTCATGTTTTTTCACTGAACTTCGTAAATTTCATCTTTTTTCATCCATAAATTTCTATTGACTTTACTTGTAAACCCCTCATTTCCACCACAGCCATGCTTTAATTCAGAATGGAAGACACCTGAATTACATAAATCTCCAATACAAAGTAACATTTTCTGTGCAAAGTAAGAGCTGTCATGAAAAAGGTAATGAAGAAGAATAGCTTGTACAGAGGACTCTAATGCTATCCAGCTGCTGCTATGTGGCACTCGCTGATAAGACTTTGTTTTAACTTTACAATAGAGAAAGTTTGGGAAAGGTTAAAAATCAAAATACAGGAAGCAAAACTCTTTATACTTCATCTGTTACATTTCCTCTTAAGTAGCATTTATTTTCTTACATAATTTACATAGTTTTCCACAAAGAACGTGTATGTGTGCCTTTTGTTCTTTTTTAATAAAAAGAGAAGCAGCATTTTAAGTTGTGCTTTTTAGGTACATGTTTTTAGGCAGCATTTCTGTTTTTATTGGGAGTTTTAAAGGAGAGGATTGTGGAAGCATGGAGCAACACAAAAACTCCATCAGAGTTACAAAAAGCATAGTACGATTCAGAGTTACATTTTTGGGATACTCTAATCACAACACCACTGTGACATTGCTACCATCCCATATCTTCCATTACATTTTAAAAAGGGGCTAGTTCACTCTAAATTAAAAAATGCCAAGAATGCGCAAGTAAAATGCTGTTATTATGCTTGTTACTTTTCACTGTTTATTCAACAACCACTGGGAACACGTTGAAAAACATTTTACCAATAACTGTGTTGACAATTATATTCACAAACCAATTTTTCCACAGAACTATAGAAATAAGTTTTAAAAATATGTCTGAAAAATAAGCACAGATGTTAAAAGGGGATAAAAAGGATAAACACGGCCTTCCAGTTTTACAAATAAAATCCTTCCTTTTCATGTTAAGGTGCAAATGCGGTAATATAGTGCCCAGCCACAAAAACTAGGATGACCTCGATTAGAATCGGACTAGAAACAAAAGTGAAACCAACTATTAATTATTTTTGTTTCCAAGAGGGGAAAACCAGCAAAAACTGTAAAAAAAATGCCCCTAGAGAGAACTTGCAGTCTTACTATTTCAGTGACTATATCATGAATTATTGGCACTTTGAAATATGTCTAAAATTAACCATCTCTTCAAGTAGCTTACTCTATGTTGCAATGATAAATATATATCCCTTCCCCCCTATTTTTTTTTTATTTTTTTATTTAGAGCTCCTATAAGAGAGGCCAGAAGAGGCAGATATATATCCTACATGTCAAAAATTATGCAGGCCGATAGCGATTACCTTGGAGCAATGAGAAGCTCCGTTCTTTCCTTGCAGTGCACTTGCGGGATCTCATTAGAGTTAAATATGTAGGCTGAGGGAGAGCAGACCGATGAGGAACAGAGCAAACTACACTCCAAAAAGGTTAGCATGCAAACCCCTTCACACGTTGCGACCATTTACTGGTAAGCCAAACTAACCTGTTGATACTATCCTTTAAAGCGTTTTTATTAACCTTGATGACAGTCAAGACGTATTTCCAAATACTGAAGTCGACATCAATAATCTCTGAATCAAGCACTAGTAACATCTCCCTGGGGAGGAGTGGGAAAAACGCTGTTGTAAAAACTCTTACTGGTAAACTTCTGCTAGCAATTATTTCAAGAGACAATGAACATTTGGCAAAAAAAGCCGAGGCAGCTTTGTTGAGGCAGCTTAATGATGTAGGAGCCAAAGAGTTAAAGCAAAGCCGCGAAGTTGTGCAGACCGCTGAAACCTTCCTGTTGGGAGTTCCTTTCAGAAAGAGTGGGAAAGGAACAGTATTAATAGCTATTGCTGGGCTGCACTTTCCCACAGGTCTGGACAGGATCTCCACATTGGCTTTTGCCTTTCTGAAAGGAAGACCTGAAACGACTGCAGACGTTGGAAACCTCTGGGCCTCACAAGGAGGAAACAGGAGGACCTGAAAGACAAACCAAGGGCTGTGCCATGCATTACAACTGCCCACAGCCAAACAGCCACAGAGGAGAAAAAGGGAGGGGGGGAGGGGGGGAGAAAGAGAGAGGAACGGCGAGGAAGAGGAAAAGAAGAAGGCAGCAAGAAAGCAACAGCAGGGCTGATGTCAACGACAGGTCACTGTCACTTGGAGGCCACTCACACAAACCCACTCATCCCCCGAGGAACCTGGAGAAACTTTCTGTCCCAGCAGGAAGCTTGCTGGTACAGGAAAGGATTAAAAAAAAAAAACCAAGAACCCTCAAAAACACACCCCCCCCCAACAAATAAATAAAATTGGTCAAGTTTGTTACAAATCACCTCATTTTGCACACCTGAGTCAAGGTTGTTTTTCTCAAAGAGCGTTGCCTCTGGGAGGCAAGAAAATACAAACTGTGTCCTCTGTATTACCATAAGTAGGAGAATTCTGCCAAAAACTGTAGAGAGACCTGCAAATGTGCAGGGATTTACTTAAATTTATTCAGGCTGACAGTAAGTTGCTTTGTATTCGCTGCCGCTTACATGACTACCACTCCAGTTAACTTAGTGCAGGTTAGAGCTGTCAACCTGCAGCGCAGCACAAGCTGCCAGAAGGAACTGAATTATCAAAGACCAACACATCCTGCTCCATTACAAGCAGCAGTCAAGCTTTCAAGTCAGTCCCCTATCTCTGCCATTGCTGGTCAGCCTGGGTATAAAGAACTATACTTAAGGCTTTTTGAAAAGGGCCAGGAATTTTTTCCAACAGTAGACATATATATCTTCAGTTAGCTTTTTATTCATGACAATTTCTCACAATTACATGAATTTGTCCTAGTTTGCATTCTTTCTCTCAAACCCAAAGATTATTAAATCCTGTTTGGCATACATGTGAAAAATTACGCTTCTTGTACACGTGAAAAAGCATTTGGCTTTCCACCCAAATAGATCATCCTCTGTAAGTTGAACATGGTTACAACAAACCTTTGGTAACGCAAAATGCCAAATGGACTGGAGTTACCAGGACAGCAGGCAAGAGCAGAGAAGTTTCTCTTTCAAGCTTCTCAAAATAATGGGGTCCTCGCTACAGAAATTACTTGCTTTGAAGATGGGATGTGAGAAAGTTTTGGGGGCTACCACACCACTTGACTAAACATTTTGAAAGCTCTTTGCTCTGTTTCAATATTAAATAATGTTCCCACCCCTGCTCTCAAATCTTGCAAATGAATCTTTTCTCCAGGCAGACCTCATACTAAGCACCTGCTTCTGCAGACAAATATAAAAACTACCGAGCAGTAAGTCCTGCTGAGAAGAAACTGGTGTCTAGTTTTGGTGATTACCTAAAATACAACACAGGAGACTTCGCAATTAATAAAACCTGCATCAGATGTACTGTGCTTCAGTTTCCAGTATGTGAAACCACGTTATCAACTGTGGTTTTAAGCGTACCTTGAAAATTTTGGCTAAAACATTCCATAAGTGCAAGGTCTTAACAGATTACCAAGGAGAGCTTATTCGAGAGGACTATCCAGTGGTAAAAATCTGCTTGGGAGCAGGGGCAGGGAAAGAAAGAAATTTGTCACAATTATCAAATGCAGACATATGTTGTTTTCCTAATGTAAAACAACTCAGAAAAAGATATTACAAAGCCACTGTTCTATTACAACTTAAAATTTTCTTTACATTCAACTTCAGGGAAGAGCTGAGGACATTGTATCATGATTACGTTCACTTTTGAGATTCAAGCAGGAACAGCCTAAGGATGTTTATTTTAAACAGTAAAATGCTGAGTGAAGTAAAATGAAGTCACTGTAATGATTAGCGGGCTTCTTTTTAACACACAGAAGATTTAGTTTTGCTTGGTATGGTGATGTCTATGAGTAAGCAATCATTCTACCTATTACTATTATGTTAACAACTGTAAACCACCTACAATTACTAGCATGATCCCTAACCTCTGAGAGGTGGTAATCCAGTATTGGTTGTTAGCTGTCAAATTTATTTCCCTTTGGTGAACTATACCCTGGATTTAATTACCAGTCATTCTTGATACTTTATGGAGTTGAGCTCAAGTACTGTGGCTCTGACATTTAACCCATGACCCTTAAATATTTACCAGCTTTACTGGTTGTGTACAATTATCCCTTCAAGTATATCTCAGATCCATCATTCTGCCCATGACTTACTACTCCAGTCATTCTAAATCAGATACATCTTCTCCCTCCCAATGAAAGGGGAATGTTTAATTTCCACTCAAAAAAAAAACAAAACCAAAACAAAAAAAAAACCAACCCTGCTGTAGTGAATTGTGCACTGTGGTCAGCATCTGTTAACTGCACTTTTACTGTGTTAGAGGATGACTTGCATCAGAAAGACAATAAACTCAGTTGTGTGCAATGTTTATTAACAGGAGCATCAAACAAAACTTCTGTTACCGATTATGGGCTCAGTGTTCCTCTCCGGTAACAAGAGTGGAGTACAGGGTGAAGAACAACCATTCTCTGACACGCTTAAACAATAACACCGAGCCCACACAAGCTTTTCTATAAGGTCAGGTTCCCATGGGTGAGAAGATGGCAGTACCGGGGAGTATCTGTACTTCAAACAACACAAATAACTTCTCAGAGTTAACGCTTCTCCGAGTTGCAAAAACTCCTCCAGATGCTTCTCTGTAGCAGATAGGGAAGAGGCAGCTGATGGCCCTAGAAAAGCCACCCATGCAGGGGGGAAAGGGTGACATGCATCCTCCCAGAGGCAAAGTCCACCTGCAAGGACTCCAGGTTTGGGAGCAGGGTTTGAAGCAGATACCTAGGGCCTTTCCATAGCCACCAAAGCTTCCCAGTCCTGCACAGAGCTGGAGAGACAATTCAGAGGAGTAAAATCCTGTGCAATAGCCTGGGTATGCTGTGCTTCCCCCAAAAGGCTTTTGAGACTTAGTACAACGTGATCTTTACTTTAGCTTATAGGGATAGCAGATTACCAGGTAATCTGAAAACTTCCTTCACAGAAGCAGCCAGCCTAGTTTAAGATACACAAACCTTCCTCTCTGCTGCCAGCGCTGCTATAGCCCAATCTAAATGTAAAGAACCTGGTGAAAAGCACAGGAAAATGCTGCTCAGCTGTAAACAGGCATTTTTAAAGCGTAACACATGGCAGTTTACAGTGTTTGCATATGTACATGCACATACATAGCTTCACAAACAGGATCTGAGCCTGAAAAGATTTACAATTACCCTTGATTTTACTCAGCATGAGTTGTCACCTCAAGGGAAATGCTCACATGGCACAGCATTAAGCATATATGCAAGTCTTTGTAGGAGCAGAGCCACTGACATACATAAGGCGATTTATAAGTAGTGTTCAGCAGATGTATTAGCTTCAGAATATTCATTTAACACAGTTAATCAGCAACCTGGCTCAAGGCTGTGCAACCTAAACTTATTGCTTCCCCTCTGAAATCCAAGCCACCGCACAAAACACATATTAAGACGTTTGCAAGCTAAATATTTATTTGCATGTAGTTTTCATACGTCCGAAAGTGTTTAATTTGCAGGTAATTTGCACTCTATACAATGTATTTTTAAAAAGCACAATAGCCTAGATACTGCCTTTAAAATTGCATATTACTTGTACTCATTACCTTTAAATCAAAAGCACTTTAACATAATTTTTCTTTTCTCTCATAAATAAATACATAAAGCTCGCTTCTAATAGGTAAATGAAATGCTTCATGGCCCTCAAACACACATACATACCCCACACAAAAAGGAAGACAAAAATGATTATTCAACATCACTGCAATATGCCAGAGAATTCAAACTCAGATATTCTCTGTTGAGTGACTATTCATTCCTCCCTTCAGCTATTTCTAAAACCCACAGTAAAGTTTAAAAAACTGTAGAACAAGATGACTCTTACCCTACTGAATTAATATAATTTCCCTTCTTAATATATGGCTTCAAGGAACTCCACTGTATTTGATAACGTGTTTTTAACATGCAGAACAGAAACATTAGGACTTCGATAAAATGTAGACTGTGTATGTACCTTTTCAGAGGTGTTTTAAGGTATCGTTCTGGGATTTGATCCTGCATTCAATAGTTTCATAAGTAGGAAAGGACATACGAGTTTCACGTACACAGTTAAGAAACTGCAAGTATTTATAGGATCAATTCCTTCAGTTGAATGGGACTTCCTGAAAATGCTAACATAAGCCTCACTCTGAGACCAAGAAGTTGTAGGATGGAGGCCCAGACAAGCCCATGAAAATGCTAGAAAAGAATACTGTCTTTTATTTCCCCAAGCAATGCCTTTCATTCATCTCAATGGTAGCTGGGCTATCAAGATCAGCAGAAAAAAACCTACAGGAAACATGGCATGCTGCTAGAGTAGCGCAGCATAGCTCAAGTGAATCTGTCCACTCTTTCTGCTATCTACAGAGTAACTTCACTGTAAGACAAGGTTCATTATAACTCCAATCACACTGTGCACTTCAGAACTTCAAAAAACAAAAACAACTTTGGTTGCACTTCATACTGTTATCATTACAGAAGCATTCACTATATGAATAACACTTATAACATCTCTGGGAAAAACTAAAGTCAAAATAGAAATAATTAACTTATTTCTTTTAGACTTCTCTGAGATTTTAACCAGAAATACAGCCTCCTCTCAAGATAAAAAGAAAAAAAAACCAACCCCAAGTCATACAGTGTATGTCAACCCAATGCATGTTTATGAGCACGAGTTATAAAGCATTAAAAAAGACAAGAGGAATTGAGGAATTTAATCCTTCATCACCAGCTTCTAAAGTTATTAGGGGGTAACAATACCTATGAGATTATTACCTGTGTGGGAAGGGAGAAGTAGAGAAGTATACCCAAAGTGAATATATAACACATTCCTATACAAAAATTGAGCAAATTAAAAATGAAGAAAACTCTAACTAAAATCTTGTTTTTGTACTGGTATAGAACTGTCTTTTTAGAGATACAGCACTATGAGAAGCTGAATCTTAAAATATCTGATACACGTGACATATCTAATTTTAAGACAGCAGTAGCATCCAACTTACATAATAATCAGATAATTATAGAATAATTCAGATTGTAATGGACCTCTGGAACTCATTTAATCCTGACTGATCTAGTCATATTTGCTATTCAGACATTTTTCCTTACATCCTCCTTGCTTCTGGTTTCTGTTGGTTCTCTTGAAACCATCTATGCTATGTGAATCTTCTGGCTTGCATTTCACACTTAGCAGGACAATTTACAATGTGATGATGTCTTTCTGGAAGTCTAAGAGATGCTTCAGACACAGGAACACAGCTTCTGACAGTGTATGCTATGTTTTTTCCGCAAATTTCCTGAATTTGATATATACATTTATTTCTGGAACTACTCATATTCAAAAACATGTTCCAATGCTTCTCCCCCGCCTCCCCGCCCAACGTGGGCACAGTTTAATTTATTACTGTAGAAGAATGAATCATGGGCAACCATCTTGGACAAGGATAGCTCCCAGAATACATGACTTTCATTTGCCAATGTTATAGTGGCTCTCAACATGCTACAGCACAGACATTTCTGAGATAACTTAGCTGTTCAGTCAACAGTCTCCATCCCAGTATTGTTCTGCATGAGACTTAAGCATCAATTTGAGGAAAACAACCTGATGACCTGCAGAGTATTTTTAATGCCTAAGTGACCCACTGCTGAAAGCACACACAAAATCAGCTCCCTTATCAAAGGCAGCAGAAACTGCTATCAACTTTGATTTGCTTTGGTTCACCTTACCCTTGCTTAAAACACAGGTAAAATTCACCAGTTCTGCAAAGGGTTTTGCATTTCTACAACAAGAGAGTGCATAAATAGGTGTAACATAAGTAGTTCTCCAGGATATGAGAAGTGTTTTGATGAGTTAAAATATTTAAAAAAATGACTCAAGTACATATCAGTTTGTTCATAAATTCCTGTAAATGATGTTCCTAAGTCCCCATATCTACAGCTGTGTGTTCAAACTTCAATTATAAAAATGTAAACCATACCATGTTTTGTTCTTTACAGCTGGAAGAAATTCTTGACTGAGAGCAAAAAGTAAACATTATAGCAAGGCTTGGATCTGGATAGTACACAGAGCAATAGCTCTGCAACTGAACAGTGTCCATGTTAATTTCAGTGATATATTAATTAACCTTTCTGACATCTAAATGAATTACTTCATGGTGATCAAAAGCATGAAAGAAAGCATGGGTCTCCAACAGAGATACACTTTGAATAGCATTCCATTCTAACATTAAGGAGATTGAGAGGCTCTTACCTCTTTTTACTTATCTCAAAGATGAAGCCAACTCTGAAGCACAGTCCTACACAGCATCTTGAGTGACACAGGGATGCCAAGGGAAACACACAGATCTACACAAACTTCA